>NC_083883.1:28455545-28758575 GCF_032452875.1 Bos javanicus | reverse complement strand
ATGCCACAACCCTCATTCAATTCTCATGTAATACGTTATATTTTCCATTGTCAGAATGGCTTATCACTAGCCAGGTATGTTTGAGATTTTAATTTAATTATATCTTATTTTACCTTGGTTTTGAGTTTCCTTTATCCTTGTTCCTGTCTTTATTTACTGGTGTCAAATCATTGGATCTGAATGTCTCCATATATTTTTCTGAACAAAACTATGAAGTGATGAGCTGAAAAAATACATTCACGTTATTTTTAAAATATAAAAAATTATTTCACAGCTATTACTACTGATTCTATAAACTATATATATACATATATATATATATGTATATATATAGTTCCCAACTTTCCAGTAGGCTTATTAATTTAATACTCTCATTACCTTCAAGTGTTTCTTGTGTGTAATATAATTTTCAGAGCCTTCACTATGCTAGCTATCTTTCTCAGGGCAGTCCATATTGTCTAACTTCCTCTCTATGACAATTTTTTCCTTCTTACATTGATGTGTTTATATACATACAATTCTAATTGACCTTAAATTCTATACTAAATATAATAAGTTTTAAGATCATCTCCCCAAGAATAAATCATCAGAAAGAACTCAGGGAAGTCAACAGAACTGGAAGCCTAAGACACCGAACTCATTTCACCATTCACTAAGTACTAAGGCCACATTCATGTACTACCAGAATGCCTCAGATAGAACAGAATAGAACAAAAGGAAATGGGTTTTGAAATATGCAAGACAGAGAGTCTCTTTCTGATTACCGAGGGAAATTTAACAAGATACAGAAAGTCTCAAAGTAAATTTTGCATGGAAGTAAATTCTAACTAAATAATTTAAGCCAAGAATAATTTTCTTAGCTTTTAGCTGTGAGTTTTTTCAGTCATTTAAATACATTAAGAAATGTATGGAGGTTTCCAGGTTCGATGCATGAGACAGAGTGCTCAGGGTCGGTGCACTGGGATGACCCTGAGGGATGGGATAGGAGCAAGATGGGAGGGGGATTCAGGATGGGGAACACATGTATACCCATGGCTAATTCATGTCAATGTATGGCAAAAAACACTACAATATTGTTAAGTAATTAGTCTCCAATTAAAATAAATAAATTAATTAAAAAACTAAAAAGAGAGTTACCATATGACCCAGCCACTCCACTCTTGGGCATGTATCTGGAGAAAAACATGGTTCAAAAGGATATATGCACCCCAGTGTTCACTGAAGCACTATTCACAATAGCCAAGATATGGAAACAACTTAAATGTCCATTAACAGATGAATGGACAAAGATGTGGCACATGTGTACAATGGGATGCTGCTGCTGCTGCTAAGTCACTTCAGTCGTGTCCGACTCTGTGCGACCCCATAGACGGCAGCCCACCAGGCTCCACCATCCCTGGGATTCTCCAGGCAAGAACACTGGAGTGGGTTGCCATTTCCTTCTCCAATGCATGAAAGTAAAAAGTGAAAGTGAAGTTGCTCAGTTGTGTCAGACTCTTGGCGACCCCATGGACTACAGCCTACCAGGCTCCTCCATCCATGGGATTTCCCAGGCAAGAGTACTGGAGTGGGGTGCCATTGCCTTTTCTGAATGGGATGCTACTCAGCCATAATAAAGAATGAACTAATTCCATTTACAGCAATATCGAGGGACTGGAAATTATCATACTAAGTACAAGTCAAAAAGAGAAGGACAAATACAACTATCATTGTATGTGAAAACTAAAATATGGCACAAATGAAGTTATTTGCGAAACAGAAACAAACTCACAGACATGGAGAAGACTTGTAGTTACCAAGGGGGAGGAGAGTGGGAGAGGGGTGGACTGGAAGTTTGAGGTTAGGAGATGCAAACTATTATATATAGAATAAAAAACATCCTACTGTACAGCACAGGGGGCTATATTCAATATTCTGAGATAAACTATAATGCAAAGAATATAAAAAAGAATGTACAGATTTGTATAACTGAGTCACTTTGCTGTATAGCAGAAATTAACAAAACACTGTAAATCAACTATACTTCAATAAAAGTAAAATTTTTAAAAAATATGGTACTGACACAAAAACAGTAACTAATACAGTAACTAATATTAATTTCCAGTCCATCCATATTGCAGATCAATCGAACAGGATAGAGAGCCCAGATATGAACTCACACACATATAGTCAATCTATGACAAAGGCTTCCCTAGTAGCTCAGCTGGTAAACAATCTTCCTGCAATGCAGGAAACCCCGGTTCAATTCCTGAGTCAGGCAGATCCCCTGGAGAACAGATAGGTTACCCACTCTAGTATTCTTGGGCTTCCCTGGTGGCTCAGCTGGTGAAGAATCTGCCTGCAATGCAGGAGATCTGGATTCAATCCATGGGTTGAGAAGATCCCCTGGAGAAGGAAAAGACTACCCATTCCAGTATTCTGGCCTGGAGAATTCCATGGACTATATAGTACATGGGGTCGCAAAGAGTCAACAAATCTATGACAAAGGAGGCAAGAACATACAAGACAGTCTCTTCAATAAGGGGTACTGCAAAAACTGGACAGCCACATATAAAAGAATGAAATCAGAACATTCTTTAACACCATATACAAAAATAAACTCAAAATGGATTAAAGATCAAAATGTTAAGACCAGATACTATAAAACTCCTAGAGGAAAACACAGGCAGAACACTCTTTGACATAAAACACAGCAATATGTTTTTGGATCCTTGTCCTAAAGCAAAGGAAATAAATGCAAAAGTAAACAAATGGGACCTAATTAAAACTTAAAAAGCTTTTGTGTAGTAAAGGAAATCACTGATAAAATGAAAGGACAGCCTACTGAATGGGAGAAAATATTTGCCAATGATATGACCCATAATGGGTTAATATCCAAAATACATAAACAGCTAATTCAACTCAATATAAAAAGTCTGGTTTAAAAATGGACAGAAGGTATGAATAGACTCTATTCCAAAGAAGACAACACAGATGGCCAACAGGACATGAAAATATGCTCAACATCATTAATCAAACAGAGGAATGCAAATTCAAACCACACTGAGATATCACCTCAAACCTGTCATAATAGCTATCATAGAAAAGAATACAAATAACAAATGTTGGCAAGGATGGAGAGAAAAGACAACCTTCTGACACTGTTGGTGGGAGGTGTAAATTGGTGTAGACACTGTGGAAAACAATACAGAGGTTTTTAAAAAAAACTAAAAATAGAACCACCATCAGTTCAGTTCACTCGCTCAGTTGTGTCCAACTTTTTGCTACCCCATAGACTGCAGCATGCCAGGCTTCCCTGTCCACCACCAACTCCCAGAGCTTACTCAAACTCATGTCCACCAACTAGCTCATCCTCTGTCATCCTCCACCCAAAAAAAACTGTTAGAGTTAATAAACAAATTCAGTAAAGCTGTAGGAATCAAAATCAACATTCAAAAATCAATTGCATTTCTATATACTAACAATGAACTACACAAAAAAGAAATTGAGAAATCAATCACACTTGCAATAACACCAAAAAAGATAAATTCTGAAGGACAAATTTAACCAAGGAAATTAAAAGACCTGTACATTGAAAACTATAAGACACTGATGAAAGAAACCGAAGCAAAACACAAAATTATGGAAAATTAGCTCATGCTCACATATTACAGTAACTAATATTAAAATGCCCATACTTCCCAAAACAATCAACAGATCCAATGCTATCTCTATCAAAATTCCAATAGCATTTTTCATAAAAGTAGGGGAAAAAATGCTTTGCTTGGAACCACGAGAGATCCTCAATAATCAAAGCCATTTTTGGAAAAAAGAATAAAGCTACAGGTATCACACTTTCTGACTTCAAGGTATATTACAGAAATCTGCAGTCCTGTGTCGGGAACCAGTCCAGAAATTCAAGCAGTCCAGAAATTCAAGCAGAAATTCAGAATTTCTGCAGTCCAGAAATTCAAGCAGTCCTGTGTCAGGAACCGGGGCAGAAGCCAATGTGTTTCTTATTATTTCACAATAGTCTATTGTTGGCTGGCTTTGAAGATGGAAAGATTAGTTCAGATAGAATTAATAAACAAATTCAGTAAAGTTATAGGTTACAAAATCAATAGGAATTTGGCCAAGATGGCAGAGAAGGCAGACCCTGAGCTCACCTCCTCCTATGGGCACACAAAAGTTACAGAGCAATTACTGATGATAAAGACTGGAATCTAGCAGAAAATACCTTTATCTTTAGTTGTGACTAAAGATAAAAAAATAGGAAAGGTACAGTTAAGTCTCAGACCCCTAGTGGGCAACTCACAAATTACAAATACAGAGGAGTAAGAGGTCCATGCCCCACATCAGCGTCCCTAGTCCAGGGGTCCTGCATCAGGAACATGAGCCCCCAGAACATATGGCTTTGAAAGTCAGCAGAATTTACTTTCAGGACACCCAGAGGGCTGAGGGAAACAGGAACTCCATTCTTACCGGGTGCACATAAAATCTCACATGCTCTAGGACTCAGGGCAAAAGTAGTAAGTTGAAAGGAACCTGGGTCACACCTTATCTGATGATTCTGGAGAGCATTCCAGGGAAGCAGGAGGCAACTGGAAGTCATCCTGGGGATACAGACACTGGGAGTAGTCATTTTAGGGAACTTTTTCTATCATGAGGACAGGGACACTAGCAAGCACCACTTTGGAATTTCTCTCTAGCATATTAGAACTCACCCCTACCCACCTACCTGTTAGCGCCAGTACTGGGATGCCTCAGGCCAAGTAACTAGCCCAAGTGGGAACAAAGCCCCATCAACCAGCAGGCTGGCTGCTATAGGGGTGCTGAACCCACAGCTGCCCCAGGACAAGACCCTCTTCACCAGAGACCCTGGAACCCAGCTCCCACTCACCAGTAGACCAGCACCAGCCCCAGGACCTACTGGGCCCTGTCCCCTCCTACCAGTGGGGAGAGGGTGGAATACTTCCAGGGCCCTATAGCCAGAGACTCCAGATTCCAGCACTGCCCACCAGAGGGCAGCCAGCCCCAAGGCCAGCCTACATACACCAGTAAACCAGCACTAGCTCTGAGACCTCCCGGGCCTCAGCTCCACCTACGGTAGGCCTAAATACCAGCTCCAAACCCTGGCCCCTGTAGCCATAGACCTCAAGCTCTAGCACTGCCCATCAGAGGGCCAGCACTAGTCCTGTACCAGCCTCACGTGCCAGTTGGCTAGCATCCGCTCCAGGATCACTGCAGTTTCACAGCTTGCCATGGCAGAACCTAGACTACCCTGCCAGCAGGCTAATCCCAGCCCTAAGACACCCTGGATCCCTCAGCCAGCTGTGTCAGGAACAAGCCCCAACCACCACCAAGTCAACACTAGCTCTGGGACACTGGTCCCTTCAGTCGGTGGCCCCAGGATCCAATCCCACCTCCTAGCAGGTTGACATCAGCTTCACATCTGCCAGGACTCTATAGCCAGCCACCTTGTGACCCTACCCAACCCCATCAATCAGTAGCCAGCAACCTCTACCCAAGGCAGGGCCTGCCTGGCGACCAACCAGGTCGGGGGCCAGCCAGGCCTAGTAGACTACCCACAAGTGTCAACTTACCACAACATAAGGACTCATGCAGCTCACATATGGCACACCCCTAAACAATATAGCTCTTTGACTAGGGGGAATGTTCGATTAGGATACATAGGACATCCCTATAAAAGGCCACTTTTCCAAAGTCAGGAAATGTAACAAGCCTACAAAACACATGGAAATAAGAACAACAAGTTAGGCAAAATGAGAAAACAGAGAAACATGTTCCAAACAAAGGAACAAGATAAAACCCCAAAAGAATTAAGTGGAGACAGAAAATCTACTTGAGAAAGAGTTCAGGGTAGTGATCATAAAGATGATCAAAGAACTCAAGAGGATTTGGGATGAACAGAGTGAGAAGTTTTTAACAAAGAGTTTAAAATATAGATGGACCGGAGATGAATAATATAGTGCTGAAATGCAAAATACACTAGAAGGAATGATCAGTAGACTAAATGATACAGAGGAACAGATCATGAGCTGGAAGACAGGTAGTGGAAGTAACTGAAAAGAAACAGGACAAAAAAAAAAAGAAAAGATGACAATTTAAGAGACCTTTAGGCTTCCCTCGTAGCTCAGCTGGTAAAGAATCTGCCTACAATGCGGGAGACCTGGATTAAATCCCTGGGCTGGGAAGATCCCCTGGAGAAGGAAATGGCTACCCACTCCAGTATTCTGGCTGGGACAATTCCATGGGCAGAGGAGACTGGCAGGCTACAGTCCATGGGGTCTTGAAGAGTTGGACACAGCTGAGCTACTTTCACTTTCACTGGGACATCAAACATACTAACATGCACATTACAGAGATCCCAGAAGGAGAAGAGAGAGAGAAGACATAGAGCTGAAAACTTTCCTAACTTCGGAAAAGGCTTCCAGGTCCAGGAAGCACAGAGAGTCCCAAACAGGTTCAACACAGAGAGGACCAATCAAGACACATGTAATTAAAATAGTAAAAATTAAAGAGACTATTAAAAGCAGCATGAGAAAAACAACAAGTTATGTACAAGGCTATAAGGCTCATAGCTAACTTTCGACAGAAACTCTGCAGGCCAGAAGAGAGTGGCATGATATATCTAAAGTGATAAAAGGGGAAAATAGTGATAATCTATTCAGTAAGGCTTTCATTCAAAGTTAATGGAAAGATTATGAGTTTTACATGCAAGCAAAAGCTAAAAGAGGTCATCACTACCAAACTAGCTGTACAAGAAATGTTCAAGGGATTTCTCTACGTGAAAAAGAATAGACCACAACTAAAAATGACAAAAAAATAAAAAGACATGTCAAATCAGTGGGAAAAACTGATCTAGAAAAAAAGGACCACATGGGAATAAATTGAAACTGAACATTTTCTCATTCACACCAAATATACAAACAAAATAAAAATTTAACTCCAGTGTAATTAAGTACTTAAATATCAAAATTAAAACTTTAAAATATATTTAATATTTCTCTGATGGGGGAAAGGAAAGATTTTTAAACAAGAGTGTATATAAAAGTCTATACACTTAACTGTATTAAAATAAAGAACTTTTGATAAATCTCACTTTTAATAAAGACAAGCTGTATACTGTGAAATGATAGCTGCAAAATATATGTGGTACATAGTCTGCAAAGATGGAAACGGAAATGGCAACCCACTCCAGTGTTCTTGCCTGGAGAATCCCATGGACGGAGAAGCCTGGTAGGCTACAGTCCCTGGGGTCGCACAGAGTCGGACACAACTGAAGTGACTTAGCAGCAGTCTCCAAAGATAACCACAATTCCTACATGCATGTCTATTTATCACAAAGTAGAGTCTATTCCTCTTTCTCAAAGCAGAGCTTGTCTTAGTGATTTCTTCTGACCAACAGAGACCTGTTAAAATAACTTTATGCCAATTCCAGGCCTAGCCCTTAAGAGTCCTGCCAGCTTCCCCTCTCCCTCTTGAAGCGAAGAACTGTGGGAGAAATCCAACTACCCTGCTGAGACTACGCATGCTCCAAGTCATCAGCCACACAGAAAAGTTCTGAACCACCAGACATGAGTGAAGACATTTTGAACCTTCCAGTCCCACCCAGCCATCAAATAAATATAGTCAGATGAGTGACCCAGGGCCATATGAAGCTACAAAAACACCCCTCTGAGCCTAGAGCCTAGAGAAATAATAAATCATTCTTGATTTAAGCCAGTGAATTCTAGAGCGATTTGTTAAACAGCAATAAACAACTGAAGTGACATCTAACATACATACCACAAAAAATTAGTCTCAAGAACAAAAAAAAGAACTACACTAAAAAAAAACGACTAGAACAATTACACAGGCAAATGATATGTACAGGCATTTCACAGAAGAAGAAATAAACATAACAAGTTATGTTCAATGTCATTACTAATCAGGATCATGCAAATTAAGATCATAAGTCAACATTTCTGTAATTCAACTGGCAAAGGAAGTTTGACAACATCAAGCAGAGAGGATAGACATTAGTAGTATCTCTTAGATTGCTGGTAAGAGTATATAACCACTCCAGAAAAGTTTGGCATCTTCTTTAAAAACTGAACATTACCCTACATCTCAGCAATTACATCCTAATATACCTACTCCCCAAGTGGCGCTAGTGGTAAAGAACCCACTTGCCAATGCAGGAGACATAAGAGATGGGTTCTAAAAACAAAAAAGAGAGAGAGATGGGTTCTATCCTTGGGTCAGGATGATCCAAAGAGCATGGTAACCCCCTCAAGTACGCTTGCCTGGAGAATCCCATGGCTAGATAAGCCTGGAGGACTATAGTCCACAGGGTCACAAAGAGCAGAGCATGACCGAGGCGACTTTAGCACACACACACATACCTACAATGGACACAAGTTTGAGCAAAATTCAGGAGATAGGGAAGTATAAGTAAGCCTGGCATGCTGCAGTCCATGCGGTTGCAAAGAGTTAGACATGACTAAGTGTTTGGAATGCACGCATACCTACATACACACACACACACACACAAATAAAAACTTTTTCACATGTGCAATAGAAAACAGTACAAAATCTTCCACAGTAGCCTTGAGAATAATATCTAAAAGCTGGAAACAACACTAAAAGCCCAGCACTAAGAGAATAAACAAATTATGATCTAATAATACAATGAAATATTACACTACAGTAAAAATAAAACAATTAACCTTGGTAAAATATCATTGGTAAGAGGAATTATTAGAAAACTCATTCAGAATATTTTTTTGTAAACTTCAAAAACAGTTAAGCTAAGAAATATACTGTAGACATACACGTGTGATTTTGAAAGCTTTTAATACTTCAAGATAATATGAAAAGAACTAAATCAGGGATGATGGAGACCTGAGGACCTCCATAGTCACTGCCCTTGCTGAACTCTTGCTGAACACTTTAAAATAAAACTGCTGAACAGCTGCTGAGTTGCTGAAATATGCTAAGAACTGGACTAAAGAAAATATACCTTTCCCTAGTAACATATGAGATGTGCTTGATAAGCCGATTGCATATATGTAACAAATGTTCCTCCAATAAACAATTTGTTTAAACCCGCAAGAACGTCCCGTTCCCCCATCAAAAACTCTACCTATTTTCCTCCAGTGGGACACTGTTCTGGCTTCCTCCAAAACTGTGGTTCCCCCAATTGCAATTCTAAGACCCCCATTAATCAATTTTTGACCTCTTTATAGTTTGTGGTCCTTCCAGTTGACAATAATAAACACAAAATTCTTGAGGAGTTATAGAAGGCAGAGAGATAAAATAAGGGAAAGATTTGAAGATAAATGTTGCTAATAACCTACTTACTGTCTTATGCGGTGAATTTGCAGGTGACTATTTTATAACTTGAACATACAATTTATTAGTTTTTAAAGACCCATGCAATGATCAATGATGACAGGATGCCATCAATATAGTACAATACAATACAATCTGGTGCATATGAAAATCCTTACCCACTCTGTAAAAAAAAAAAACAAAAAACAAAGAGGCCAAAAGTATATCATTTATTGGTTTGTTAGAAAAGTTACCAGCAGACAATAGGTTAATGTCTTAAAAATGCTGAAACAAAAATAACCGCCCATCAAGAAGTTTATATTGTTGAATATGTAAAAAGACTGAGATTATCACCTACAGACCCTCACTTAACAGAATAATTAAGGATGTACTTCAGCACAAAGTGACATAGAGATGAGATGTATACAAAGTGACAGAATGAACAATGGCCTCCCCAAAGGTGTCCACATCCTAACCACCCAGAACCCGTGAATAAGTTACCTTACATGGTAAAAGGGACTTTGCAGATGTAATTAAACTAAAATCTCAAAATGGGGAGATTATTCTGGATTATCCAGTGGGTTCAACATAATCACAAGGAACCATGCAAGAGGGAGACAGGAAGATCAAAGGCAGAGAAGGATGTGAGAATGGAAGCCAAGGTCAGAGAAAAGAAGATACAATGCTGCAGGCTTTAAAGATAAGAGAAGGGACTACAAGCCAAGGAATGTAGGCAACCTCTGAAGGGAAGAACAGCTAAGGAAACAGATTTCTCCCTGAGAGCCTCCAAAAAGGAATGCTGAACGCATTTTACACATTTTAGCCTTCTGACCTCCAGAACTGTAAAATAATACATTTGTGTTGCTCTCAGCCACGAAATTTGTGGTAATTCCAATTAACAATGGGAGACAAAGACATAGTTACATATATTTACTTATTAAATCCTCACAAAGCCTCTTTGAGTTAGGCACTAGTCTTAAACCCACTTAACATGGTATTACACTCACTTGACATAAAGAAATCAACGAACAAAATAAGTGGTGGACCTGGATACAAATCCAGGATCCACACCATTAACCTCCATAAAAGTGGTCTTTTAAATGAAAGAACATTGTATCAGAAAAGATTACTGAAAAAAACATTTAAAAAAATATGTATTATGTCAGTAAACATAATGAAAGATTACATTTTAAAAGTTAAAATTAAAATACTGAAACAATAACAGTGTTGGGTAGGAAGAAGTTCAATGGGCATTGTACCTTAAGATCCTTGTTATTAAAAAAAAAACAACAGATGACTGTTATTGTCAACAGAAACAAATATTTAAAAAATGACTGATTTTGTCAGAAAAAATTTATGGACAAATATGTACTAAGGTAACACACTAAAATAACATAAACATAATCTATGGAGCCTAAACAGAGCTGGAAAAATAAATAACACATAGAATGACTGACAGACAGACAGGAGGAGTATAGATGATTCAGAAAATTTCAGCAGCAGATAGGGAAGTGTGATATACAAAAAACACAAAAGAGAAGTAAATCTGGCCCTGTTTCTTCAGTAATCACAATAATAAAAGTGGACTCATTCCATTTATTTAAAGACAGATTGAACAATCAAACTAGACAATGTAGCTAAAAATGTTGCTTATAAAACACATCCATAAAGCAAAAGCGTATCAAAAAGTTCAAAATAAAGAAATGGATGCTGGTGAGAAAGGAAAATGATGCAGTTGCTATGGAAAACTGTCATCGTACTTCAATAAATTAAACACAGAATTACCATATGATCCAACAATTCCACTTCTAGGTAAATACCAAAAGAATCAAAGGCAGTGATTCAAACATATATTTGTACACCAATGTTCAGAGCAGCATTATTCATAAAAGCCAAAAGGTAAAAACAACCCAAATGTCCATTAACAGATGAATGGCTAAAGAAAGTAGGTATATACGTACAATGGAATTATTCAGTCTTAAAAAATGACACAGATCACAGAATATCAAAAATGATATCTTGACACAGACCACAATACTTCTAGGATGAACCTAGAAGCCATCATGCTAAGTAAATAATCCAAACACAAAGGACAAAATTTCTAGAAATCCACTTGAATGAGGTTTCTAGAATAGTCAAATTTTACTGGCTATCAGGAGATAGAAGCAGTAATGAAGAGTTAGTATTAAATAAGTACAGAATTTCAGTTGCGGATGATGAAAGTTGGGAAGATGGATTGTGGTAATAGACACACAACAATTTAATGCCACTGAAATATACATTTAGACATATTATGTCGTGCAATAAAGAAACAAAGAAACAGAAAATACTATACCATGCCAATGGTAATAAAAACAACACTGATTTAACAACATTCTATCAGACAAAATAGAATTTAAAGGAAAAGCATTAATAAGGAGAAATGGAGACTCAACATAATAATAGAAGGGACAATCCATCAAAGAGCTATAATACTTATAACTTTTAAGTACCTAAGATTGCCTCAAAATATACAAAGCAAAGCCTGACAGAATTACAGGAAACTCGACATTTCGCAAAAACATGGTGAGCTATTTCAACCTATCTCAATGATCTATAGATCAAGTGAGCAAAAAAAGTAGTACATATACACAAGATTTGACCCTCCCAATGAACAGTCTTGGGCTACAGTCCATAGGGTCGCAAAAGAGTCAGACGTGACTTAGCAACTAAACAAAAACAATATAAATAGAGGGAACCCTGTACCTAATAAAAGAATTTACTTTCCTTTCAAATCACATAAAATACTTATAAAAATTGATGATATGCTAGGTAACCAAAGACTTAATACACTTCAAAGATATAATATTATGTAGACTACATTTTCTAACATAAAGCAAATAAATAAGTCAAAAATAAAAACAGATTTTTAAAAAACTGTCTAGTTTGAAGACTTGAAATAGCACTCCTAAATAAAGTAACAGATTAAAAAGAAAATAAAAATGGAAATTACTCTCTAGTTAGAACCATTCAGAAAATATCACATATTTAAGGTTCGTGGATGCAGTTTTAGCAGCTCTTAGAATTAAAAATAAGAAGAGCATTAAATTAATTTAGTATTTTAAAGATTGCAAGTAAATAAAGGATTCAATAAAGAAGCTAGAAACTGAACAAGCTTAAAGGCAGGGAAATCAGTATAACAGAAAACAATCAAGATCAATAAAATTAATTGATTTCCTTCATCAACTTGATGAAGTTGAAAGGAAAACAGAAAAGTACACAAAAGGCTCTCATTTACTCCCAAAAGTAACAGACACGAGGCTGAAAGTGTTTCACAGGTGAGGTTTATCAAACAAGCAAAGAACAGAAAATCCTTATGATATACAAACTTCACAAGTAAAGAAGGAAAGTCATTGAACTCATTTCTTGAAACTTAAAGAGCAGTGATTCCCAAACAAGACAAGAACTGTATACTACACCAAAAAATTACATAGACAATAACATTTATGAATGTAAGTGCAAATATCATAAATAAAACATTAACAAATCAAATCCAACAATGTCTGCCTATGTACACATATGATACATACACATGTACTGATACATATCTTAGTGGAGTTTATCCCATGAATGCAAGTACATCTATGAATGTTAATAATGTAATAAAATATATTAATTCTTTGAAGAGTCTGTTTACTCACATAAAATCACACACATATTCATCTATATTTGTGTCACGTGTACACACATATGTGTAAGTATATATTACGCAAATTTTTTAAGAGTTCATTACTCACTTATCGGGGATATAAACACCAAGCTCGCATTGAGGCAGGAGTAGAAGAGAGCTCACTCAGCCTCATAAACAGAAACCAACAAGCCCTGCGCCAGGAAGACGAGCTCTTCGAGGGCAGGGACAGTCGTCTGACTGGCGCCTGGCGCAGGGCGGTGCACAACGACTGCGTAACGACGTCGAGGCCTTCCGTTCTCAGGCAGCCCTGCAAACCAACGGTCACCGGGCCCCCGAGGTCCCGAGGTCCCAGCCGTTATGGAACGCAGTCCCCGAGGCCCTTACCTGCTGCTCTGTGGCCCAGTGGCCGCCTGGGCCCATTTTAGGGCTGAATAGTGAGGCTTGGCCCGCACATGCTGGAAAGGAAAGCGCCAGGCGAGGATGCCCTTGAAGAACCAAAGAGGACCGCCTGGAGACCCACCTGCAAACCCCAGGGCGCCATGGCTAGCGGTTTCAGGGGTGTGGTCTCAAGGCCCGCGCAATGGATGCTGGGGGCATGGGGCAGGATCAGGGCCGACACTGGACCGGCCAATGAAGTGGCCAGCGCCTTCTAGGTTCCCACGCCAGCGATATCACAGCCGCAAAGGGCATCACGACACTGACGGTGCAGAAAAGGGTGGAGGCAGAAATGTGCACTAAAAGCACATATGATATTTTGCACGTTATAGACCTCAGTCTAACATGTCAATCACTTGCACAGGAAAAACGGAGACATTGCAGAATGAGCCCCTCTGGGACCTTTGAAAGAAATGGCTTTTTAATATTTTCAAAACGTTTATGTTGTGAACAAAATACTTAATAAGTTTATTAAATAATAAATTTATTGAATTAATAAACTGTTTATTAAATAAGTTTGTTAAATTAATAAGTAAGTTCATGTGGGCATAAACTTACCATTTAAAAGCCTCAGTTATTAGTAAAAGGTTATATATGGGCATATAATATGAGTGTAAGAGTGTGTGGACTGAAAATAGATGCCCAAACTGAGAGCTGTGAGTTACATTTTGTTGGAGTGGGGGTGCTTATGAGGACTATAGTCCAGGACACAACCTCTCAGATGGCTCTGAGGAACTGCTTGCCAGAGGTGGGAGTCTGGCAGAGGTCAGTATGTATGATTTTGATGAAGGGGAATACATGCAGTCAAGCATACATTTTGGCAGAGGCTTGCTGCTAGTGCAGAGAAGGTTGCTGATAGTCACAAGGAGCAAATGTCTCTTAATGATTTTAGTGCTCTTCTAGATGTGAGAAGATATTAAAAAAATTAGGCTCATGAAGTCTTCTGAAAAGATCTAACTACCTGAAGGCCAGCTCTACCAAATTTCCCTAGAGCACAGAGTGCCTCATTCCTGCTCTCTGTCTGGAACTCCTTTCGGGATGTGTTGAAGGTCAGCGACTGCAGTGGCCAGGGACTTCATTCTTGTAGAACTGGGTGGTGAGCTACGTTGTTTGGTTGGCAAGCTAAAGGAATCCTAAGAAATAGTTGAATTGTGTGTTTATGTGTCTATGTAAAAATGCCTCATTTCTTTTTAAATGTCTTATAAAAAATTTAGTAGGTGAATATCCTATATGTGACTCAACATTTCTTTACTGAACACTTACTATGTACCACACAGGACGCATGGGTCCCTTCTTTATATTTCTTGGTAGGGGCCACAGAAGAAAAGCAATATAGAGTTTTGCTGCATTCTACTATAGCTAAAACTGTGTTTAAGAATAAACTTCCCACTATTCATATCAATTAAGCTTGAATATGTAATCATTCAGCACATCACAATAAAATTTGAGGATGAATTTGAGTCTGAGAAGCTGCTAAGAATTTGAATGTTGAGGGTGAGGAAAGACATTTTAAAAGGGAAAATCATTTTGCAAATAAGGTTACCTTACGTGCCAATAATCATTTCTATTCGATAAACTTAGCCAAAACATTAGAGTTATAACTCAATAAAATATCAGTCAATAAATTGTCTAAAACAGAACAAGATAAACAAAAAAACTATGAAGCCATCTTCTTCCCGTGTCTTCTCTATCTCAAAAAATAGCAGCTCTACTGCGGAGTCTTCCTTGACACTCACTTCTCCCTTACTCTCTACCCCAATTCAATTTATTATCAAGTTCTGTGGATTCTACCCACGACACGTATCTTGTCTATCACTTTGGTCCACCTCTACTGTTTTGGTGGTAGGCCAAGAAATGGCCTTCAAACCAGTACCTGCAGGGGAAATACTGAATTTCAGGAGTGTGAGGGTAGTGATGATTTTAAAGGAATCTGTTTATATATCCAGATCTTTATATATAGCCTTTGCTAATTGTCATAAAGATTTGGCTTTCCTAGCCTTTCTTTCAAAATTTTCCTTCACACTTTATAAAGAAAAGACCAGCCCTCCCCTACCTGGAATTCCACTGTGGTGGTTTCCAGGTGTAAGAAACTCAAGGATACCACAGAGCCAATGCAGAAAAAAAAAGAAAAAGAAAAAATTTAAAGGAAGGAGCACTTCTTTCAATGGTCAATTGAAAAGCATCTACAAGGGCCAGGAGTCCAGGTGAATAGTTGCTCCAAGCCCGCAGGGCCCAGCAGACACAGCGGGGAGAGGCGTGTACACCGTGTACCTGATGTGGATGGACTATGTGCTTGGTGGGCTGTGGCTGGACATGATTCTCCTGGGAACCTGGACCCGCCAGGCGCACGTCTCAGCCTGGGCCCACAAGCCTACATCCCCACACCCCAAACCTGACCTCGACCCCCAGGCTCCTGCAGTACCCAGACTTCGCCAGCTACTCAGATGCACCCTTCGCTGCACCAAAGGGTAAATGGGCTCCCACCGCCAGTCCACCCCTCTGGCTTTCAGGCCTCCTCTGAGCTTTAGAGGCTTCCCTGGTGGCTCAGAAGGTAAAGACAATGTGGGAGACCAGGGTTTGATTCCTGGGTCAGGAAGACTCCCCTGGAGAAGGGAATGGCAACCCACTCCAGTATTCTTGCCTGGAGAATCCCATGGACAAAGGACCCTGGCAGACTATAGTCCACGGGGTCACCAAGAGTCGAACATGACTGAGCGATCAGTACACACATGGAGCTTTAGTGCGTGGTGCCCAAGTCCCCGGGGGTGTGGCCCTGGTCTCCTGGTGCAGTGTCTCTGCAGCCCAGGCATACCGTCCTCACCCGGAGGGCAAAGCCAGACTTCCTGTGAGTGGATGTGGTGTAGCGTGGCAGCTGAAGGTGGCAATGGCAGGGGTAAGACCAGGACCAAAGACAAAAACTATGTAGTCTACACCAAACTGGCTCCCCTGATGGCTCATAGTAAAGATCCGCCTGCCAATGCAAGAGACACAGGTTCAAAACCTGGGTCTGAAAGATCACCTGGAGAAGGAAATGACAACCCACTCCAGTATTCTTGCCTGAGAAATCCCATGGACACAGGAGCCTGATGGGCTACAGTCCATGAGATTGTAAAAGAATCAGACACAACTTAGGGACTAAAATAACAAAACAGCTACACTGATCACCAGTGCCTGGAGCTGGAGAAGGAAGTGCTGTACAGTCATTACATCGCCATTCAGGGGAAATCAGAGCTGGCTGCTAATGGGGGCTTACTGAAAGTCACGTGAAGATCTGGTTCCAAAATCAGCAGGCAAAGGAGCACAAAGTGAACCAGAAGAAGCAGCAGCAGCAGCAGCACCCCCAACAGCCATCCCTGCCAACCCATGATGTGACCCCCCCCACTCCAGCCGTGCCACCCTTTGAGGACCTGTGCCCCAGCTCCACCAACCTCCTGGGTGCCCCCTTCCCTTCACCTGTCAAGGAGGAGTATGCTGTAGCTCCCTGACCAACCTTGTGAAATAGGGGCCTTGGGGACTCAGGTGCTGGGAATGTGGCTCCTGTGGGGGCCCAGGAGGCCTGGTGTGAGTCCCAGTCCTGCCACCGACCTTCTGAGTAACCTTGGACAGATCACGCACCCCACCCCTGGGCCCATCTCTGGAGAGGTCTTAACCCCCAGGAGATCAGGGGACCACCCACTCCTCCTCCACAGACTCAAAGGTGGGAGGCCCCCATAGGGACTAGACTCCTGGAGAAAGGAGGTAGAACACAGAGAAGATGAAAAGCTTGCAGACTGGGACCTGAGGAGGTGGCGGGGTGTCAGCTCACACCTGCCTTTTCCTGCAGCGTGACCTCTACTGGCCCCCATCCTAACATGCCCTAAACCCTCTCCAAAAAGAGTTGGACATGACTGAGCGACTAACACGTCAGATTTTATTAGCTGGAAACAAAAGCACCGTCAAAGTGTGAGGCAGTACTGCTTAGTGTAGTGACACTAATTCCTTTTTAAAAATTTATTTTTAATTGGGGGATAATTGCTTAAAAATATTGCGTTGGTTTCTACCATATATCAACATGAATCATCCATAGCTATATGTATATTCCCTTCCTCTTGAACTTCTCTCCTACCTTCCATCCCATCCCACCCCTCTAGCTTATCACCAAGCACTGAATTTGAGCTCCCTGCATTATACAGCAAATTCCACGGACTATCTAATTTTACGTATGGTGATGTATATGATTCCATGCTACTCTCTCCATTTGCCCCACCCTCTTCCTCCCCCACTGTGCCCGTAAGTCTGTTCTCTATGTCTGTGTCTCCATTACTGCCCTGCAAATAGGTGCATCAGTACCATCTTTCTAGATTCCATATTTATGCATTGTATGCTTAGTCATTCAGTCGTGTCTGACTCTTTGTGACCCCATGGACTGTAGCCCGCCAGATTCCTCTGTCCGTGGGGATTCTCCAGGCAAGAATACTGGAGAGGTTTGCCATTCCCTCCTCCAGGGGATCTTCCCAACCCAGGGATTGAACCCAGGTCTCCCGCATTGCAGGCGGATTCTTTACCGTCTGAGCCACCAGGGAAGCCCATATTTATGTGATAATATACGGTATTTGTTTTTCTCTTTCTGACTTACTTCACTCTGTATAATAGGCTCTAGGTTCATCCACCTTATTAGAACTGAGTCAAACACATTCCTTTTTATGGCTGAGTAATATTCCATTGTGTGTATGTACCACAACTTCTTTATCCATTCATCTGTCAATGAGCATCTAGGTTGCTTCCATGTCTTAGCTGTTGTAAATAGTGCTGCAATGAACACTGGGGGTACATGTGTATTTTTCAATTTTGGTTTCCTCAGGGTATATACCCAGTAGTGGGATTGTTGGGTCATATGGTAGTTTTATTCTTAGTTTTTTAAGGAATCTCCATACTGTTCACAGTGACTATATCATTTTGCAATCCCATCAATGGGGAAGAGGGTTCCCTTGTCTCCACATCCTCTCCAGCATTTATTGTTTGTAGATTTTTTGATGATGGTCATTCTGACTGGTGTGAGGTGATACCTCGTTATAGTTTTGATTTACATTTCTCTAATAATGAGCGATGGTGTGCTAGCATCTTTTCATATGTTTATTAGCCACCTGTGTGTCTTCTTTGGAGAAATGTCTGGTTAGGCCTTCTGCTTACTTTTTGATTGAGTTTTTTGTTTTTTTTGGTATTGAGCTGAATGACCTGCTTGTACATTTTGGAGATTAATCCTTTGTCAGTTGTTTCATTCACTATTATTTTCTCCCATTCTGAGGGTTGTCTTTTCACCTTGTTTATAGTTTCCTTCACTGTGAAAAAGCTTTTAAGTTTAACTAGATCCCATCTGTTTATTTTTATTTTTATTTCCTTTACTTTAGGAGGTGGGTTATAGAGGATCTTGCTGTGATTTATGTCCAAGAGTGTTCTAATTCTTTTAATATAATTAGAATATTTTACAGAGCATCAGATTCTTCGAAACACACTGGGTGAAACCAAGGGACTGGAAGGTAAAGTGATTTATTTTAAATTCATTCTGCTATATATGTGTTATATACATATACACTCTGCCATGCAGTAAGTTAAAACATATAATTTGATTATATCATGAACTATATATTCCAATTACATTCAATCATCATCTTACTTTGTTTCATGATATATGTAATATTTGCTATCTGCTATAAAGATTGACTTCCTAGATGCTGGGCCAAATAGATTTTTTAGCTTCATACGCTGTTCTCTCTCATTAAATACAGGGATATTTTGATTATGATATATATGACATTAACAGAGTTATTTATGAAGCAGTGTCTATGATTTTCTTACTTTATAGCAAAAGCTGATGACCAGTTTTCAATAGTAAGGAAATATCATGCTTTTAATTACTTTTAATTAGTTACTCATCCTTCATTATTTTTTAATATGTATGCATGCATGCTAAGTCATTTCAGTTGTGTCCAACTCTACAACTCTATGGACTGTAGCCCACCAGGCTCCTCGGTCCATGGGATTCTCCAGGTAAGAATACTAGAGTGGGTTGCCATACCCTCCTCAAGGAGATCTTCCCAACCTAAGGACTGAAGCCACATCCCTTACATCTCCTGCACTGGCAGGCAGGTTCTTTATCACTAGCTCAATCTGGGAAGCCCATATTTTAATATATAGTTATATTTTAACTACATATAACATTGCATCATTACAATTTAAATGATGAGAAATGTATATAGGTTTATTCTTACTTGTTTAATCTATTAAAATGAATAAATTATATCTGCATTATTTAATTGTGATTTGACTGGTTTTATTAATCTGTTTAAAATGCATTCATCTTTCCAGAGCTTTCTGTAATAGCTTTTGAAATGTTTATTAATGAATTTATTTGAACTGAAAAATTAAGTCAAATTTTATGATTAAAAGTCATAATTTAGCTAATTGATTTGGCAGTGCTAGTTCTGCACCTGACAGAATTTTTACTGGGATTCAATGAGCTAAATCCACACGTTCACAGTTTGACAAAAAATATTATTGAAAGACATGAAAATAGCGGGGCTGTAGGCTTATGGGCCCAGGCTGAGACTGGTGGGCCTAGAGGGGCCCTGTACATGGTGTCCATGGCCTGCTACCCTGCACATGCTGAGCTCTGGAGCCCTTGAGCAACTGCTTACCTGAGCTTCCAGCCCTTATAGATGCTTTAATTAATCACTGAAAGAAGTGTTCCTTCAAACCAGTACCTCCAGAGGAAGCACAGACTTCCAGAAGTGTGAGGGTGGTGGTGGTTTTAAAGGAATCCATTTATAGATCCAGAGCTTTATATATGCGTGGGTGCATGCTAAGTCACTCCAGTTGTGTCCGACTCTGTGTGACCGTATGGACTGTAGCCTGCAGTCTCCTCTGTCCATAGGATTCTCCAGGCCAGAATACTGGAGTAGGTTGCCATGCCCTCTTCCAAGGGATCTTCCCCAGGGGTTGATGCCCATGTCTCTCACGTTTCTTGCATTGACAGGAGGGTTCCTTACCACTAGTGCCACCTGGAAAGCTCAGTTTTATATATGCATTCATGCATGCTAAGTCACTTCAGTCGTGTCCGACTCTGTTCGACCCTAGGACAGCAACCCACCAGGCTCCTCTGTCCACGGGATTCTCCAGGCAAGAATACTGGAGTGGGTTGCCATTCCCTTCTCCAAGTTTTATATATACCCTTTTCTAATTGTCCTCAAGGCACGAACACTGAAGTGGTTTGCCATTCCCTTCTCCAGTGGACCACATTTTGTCACCTGACCTGCCTCTTGAGAAATCTGTATGCAGGTCAGGAAGCAACAGTTAGAACTGGACATGGAACAACAGACTGGTTCCAAATAGGAAAAGGAGGACGTCAAGGCTGTATATTGTCACCCTGCCTATTTAACTTCTATGCAGAGTACATCATGAGAAACATTGGGCTGGAGGAAGCACATGCTGGAATCAAGATTGCCAGGAGAAATATCAATAACCTCAGATATGCAAAGAAGTAAAGAGCCTCTTGATGAAAGTGAAAGAGGAGAGTGAAAAAGTTGGCTTAAAGCTCAACATTCAGAAAACTAAGATCATGGCATCTGGTTCCATCACTTCATAGCAAATAGATGGAGAAACAGTTGAAACAGTGACAGATTTTATATTTTTGGGCTCCAAAATCACTGCAGATGGTGATTGCAGCCATGAAATTAAAAGATGCTTGCTCCTTGGAAGGAAAGTTATAACCAACCTAGACAGCATATTAAAAAGCAGAGACATTACTTTGCCAACAAAGGTCCCTCTAGTCAAGGCTATGGTTTTCCCAGTGGTCATGTATGGATGTGAGAGTTGGACTATAAAGAAAGCTGAGCACCAAATAATTGATGCTTTTGGTGTTGGAAAAGACTCTTGAGAGTCCCTTGGACTGCAAGGAGATCCAACCAGTCCATCCTAAAGGAAATCAGTCCTGAATATTCATTGAAAGGACTGATGCTGAAGCTGAAACTCCAATACTTTGGCCACCTGATGCGAAGACCTGGCTCATTTGAAAAGACCCTGATGCTGGGAAAGATTGAGGGCAGGAGGAGAAGGGGATTACAGAGGTTGAGATGGTTGGATGGCATCACCAACTCAATGGACATGAATTTGAGTAGACTCCGGGAGTTGGTGATGGACAGGAAGGCGTGGCATGCTGCAGTCCATGGGGTCTCAAACAGTTGGACATGACAGAGCAACTAAACTGTTGTTTTAATTGTCACAATTTGCTTTTCCTAACCTTTCCTTCAAAAGCTTCCTTTATCCATCCACTATATAAGAAAAGACACTCCCTCTCTCATCTGGATTACTGAATCTACCCCGAAGCTTATATACTCTTCCCAAGAAAAATAAAACAAAAATTTATGAAATTAAAATGCAAAATAATACAATACTGTATCTCATAATATCTTATTAAAAGTGAATGACAAATGAGTAGTAACTTCCATATGGCAAGCTCTTATTAAATGACAGCTACTATTCTTGTTGTTATTATAACTATTACTATTAATTATACTTTGAAGAAATGACAGAAAGATACCACATTATAGATTCACAATTTAATAATAATATGGCATGATTAGTTGCCCCTAGTATTCCTTCTCTCAACTTCCCAGTAAAATATTGAAAAGATACATAAAACAACAAAGAGTAACTGTAACTCTGGGACTGAAAGAGTCTATTGGGATGTCTTACCAACAATGAAATGTATGGCAATTGGCTGGAAATACATTTCTGACTCTACATATCCCATCTTCTAAAACAGAAAAGCAAATATAATTCCACAAAGAAGGTAGGGAAAGACTCATTCTCTAGTATTCCACTGACTGGAAAACCATTTATGCATTTACTGCACCAGAATGTTTTCCTGCTTCAGGTAGACTGATGCCCTCTTTCCCTGTCCCCACATTTCCATTCAGAGACTGTCACTGCTATAATACCACAGAACTAGCAGTGTCCAGTATAGAAAAGGATGCGCTGTGGTATATTACATCCTGGAAGCACTGTGGGCAGGGCCAAGAAGGGATGGATTCTGGCAGCAAGGCATGTGAGAAAGGGGTCTCTTTGATTTTGTATCCCCCCAAATCCTACACAAAGCATCAGCCTCTGATAATCAGGGAAGTCAGCTGTAAGAGAAGGGGAGGTCCCATTAGATAAATGCCTATTAAGACAATAATTGGGCTAAGGATTGTCTATATTAACCTTAATACTGATTCTACATATAAGTATCTGTCGCTGCTACTGCTAAGTCACTTCAGTCGTGTCCGACTCTGTGTGACCCCATAGATGGCAGCCCACCAGGCTTCCCCGTCCCTGGGATTCTCCAGGCAAGAACACTGGAGTGGGTTGCCATTTCCTTGTCCAATGCAGGAAAGTGAAAAGTGAAAGTGAAGTCGCTCAGTCGTGTCCGACCCTTAGCATGGACTGCAGCCCTCCAGGCTCCTCCATCCATGGGATTTTCCAGGCAAGAGTACTGGAGTGGGGTGCCATTAGCTTTCAAATTAAAGCTGAGAAGAGCTAAAGACTTTCAGTATAAGTGATCTCTCAACCCACAGCAGGCTGGTTAAATGTTTCCTTATTCAAAGATTACTAAGCAAAGAAAGCTTCCCTGTTGGCTCATTGGTAAAGAATCTGCCTGCAACGCAGGAGATGCAGGAGATGCAGGAAACTCGAGGAAATGGTAACCCACTCCAGTACTCTTGCCTAAATCCCATGGACACAGGAGCCTGGTGGGCTACAGTCCAAAGGGTCCCAAAGACTGGGTTGGATAGGACTGGGTGACTGAGCACACACACAGGCAAAGAAAAGAAGACAATAATAATAGCATATGCTATCTCCAGCAATGGGATATTTACTGAGCCAGGCACAGTTTTGAATTCTGTGTCAGTTATCAATATATCATCTCTAGCTCTGAATCACCTTTTCAACGTATGTTCTGGAATAAACAAGAATTCCTTTGAATATTTCTCTTTTAAGTTGAACACAATATTCAGTTTTCTCAGTAGAGAGCACTCAAGAATTGCCGCTGAAGCAAGGGGACTTCCTGCCCTTTGTTACAGAAACTGGGGTCAGTGGTACAGGTATGAGTTCATTCAACAGACCCTTTTCCAACCAAAGAACTGGTCCCTCTGTGACTTTACAACCTCAGCTAGGCAAAGCCTTTCCACAGCCCCTTCAACAGGGAAACCATGGATCCCCATAGCCCAGGTGCTCTGAAAGGCTCCTATTCCTGCTGAGGTCCACACTCCCATTGCATGCCCATGTCACTGGCTGTTGATGGCCAGCTTGTATTCCCAAGGGTGCCTATTGCTTGCCCTCAGCTCCAGTCTGGCCAAACCAGTGAATTTCTCTATTACTCAGTGGGCTAAATCACAGCTCCAGTGGGGGTCTGAGCCCTTTCCACATTTGTCCTTCCTGCCTCCTTCAGCCCTAGGGAACCATGCAGATTTTCCTGACATCATAGATTACTCTTTGATCATAGTTAATACATTTTATATCAACTTCCCCAGTTTAGCATACTGTGTGATCTCTATCTCCTGAATGGACCCAGATCACTTCAAGTACTTTACATGTATCAACTCGCTTACTTTTTGTAACAATCTTGTGCATGGAATATTATTATTAACCTTGTTTTTCAGATGAAAGTTTGTGAGATTAGACAACTCACACAGCAACTGAGGTTTTAATTTTAATGTTAAAAATTATATTAATTTTTAATCTAAACACTCAGAAGCAAATGTTCTCTTAATATTTTATGTAGGATATAAAAGAAAATTTTAGAAAACTTCTACTTGATTTTCTCAAGGAAACAAGAAAACATAGCCTTTCTGCAATAGGAACGATGAACCATAAAAAGTGAACAATGGAAAAGGCAATGGCACCCCACTCCAGTACTCTTGCCTGGAAAATCCCATGGACGGAGGAGCCTGGTAGGCTGAAGTCCATGGGGTCGCTAAGAGTCAGACATGACTGAGTGACTTCACTTTCACTTTTCACTTTCATGCATTGGAGAAGGAAATGGCAACCCACTCCAGTGTTCTTGCTTGGAGAATCCCAGGGACGGGGAAGCCTGGTGGGCTGCTGTCTATGGGCTCGCACAGAGTCAGACACGACTGAAGTGACTTAGCAGCAGAGGCAGTAAAGAGCAAAATTAATACTGCCAAAAACCGAGAAACTGATTTGACAGTCTAATTTAAACCGGTCTTCAAGAATGCAGAGGGAAAAGGTGAAAATGAGAGAGAACATGTCAGAAATCCAACTCAAAGAAGTGAAGGCAAACCTACAAAAAGTCTTCCTAAGGAAATAACAAAAATGATGGGATCAAAAGCACTCAGCAGAGATTCTACTAAGAAGACATTGAGACACATCTATTATTCATTGAAAATTTGGGGGGAATCATTGTTATACAGTCTCCTCCAAACTCCCAGAGCACTTTCTTTTCACTGTGGCATTTGCTGAATTCTGTCTTGAATATGGTAAGAATGCTAGAATTTCACTGAAAGAACAGGTTTCAAACCTAGGTCCTTTCACTTAATATCTGTGTGAGTCTAACAAGTCTCAACCCTTTGTCTCAGTTTTATATCCACCTTATAATATATCTTACCTCTATCTAGTTTCTCTACCTTAAATTTGTATTGGGTTATGCAAATAAGAACAAAAATATGTGAAACTATATAGAAAATGACCCCTGAAACTGAATCTTTATTCCTCTTTGTGAACCTAAATATTTAAGGATAAAAGTCATATCTATTTTCTTTTCTGCAGTACCTACTAACTGCTGGCACTCTATCAATATTTATTAAGCATATTTAATTTAAAACACAATCCAACATAATAATGCCTAAATTTATCCAGCTGTCACAAAAAGAACATTGGATTCCATTCAGAATTTTTAAAAAAAAAGCGTAGGTGAGGAGAACTGATTGTCTTTATAAGCAGAAACAAAATTCATGTATTATTGCTACTTGTTTTAAGCTGAATGTTTATAAAGTAGTGAATACTAAGCTATTTTCATATGGATAGAAAATTTTGATGATTTTCTCCATTCTATGTTATAATTGAAACATTTTACATCAATATACTGTAACTTACTACTAAACTGTAATGCAGAATGTGATTTGCAACGGTTTGTTTTCACAAAGAAAAATTGATTCAAAATGACAAAAGAAAATTACAGCAATTAGCATAACCATCCAAAGCAATACTTCCTAAGCAAATACGATGACTAGTATATTCAGTAGACACATGCAATCATTTGGATTCAAAAACATCAACTTTCATCAGTTCAGTTCAGTCGCTCAGTCGTGTCCGACTCTTTTCGACCCCGTGAATTGCAGCACGCCAGGCCTCCCTGTCCATCACCAACTCCCGGAGTTCACTCAGACTCACATCCATCGAGTCAGTGATGCCATCCAGCCATCTCATCCTCTGTCGTCCCCTTCTCCTCCTGCCCTCTATCCCTCCCAGCATCAGAGTCTTTTCCAATGAGTCAACTCTTTCATCAGAAACCTTTAATTCCTAAATTAAATTGAGTTCTAAAAATCAGTATTTATCCAAGTGAGAAAAAATAGAAGAAATCATTTCTCTAAACCATATTAAAAGTTAATCTTAACCAAATAAAGTTTTCTTAGACTCCTGTCTGGTAACATGCTACTAATATTGGTAACAGAGATCTCCCTTAGATTATTCATCCAAGTCCACAATGTCCCCAAAGTTTGAATTTTGTATCTACCTGTACAAGAATGTCCTCTCAAGTCACCAGACAGATTCTCCTCTGAACTGAATTCATAAACAGTTCCCAGACTGACCTGCTCCACCATGAATCTCATAGACTTGGAAATTGAATCTGGGGAAAGCCTTTTCAGGAACTAAACCCTGGGAGCCATCTCAAGATTTCCATTTCACAGTCCACAGTAGGGCTCATCTCTGTTTCTCCAGTTTTGCAACTTCACTCTTTTTACACTGGCTTCTATGCTCAAGGCTCATGTGATGCTCAAATCCATCTATATTAGTGAATCTTTTCTTTCACACACTTCATTTATGCACATTAGTCTCTTTGAGTGAGTGAGTGAAGTCACTCAGTCGACCCCATGGACTATAGCCTACAAGGCTCCTCTGACCATGGGATTTTCCAGGCAAGAGTACTGGAGTGGGTTGCCATTTCCTTCTCCAGGGGATCTTCCCGACCCAGGGATCGAACCCGGGTCTCCCGCATTGCAGGCAGACGCTTTACCATCTGAGCCACCTAGTCTCATTGGGGAACATAAATCTTTCTTGACAGTATGCAAGTAGGCAATATATTCAAATTCAGAAGAACCAAGAGAAAAGGGCAGAATTTGAAAAAGTTTCTTCTCAGACTCTTTACACTGATCTTGCCTTAGGGAATTTAAATGGCTCTGGTCTCTGATCTATGTTTTAGCTAAAATAATCGGTTTGCCAGCCCACTAGAAACAGGTAGGAGCTTAGGTGACTTGAGTTCTTTAAAAATCCTACTGTAGTCTCTTTCCAATTAGAGATAATTTCCTCTCAAACTGATTCACTTATGCTGCTTAATTTTTTGTTCTTTGAGCCAGTGTTGCTAATTTGCATCAAGTTACTTAAGATAACAGATTAACCTTCCTGGTTTCAACAACTTTCAAAACGTAGTCCCTGGGTATAACTTACCATGAATTATTATTTTGACTGTCTTTCCCTGTAAAGATATCAGAAGTGGATTTCCAAAGGACATATATGATTAAATTTGAATAATGCATTAGTTTGTCTGATTACAATTACAGTACCCCCTGAAAGCTAACCAGTTTTGATTACGGGTGTGGAAGTATATGAGTGAAGCAAATTGTGGAAAATAACGAGATCTGAATGTTGCAGTTTGGGCCACTGCCTTGGGAAACCAGCTGTGAAGCCCCAGCATACCCCATGGGGAGAGAATATAGAAAAGGGAAGTGGGAGAAATTTGGAAGCCCAACGTTACTTAATCTGAAGGACTCAAAACAAGTTCTAGTCAAAGGAGTCATATTACTTCATCTACATTTTTAGCATTTCAAGTGCATTTGAGGTTCTTACTTCATCACACGAAAGAATTCAGAGACTAACCGGGAAGGTTAAGAAAGTACAGTGAATTTATTTCAGGAAGAATACGCTTTCAGAGGAAGAGCAGACAGACAGGTGAGGAGCTGCTGCTCTGGGTTTCTTTGGCAAGCTGGTTATGAAAGTGAAAATGGTTACCTGGGGCATACAGATGAAGGGGTGGAATATTCACAGGGGAAGGAGGAATTCGGGGGTCGTATTCATTAATTTTCATCCCAGTCCCATCTTCTAGAGGGGAAGAAAGATTTTTGTCCTTATTTAGTTTAGATAAGAGGTGTCATGGTGTCAGTGCATGATGGGTAGTTCCTGTCTGCAAGACTAATTTTATTGTAATGAGATATAATGAGCAACAGGTTACATTCAGACACAGGAAGTTCCCGCCTTTCCCCACCTTTCTTTGTCCGCTTCTTTGATACGTACCACCCAAAAGGTGCAGTTTCTTGTCAGTCTGGAGGCTCCTGCTTTTCTTTTTCCTCCCATGGACACCCACTGTTTAAAGATGCACGGCTTTTTGCCGCCTGGCCCCAGCCCATGTTTCTCTGCTCAGATCTAGCTACCTGCATGCTGCTACACTCCCATCCTCTTCAGCCATCTTGGACACATTATGAATATGGTGCCAAGTCTCTCCGCTGTACCAGGCCTCTGACCCTTCTCTCTATGGTCACCACAGAGCAGAAAACAAACAGCTTTACATTAAAATTAGAGCCCGCTGGGTACTTCCCTGGTGGTCCAGTGGTTAAGACTCCTGGCTTTCACTGTGGAGAGGCACAGGTTCGATCTCTGGTCTGGGAACTGAGACCATGGGAACTGAGGCATGTCACAGGGCACAGCCCCCCACCCCCAACAAAAAAATTAGAGCCCATCTATAGTGCTTTGGCTTCCCTGGTGGGTTAGATGGTAAAGAATCTGCCTGCAACGCAGGAGACCCAAGTTTGATGCCTGGGTCAGGAAGATACCCTGGAGAAGGGCATGGCAACCCACTCTGGTATTCTTGCCTGGCGAATCCCAGGGACGGGGAGCCTGGCGGGCTGCCGTTTATGGGGTCGCACAGAGTTGGACACGACTGAAGTGACTTAGCATAGCATATGGAAAGGGGCTTCCCTCATAGCTCAGACGGTAAAGCGTCTGCCGGCGGTGCAGGAGACGAGGTTTCGATCCCTGGGTCGGGAAGATCCCCTGGAAAAGGAAATGGCAACTCACTCCAGTATCCTTGCCTGGAGAATCCCATGGACAGAGGAGTCTGGCGGGCTACAGTCCATGGGGTCGCAAAGAGTCGGACACGACTGAGCGACTTTCACTAGTGCTCATCTGTTAATCCCAACTCCTAACTTATCCATCTACCCCTCCTTTCCCCTTTGGTAATCATAAGTTTATTTTCTATGTCTGTTAGTCTATTTCTGTTTTGTAAATAAGTTCATTTGCATCATTTTTTAGAGTCCACATATAAGTGATATCATATGATATTTGCTTTTCTCTAACTTACTTCATTAGTATGATAATTTTGACTCAGTCCATGTTGTTACAAATGGTATTATTTCATTCTATTTTGTGGCTGAGTAGTATTCCATTGTGGTATGTGTGTGTGTATACTGCATCTTCTTTACCCATTCATCTGCTGATGGACATTTAGGTTGTTTTCATATCTTGGCTATTATAAATAGTTCTGCAATGAAGATTGAAGTGCATGTATTTTTTTTTTATTAGAGTTAGATATTAGATATTACATTTAGGTCTTTAATCCTAATTTAAGTAATATCCTTCTTGATTTAAAACTATACTACCAAGCTATAGTAGTCAAAGATGTATATAATACTAGGACAAATACAGACACATAGATCATTGAACAGAATAGACAGCCCAGAAATGAACCCACACACATATAGTCAGTTAATCCATGACAAAGGAGGCAAGACTATCCAATGGGGAAAGAACAGTCTCTAAAAAGTAGTGTTGGGAAAATTGGACTGTTTCAATCAAGAGAATTAAACTGGACCACTTTAAATCACCGTATATACAAACAGAGTCAATATGGATTAAAAGAAAATCCATTTAAGAAAATCTAAACAGTAAACTCTTTGACGTTGGTCTTCATAATACTTTTTGCATCTGTCTCCTAAGCAAGGGCAATGAAAGCAAAAATAAACAGATGAGATCACATTAAACTAAAAAGCCTTTGCACAATAAAGGGAAACTTCAAGAAAATGAAAAGGCAGCCAGCTGAATGGGAGAAGATATTTGCAAATGCTATATCCAATAACAGGTTACTACGCAAAAATATATTAAAAGTTCATTATAACTCAGTGTTAAAAACTGCAAACAATCCAATTTAAAAATGGGCAGAGGACCTGAACACACATTTTTCCAAAGAAGTCATGCAAATTTCCAACAGACACCTGAAAAGATATTCAATATCACTAAACATCACTGCAAATAAAATCACAGAGAGAGAGATCAATTCCATATTTGTCAGAATGGCTATCATCTAAAAGACAAAAAATAGCAAGTGTTTGAGGATGTGGAGAAAAGAGAACACTTGTGCACTATTGGTGGAAATGTAAATTGATGCAGCCACTTTGGAAAGCAGTCTGGAGATTCATCAAAAAAATTAAGAATAAGGGTACCTGTGCTGTGTGCTCAGTCACTCAGTTGTGTCCAGTTCTTTGCAACCCTATGGACTGTAGCCCACCAGGCTCCTATGTCCTTGGAATTTTCCAGGCAAAAATATTGGAGTGGGTTCCAATTTCCTACTCCAGGAGATTATCCTGACACAGGGATCCTACTCACATCTCCAGCATCTCCCACATTGGCAGATTCTTTACCACTGCACCACCATACAATTCAGCAATTCCACTTCTGGGTATTTACCTAAAGAAAACAAAAGCAGTAATTAGAAAAGATGTATGTATCTCTACATTCATTGCAGCCTTTTTCAAAATAGCAGAGTCTTGGAAGCAACCTAAGTGTTCTTCAGTAAATGAATGGATAAAGAAAATGTGAGACAGATATCTATACATAATGGAATATTAGTAGCCAACTATAAGAAGGAATCCTTGCCATTTGTGACAACATGGATAGATCTACAAGAAATTATGCTGAATGAAATAGGTCATACAGAGAAAGATGAATACCGGAATATTCAGAACAAAACAAACAGAACAAATACAGACTGATAGAAAACAAAGCAGTTGCCAGATGAGAGGAGTTTGAGGGTTGAGTGAATAGATGAAGGAGATTAAATACAATATTTAAGGTATAAAATAAATATGTCACAGAGATTAATATAAAGCATAAAGAATATGGTCACATTCTAGTGATGACATATTCTAATGGTGTCACATTCTAATTCTGATGGTCACATTCTAATGGTGACATTAGATGATAATCATCTCTTAATGTAAGGCTTCCCTGGTGGCTAAGATGGTAAAGAATTTGCCTGCAATGCAGGAGGCTGGATTCGATCCTTGGGTCAGGAAGACCCCTGGAGAAGGGAATGGTTATCCACTCCAGTATTCTTGCCTGGAGAATTCCATGGACAGAGGAGTCCTGTAGGCTGCAGTCCTGTAGTCCTTGGGGAATGTATTTCAATGTTGAATCACTGTGTTGTTTACCTGACACTAACGTAATAGTGTACATCAACTACGTTTTAATTTAAAAAGTCTAACTTTGAATACTGTCACAGATGTTGGATGCCCTGCTCCATATTCCCTCTGCCCAAACCTCTATTTCTCTATGGAGGCTTCCTCAGGCACCCCCATAGACTGCCTGGTTCAGGGCATTCCCCTAAGAACCTAGGATTTAATGTCTTCAGAGGCATCCCTCAGTCAGCCTGAACCTCCTGCCAGTGGATAAAAATCCAACTATGCAGTCCTTTAATGGTACACTCTTGAGGTACATCTACATGGCTCCTTATTTAGGCCCTGATAGGACTGACTTGACTTACCTACAGTGGTAATTATGCAGGTGATGTACGCCTAATAAAACTGTAAGATCAACATAAAATCTTGCTAAAATGTTGACTGTTGCTCTATCTAGGAAATGGTGTCTTTCTTTAACACTGTATTTATATCTCTTGGTGTGTGCAACAGTTTGTAGCATAAATCATACTGAAAAGAAAAAAGCTATCTTATCTTTTCAGGAGTCTTTGAATTCTGGAATACAATTTGTATATAATTATTAAACCTTTCTGGTATAGTTGCTGCATAACTTGCCTCAGTGTTTGAACTTCCCAATCCGCCTGCAATGTGGGAGACCTGGGTTTGATCCCTGGGTTGGGAAGATCACCGGAGAAGGGAATGGCTACCCACTCCAGTACTCTGGCCTGGAGAATTCCATGCACTGTATAGTCCATGGGGTCACAAGCAGTCGGACCCAACTGAGCAACTTTCACTTTCACTTTGGTATAGTTGCTGCATAACTTACCTCACTGTTAAGTAGGCTATTATTTTCCAACAGTAGATTACATTTTAAAATACCTGAGAAGCTTTAAAAATATACATTTCTGGGCCTCTACTTTGAATTACAAAATTCATCTCTCTGTGAGGGTGTTGTGTGTGTGGGTGTGTGTGGGTGTGTGTAAATCCTTCAGGTGATTTTGATGCACGGTTCAGTTCGGGAACTGCACAGAAGTTTGGTATAATTCTTGCATCTCTCACCCTTAAAGGAGGGGGATTACAAAAGACAGGGTGGAAAAATAGAAAGTGTGGGAGTGGAGGTTTGTACTATGTAGTAATTGAGACATAGAATTTTACAGCTACATAATAAAAATGATTTCATGACAGTATCAAAGCCTGTATCCAGGATCACTGAGATGTCTCTCAGTTTGGTCCTTCTTTATTACAGCCTATAATTTAAATGCTAAGGGCAGAAGCCACTTAAGATATTCAAGTATTATCCTTGAATATCTTTTATGTAAATGTAACCTTTGGGTGAGGAAGGAGGAGAGACAATATAATTAGTGAATCAAACGCAGATAATCAGCACCTCCTGTAGTACTGGCAGATAATTACAAGGCTGGGATTCTTGAAACTTGATATTTGAACAAGGAAATAAGGAAAACATCTGCAACTCATTCTGCAAAGTTAAAATGGGATTCTCTTGAGTCTGTTTTCAACACAACAGATACTAAACCAACTCCCGGAAGGAAAGTTATGACCAACCTAGATAGCATATTCAAAAGCAGAGACATTACTTTGCCAAAAAAGGTCCGTCTAGTCAAGGCTATGGTTTTTCCTGTGGTCATGTATGGATGTGAGAGTTGGACTGTGAAGAAGGCTGAGCACCGAAGAATGGATGCTTTTGAACTGTGGTGTTGGAGAAGACTCTTGAGAGTCCCTTGGACTGCAAGGAGACCCAACCAGTCCATTCTGAAGGAGATCAGCCCTGGGATTTCTTTGGAGGGAATGATGCTGAAGCTGAAACTCCAGTACTTTGGCCACCTTATGTGAAGAGTTGACTCATTGGAAAAGACTCTGATTCTGGGAGGGGTTCGGGGCAGGAGGAGAAGGGGACGACAGAGGATGAGATGGCTGGATGGCATCACTGACTCGATGGATGTGAGTCTGAGTGAACTCCGGGAGTTGGTAATGGACAGGGAGGCCTGGCGTGCTGAGATTCATGGGGTTGCAAAGAGTCAGACATGACTAAGTGATTGAACTGAACTGAAACCAACTCCCCCCAGACCCCCCGCCAAAAAAAAATCTTATGAAACTATAAAACTAGAAAGCATGTGCAAAAAAAAAAAAATCTCTTCTCACTTGTTATCTATTTCATGAACTAATTTTAAAAATGAGGTTTTTATAATCTTTCATTGAACTTTTAAGAATGTATTACATTTTCTAATGCCATAGAACACCTTTGCAATTTAATCTGTCAACCTGTCCAATTTCCATCAACCCCTCCATACACAACAATGTTGAAACTATGGTGGGGATGATTTGTTTCTAGGACTCTTTCATCTTCAAACTGTTTGTGAAGTTTCTGTAAGACATGTGGCTCCATAAGAGCCGTGGCACACTGCATCACCTGCTGCTACTAAGTCGCTTCAGTCATGTCCGACTCTGTGCGACCATACACGGCAGCCCACCAGGCGCCTGCATCACCTGGGACATGTTTAATAAATGAATACATGAACAAGTGAATGAATACGTGCGTGCTGCACACACCCTTCCATTCTGATATTCCAAGTTGGCCTTTGCCAACATATTCTCATATTCCACAATAGAGTTGTCAAATATTCATCAAACACAGCCTATGCAAGGGTATCAAAGACAAACAATGCTGGACATTGGTTAAGGTGGTGAAAACAGATTTTATTCAACAACTACCCTCAGTCTCCAGTAGCATATTGGGCACCTACTGACCTGGGGAGTTCCTCTTTCAGTATCCTATCACTTTGCCTTTTCATACTGTTCATGGGGTTCTGAAGGCAAGAATACTGAAGTGGTTTGCCATTCCCTTCTCCAGTGGACCACATTCTGTCAGATCTCTCCACCATGAGGTTTTTACAATCAAAAACCTCAAATCAGCTCTGGGATTTCAAAAAATGAGGTTTTTACAAATCAGCCCTGGGATTTCTTTGGAAGGAATGATGCTAAAGCTGAAACTCCAGTACTTTGGCCACCTCATGCGAAGAGCTGACTCATTGGAAAAGACTCTGATGCTGGGAGGGATTGGGGGCAGGAGGAGAAGGGGACGGCAGAGGATGAGATGGCTGGATGGCATCACTGACTCGATGAACGTGAGTCTGAGTGAACTCCGGGAGTTGGTGATAGACAGGGAGGCCTGGCGTGCTGCAATTCATGGGGTCACGAAGAGTCGGACACGACTGAACGACTGAACCGAACTGAACTGAACCCTCAATCTGGGAAGGAACTGAACTTTATTCTACTGTGTGCAAAAATGACTGAGAATTTTAAAAGGAATATGAGAGAGTAAGGGGGTTCCCTGAAGTCTCAGCAGATAAAGAATCCACTTGCAGGGCCGGAGACATTGAACCCCTGGGTCAGGAAGATCCCCTGGAGGAGGAAACGGCAACCTCCTCCAGTATTCTCGCTTGAAAAATCCCATGGACAGAGGAGCCTAGTGGGCTACAGTTCATAAGGTCACAAAACTACTATGTAATTGTGATAAGGCCAGCCACATGGAGTATTCTAAACCTGAGTTTTCCATCAACTAATCTCAACACTGGTCTACTAAGGAAGAATACTTGGTAGAATTATAAAAGAAAATCATCTCATTTAAATTATGTTTATTTAAGTAGAGGCTTTTTTGCTTTCAGAGCATCTCTACTATCAGATAATATTTATCCAAGTTACGAACTAATCAAATAGTTCTTGTAGTTTTGTCTTTCTCCATCATTAACTGGTTTATTAAGTGCTCACTGGAGCATTTTTGTTACTTTTTATTTCGGTATAATTGATTCACACTATTTTATGTTTCAAGAGTTTACCACTTTTAAAGATTATATTTCAGTTACGATTGTTATAAAACATTGTTTATATTCCCTGTGTTGTAAAATATACCCTTGTAGCTTATTTTAGTACCATTAGTACAATTTAGTAATAGTTTGTACCTCCTAATCCCCTATCCCTATTTTGCCCCTCCCCTCTTCCCTTGCCCCGCTGGTAACCACTTTGGCTATGTACCCAGGAGAGTAATTGTTGGATCATACGGCAGTTCTATTTTTAGTTTTTCTAAGGAAGCTCCCTACTGTTTTCTACTGTGGCTGTACCAATTTACATACCCACCAACAGTGCTCAGGTGTTCCTGTTTCTCCATATCCTCACCAGCATTTGTTATTTGTGTTCTTTCAGATGATAGCCATTCTAACAAGTGATATCTCATTGCAGTTCTGGTATTCATTTCTCTGATGATTGTTGATGTTGAGCATCTTTTAATGTGCCAGTTGGCCATCTGTATGTCTTCGTTGGGAAAATATCTATTCAAGTGTTCTGCCCATGTTTTAAGTCAGTTTCTTTATTTTCTTCATATTGAGTTTTTATGAGTTATTTATATATTTTGAAAATTAATTAAAAATTAAAGTATTAGTTATATTGTTTGCAAATATTTTCTCCCACTCAGTAGGTTGTCTTTTCATTTTGCCAATGGCTTCCTTTGCTATAAAAACTTTTAAGTTTAACTAGGTCCCATTTGTCTATTTTGCTTCTGTTTCCTTTAGATGCAAAAAAGATATTGCCACTATTTATGTCAAAGAGTGTTCTGCCTATATTTTCTTCTAGGAGTTTTATGGTTTATAGTCTTACATTTAGCTCTTTAATCCACTCTGAGTTTACCTTTGCATATGGTGTTTATAAATTGTTCTAATTTGATTCTTTTACATGTAGCTGTATAGTTTTCCCAGCACTACTTATTGAAGAGACCACCTTTTCTCCATTGCATACTCTTGGCTCCTTTGTCAAGATTGATTGACCATAAATCTGTGGGTTTATTTCTGGACTCTCTACTCTTCAATTTATCTATGTAGGAGGCATCCTATGCATCACTTCAGTGTACTCCTCTTTAGGGGTGCCCCCTATAGGCTGTGTGGGTCCTTCTTTTATAATTGCTGACTACTGCAGGTGGTCTGGTTCACTTGGTTGGCCCTCTGTTCAGTTGCTTGCCAGGTCCTGTCCAGGGGAGGATATCAGCCACTGGTTGGCAAGATAGGATCATCAGGCAACTGACTGTAGAACCCTGGGGGTCACTGGAGCTAGTCCTGGCTCACTGGTGGGCAAAGTTGGGATCCTGGTGATCCTGAAGCTGGTGCCCATCCACCAGTGGGTAAAAAGAGGTGCTGGGGCTACTGCACAGGTAAGAGCCAGGAACAGGTCCTGGCTAGGCTCTGTTTGTCAGGCCCAAGAGTCCCAGAGCTGGTGTTGGGCCACTGGATCACTGGCGGATGGCACTGATTCCTGACACACCTGGCTGAGTGGTCAGTTTGGGGTGTCCCAAAGCTTTTGTCTCCCCACTGGTGGATGAGGCTTAAAGGCCTCAGAGTCAACACTTCTAGCATGCTCCCAGGTGATTTTTAAACTATTGATAATGTTTATTACAATGTTCCCAGGTTGTTTTGAATACTTTCCATTCATGATTCCTGTAATCTTCATAGCAACTCTAGATGATCAAGTTATCTCCACTTCACAGATGGGAAACTGAGGCATAGTTTCTCTCGGCTAGGATCACACAGCTCACATAGGGGAGGAAGACTGTTTCTGTCAACTCTCTGAGGGTCCCTAACTGGAGCTGAACATCGAACTGAAAGACAGATTAACAGGAGAAAAGCAAACAAATTTAATGCAAATTTTACATGGCATGAGATGCTTCATAAGGAAATGAAGACCCAAGAAGCAGTTAAAATTGAGGGGTTTTATGGTAGGTTTTCTACAGAGTAGAAAAGTTGTGGAAAGATACAATCAGGCAAGAAGTATGAGCTAAGAATCGTAAACTAGGGGGAAGAGCAAGCTTTTTGGCTTCTTGTTAGTGTTCCTCCACCTTCAAGATAAATGCTCCTTTCCTCCAGGTACGGGGAGGGCACCTCTCACATGAGGGTTTCATGACCTGCTGCAGGGAAGAAGGATGGGGGAGATCAGAGAGACCTTCTTGCTTCTACCATCCTTTCAAACTCCTTCAGCTTAAATTATGAATATGCCATGGTGCCATATTTGGGGGTAGCATGTCCTGAACCCCATCACTAGTAAATGATGAACAAGCACGCAGACTCAGAAATCTCACTCAGACTTTGACCTCCAACCATTTTTCTATGGTCGTGCCACCACTTTTGGATGCTGCTGCTGCTGCTGCTGCTGCTGCTGCTGCTAAGTCGATTCAGTCGTGTCCGACTCTGTGCGACCCCAGAGACGGCAGCCCACCAGGCTCCCCCATCCCTGGGATTCTCCAGGCAAGAACACTGGAGTGGGTTGCCATTTCCTTCTCCAATGCATGAAAGTGAAAAGTGAAAGTGAAGTCGCTCAGTCATGTCCAACTCTTAGCAATCCCATGGACTGCAGCCTACCAGGCTCCTCCGTCCATGGGATTTTCTGGGCAAGAGTACTGGAGTGGGGTGCCATCGCCTTCTCTGACTTTTGGATGATAAGAGGCCAAATCAGGAGGTCACTTTGTTTCTCACCAATACACTTCCACACGAGTCCTTAAGTTGTGTTTCCCTCTAGATGCAGCCTGAAGCAAATGGATTGTTATTTTGGTTATTCTCAGTAATAAACAGTTACTCTTTCTTAGTATTGAAACATCTAAGCCAGGATAATATCAAGACTCCACACTCATTCAGTTTGTATTTTCTCCATTTCCAAGTTTGGTCCAACCTCAAGCACAAGGTCTGCCGTAGGGTAGGATGGGAGGGATGGAGACAAGGTGGAGAGGACAGATGCGGTGCTTTCTTATTGGTACTGTAATCTGGGTCTGGGGCCTTTTGTGTGACTGATGGCCCATCACTGTCTCATGAGGTTTGCTTCCTTGCCGATCCCCCTTCCATCCACCCCACACACACACTCACTGGACACTGGGCTCCTCCAACGGCAATTTCCTGGTGCACTTGAAGCCTGCTCCCACTGCTACTCAGTGTTGCCCCCCAGCTCTAGTTTCTATATTCTTTGGCATAGCTCTAGCTTTTTTCCACTGAGATATCCTAACACCTGGCAGGACACTCTCATGGGCCTGGTTTTTTATAGAAGGCTCACAGCCAGCTTCCCTGAGAACCATCCATCTTTGCCTCTCCAATAGGAAAGTGCAGCTCATTCTGCATGGCTCTGTTCTCTCTAGCTGCACCTCTCATCTTTGTATTTTTTCTAGGTATGAATCACATAGAAGTCCCCGCTTACTCCAGGGGACATGACTGAGCTCGCTAAGTAAGCCTTTAGAGTTTCCATCACTTCTCTAAAGAAATTATTATTCTCCAGGCTCTTCAACTTTCTCCTACCTTTCTCTTACAAGCTGGGATGTGGGCTAAGATCGACAGAACGATTTTCACAGGCACTTAGCCTGACCTGTAAAAGTGGTCTACAGCAGTGCTACCTAAAACTGCTACTAATCTATGAAGATCTCAGTAAGGAAATTGAGAGTGTTAGAAACATTTTGGGCAATCTGAATTGCTGCAATATCCAATAGCATGATTTTGTATTTTACAATAGTATCTATCCATAATGGAGTAAATGGTTCTTCACCATATAGATTGAACAGTTACATCATATCTTAGGATATGCGATACTTTCTCCCCATTGCTTTGTTTCTTAGCCTTTGTGGCCTCTGCTGAAACTAGCAAACTAGGAAAAGTGAAAGTGAAAGTGAAGTGAGGTCACTCAGTTGTGTCCGACTCTTTGCAACCCCATGGACTGTAGCCTACCAGGCTCCTCTGTCCATAGGATTTTCCAGGCAAGAGTACTGGAGTGGGTTGTCATTTCCTTCTCCAGGGAGCAAACTAGGAAAGGTCTTATTTTAACACCCTGTTACAGTAAAGATTAAAAATAATTGTTTTATTCAGATTAGATATGACTAATATGCCCAATCAAGGAAAATACTTGATCTTTCTCATTAGCCATAATAAAAGAGGAGTTCTAAAAGTCCAGGCTACTCTGACAAGGCTCTCCCTGTCCTATTTATGTATTGAGGGGTGCCCGGTGCTTCTAAGTCATCACTGGAAGCCAGTATAACTTGGTCTCATTTAGGCGTGTGCAGGCCGAGGAAGCGCATAGCTTCTGATAAATAGCTGCCTTGCAAACTATGTGGTTGTGTATCCTAGCTCCTAAGTAGATCAATGTGAAAATTCATCTTTGAGCTGTCTGTTCTCCCTTCCTGAGCATGGCCACGGAGGCTGCAGACATCCAGCTGTAGAAACTGGGTAGGGCTGCTCAGAAGTTCTGGGGGAGGTGAGAATTGTGCTTAGGGCCAACTCAGCAATTGAGCTGGTCCACATGGGTTTTGAGGAGGCAAAATAATGCCCACTCCTACAAAGCAGTGCCCAGGCTGGGTCCACTGCTCCACCAGCTCCTAAGAAGCAATTCCTCCAGGAAAGGCTGATCTCCACCAGTCCTTAGACCCCAAAGTCTGGTGTCTAGAGTGACCATCAAGGACTATAGCAATCAGCTTGTCCAGTTTATATGCAGAGCCACAGCCCAGGGCACAAGCCAGCCCTGCATGCTCCGAGTCAGGACTGGTACCAGCGGCTGACACCTCATAGCACAAGACCACCATAATTGTCTCCCCATCATCCACCCAGGTCCAGGACATTACCTGGAGCTGCCCTCAGAGATTCTCAGGGAGTTTCGGAAACCCATCTGCATTGTGCTATCATTCACTGGTTCTCCAACTTGGAATCCTCTGCAAGTTGGAGAATCCTCTTGGGAGTTTCAAAAAATAGTAATGCCCGTTTCCCATCTCCAAATATTCTGATTTAATTGGTCTGGTGTGCAGCCTGAGCATCAACAGCTTTCAGAGCTCCCCAGGCAATTCCAAAGTGCAGCAGAGTGTGAATGCAATCAGTATGGTTGGGAGCCCCTCTCAATGAAGAAGAGAAGAAAATTACAATACACTGTGGGCTCTAGGGGGGCATTTCCTTTGGAAGGGTTCCTCTCAAACACAGAGTTCTTCCTGGGCTTTTTCCTACCCAGAGTTTTGGAGCTTAGCTCAGACGAAGGCAACACGAAGCCGCTCCTGGCAGCTTAGCATTACTGTACTCCCAGCATTTTACACTGATGAACTGGGGGCTAGGATTGTTGCATTCCCCTGCCGTGGCTAAGAAAGTAATAACAACACTAATTATAATTGTAATTGCTTTTAAAAGATAAAATGATGTTCTCTGGAGAGTGTTCCAGCTCAGTAAAAATGCCAGCAGCATAGAATACAAACTGTGAAGACTGTAAATCTAGGAACAGCCAGAAGTTTTATTTTCATAGTTCTTGAAAACCACATAGCTTTTGCAAAATCTGAAATTATTCCCCAAAATCACATACATTTAATTATTTGAAGTTAACTCTGGCTACTTTTCCAATTATTTTTAAGGGGAAAAAAACTAGAAAAAGCATGTATTAAGGAGAAATGTGTGATTATAATCCAGTAGCTAAAAGGGCCTTCTATCAGTACAGAGAATATTTGAAATGAAGGGTAGATACAAGTCTGAATTCTGGGCTTACTCTTAAAAAACTCACTCCAAAGCTATACTCAAAAATAACTTACTTTGTGCCTCTCTAAGATCTACTCCACTGTCTTTCTTTCTCCCCCAAAACATACATATGGATATACTTATTACACTTTCATACATATGCTTGGCAATGAAAAGGTGATTTGTGTAATGTTTAAATTTATGGAAAGCAGCATGGTGCTCTAGAAAGAGCCTGAGGTTTTGGAGTCCTACAGAACTGGCTTTGAATTCTGCCTTTACTGCTGTCTAAGTGTGACCTTGAACAACTCATTTAAACTCAGAATCTCCATTTTCTGTAAAATAGGAATATTCTCACTTTTCTCACAGCACCTTGCATGGCTGGGAGGAGTGGAGAAAGAACTAAAACTGAGGAACATCTGTGATATTAGATGAATCTTGGTTCCTTTCCATCCCTTCCCTTCAATTCATTCAACTGAAAACCAAAACTACCCATCTCCCCCTCTCCTGGTACTGTCTACATTAACATGTGTGTGTGCTAAGTCGCTTAAGTTGTGTCTGACCCTTTGCGACCCTATGGACTGCAGCCTGCCAGTCTCCTTGGTCCATGGAATTCTCCAGACAAGAATACTGGAGTGGGTTGCTGTGCTCTCCTCCAGGTTATATTAACATAACTTTACTCTTGTATTTGGAGAAGGCAATGGCACCCCACTCCAGTACTCTTGCCTGGAAAATCCCATGGACAGAGGAGCCTGGTAGGCTGCAGTCCATGGGGTCGCTAAGAGTCGGACACGACTGGGCGACTTCACTTTCACTTTTCACTTTCATGCATTGGAGAAGGCAATGGCAACCCACTCCAGTGTTCTTGCCTGGAGAATCCCAGGGACGGGGAGCCTGGTGGGCTGACATCCATGGGGTCACTCAGAGTCGGACACGACTGAAGCGACTCAGCAGCACCCTTGTATTACTTTGATTAGCACAAGTTTACTCTTCCAGGATATTCTTACCCAAGCAAATAACCTGATTGTTTGTAACAGGAACTTCCCAAGAGGCTCCTCAGCTCTTCAATGGGAAGCAACAGCAGATGGTTTGTGGTCTAAGATTTCCTGGCTTCAATATCTTTGTCTTGCTATTCCCACCAATGCTAAACCATGAGAGACTCAATATACAAATGGAGAACGGCCAAGTCTCATATAAAAAGACAACTCTGACACATCATCTGTAGCAGCCAGCCCAGGAAACCAATTCATTATCAACAATAACCAACCCAGGAGGCCAATCTACTATCTACAAATCAGACTTATAAAAAGTCAGATCACAATTTCTAGCAAACAGTCCAGGCATCCAAACAATAACTCCTGCAACAATTGGCCTCAAGCAGCCAGGACTTGACTGGTAATTGCCAGCTTTCAAATTTCTGCGCCCACTTCCAACTGGGGACTAGCCGAACAAGAACCCAAATATGTATCACATAGTCACATAGGGTGCCTTGCCTCTAGTCTGCCTGCATATAACTTCCCCATGTCAATAACCCCCATGAGGAGATCCATACATTCTCTCTTTTCTGCTATAAAGTTTGACCTCTCCTCTGCTTTCCTGTGCCAAATATAAGTGATGGCTGGCTCCCTTGCTCTGAAAAAATACTCTTTGCCTCTCCTCATTTGGATGATCTTCATTGATTTCCACAGGCTTTCCCACTGGCTAAGAACCCATCTGCCAATGCAAGAGAAACAAGAGACATATGTTCCACCCCTGGGTCTGGAAGATCCCCTGGAGAAGAAAATGGAAACCTACTCCAGCTTTCTTGCCTGGAAAATCCCATAGACAGAGGAGCCTGGCAGCCTACTGTCCATGGGGTCGCAAAGAGTCAGACACAACTCAGTGACTGAGCACACATTTATTTTCACAACTGTTATATTGTGATCCTTTGTCATTGTTTAGTTGTATCCAACTCTTTGCAACCCCATAGACTGCAGCCTGACAGGCTCCTCTGTCCTTGAAATTTCCCAGGCAAGAATACTGGAGTCGGTTGCCATTTTCTTCTCCAAGCGATCTTCCTGACTCAGAGATCAAACCTGGGTCTCCTGCATTGTAGATGGATTTTTACTACTGAGGCACCTGGGAAGCTGCTTTGTGATCCTTATCCAAATCTAATTAAAGCCATGTCAGGAAGTGAACATTTTTCATATTTCTACATAGTTATGGATTTTTGAGCAAATTTTACTCGATTCTGGGTTAAAAGACAAGTCTTGGAATTTAAAGGGAAGTTGAATGCCACAGAACTCCAGAAAGACTTACCTCTCTGGAGACACGTGTTTGTTTACATTTCAAAGGAGGATAAAACCCAGACTTGGAGATATTCCAGGGTGGTAAGCCCGGAGAGGCTTGTCTATGTATCCCCTTGGAGACCTTCATTTACATTCCAAGAGACAGCTTCTTCTCCCAGGGAGATTTTGTGTATAGGAGGAAGATTAAGTTTCTCTCCCTCTCTCAGAAGGGGAGTCAGGTTGCTGTGCATCTTGTCCTGTGGAAAGAGCCAGATTGATGAGTTTGGGATTCCTCTCCTGTGGGGTAAGAATCTCCTTTGTACACACAGGCCCAACCATCTGGCTCTCTCTGCCTTACCCCAGAAGAGGGAAGAATGAAGGCTGAGGAACTGATGTATTTCTGTAAGCAAATAATAATCATCCCTGATCCAGACACCTAATGCTTTCAGGATAACGTAGATAAAGATATTAAAACTTATCAGGACCCCCTTTCCCATGTTGAAAGACTTGCCTTGCATTAAAGTGAAAGTTTAAGTTAAAGTTAAAATTACTTTATCAACTAAGGTCCATCTAGTCAAGGCTATGGTTTTTCCAGAAGTCATGTATGGATGTGAGAGTTGGACTATAAAGAAAGCTGAGCACCAAAGAATTGATGCTTTTGAACTGTGGTGTTGGAGAAGACTCTTGAGAGTCCCTTGGACTGCAAGGAGATCCAACCAGTCCATTCTGAAGGAGATCAGCCCTGGGATTTCTTTGGAAGGAATGATGTTGAGGCTGAAACTCCAATACTTTGGCCAACTGATGTGAAGAACTGATTCATTTGAAAAGACCCTGATGCTGGGAAAGATTGAGGGCAGGAAAAGGGGATGACAGAGGATGAGATGGCTGGATGGCATCACCAACTCAATGGACATGAGTTTGGGTAAACTCCAGGAATTGGTGATGGACAGGGAAGCCTGGCATGTGGGGTCACAAAGAGTCAGACACGACTGAGTGACTGAACTGAACTGAACTGAAAGTGAAAGTCACTCAGTCGTGTCCGACTCTTTGTAATCCCATGGACTATACAGTCCATGGAATTCTCCAGGCCGGAATACTGGAGTGGGTAGCCTTTCCCTTCTCCAGGGGATCTTCCCAACCCAGGGATAGAACCCAGGTCTCCCACACTGCAGGTGGATTCTTTACTAGCTGAGCCACAAGGGAAGCCCTGCCTTGCTTTAAAACTTCAAATCCTTGGTAAATTCCAATCTTTTTTTCCCTTGAGAAACCCTACTGTCAAGGCTGTGTTCTCCCTTAGTGCAGTAAACAATAAACTCAGCTTTGTCTTATCAGTGAGTTGTGTTGATGATAGTTGCATAGTCAGCATTTGATACAAACGATATTTATTAAGCACTTACTATATGCTGCGATTCATGGGGTCGCAAAGAGTAGGACATGACTGAGCGACTGAACTGAACTGAACTGAACTGATATGCCAGGAACTGATCTAAGCACTTGGGCTACATCAGTCCACAAAACTAGTAAAAGGACGAGCCCTCATGAGCTTGCATTCCAATGGAATGAGATACACAACAAACATAAGAAGACCTGCAAACAGGAAGAGCAAAGAGCATTTCTTTCACCATCCAAGTCTGCAAAGATTAACAGTCACCGACTGCCAGTGCACTCAGTGCTTCAGAGAGAGGAAATAACAAGGAAATAACCATAACAAGACGCTCTGTGCTTTGGACAAGTAGGAGTGACTACTTGCATGAGTTATCTTACAAGAGGAAGTCCTGGTCAGGAACACAGAACTAACAAGCCACCTTCAACTGGAAGAATCTGAGAAAAGTCAAAAGGAAACAGGAGATGCTAGCCTACTTGTCCTCCCATCCTCACTGGAATCTGACTGAACAATGGGTGTACCACCAGGAAGGATTCTGAGTCAGAATGATTGGCCAGAGACAATCTAGAAATGAATCCCATCACCATAAAACCTGAGACTGTGAGTCACATGGTGGAGTAGTCCTCTTTGGATTCCCTTACCCTCCTGCTCTTTGCCTGGGCTCCCCTTTACAATAGTTTCTTGCTCTGTCAGCACATGTGTCTCCTTGGACAGTTCATTTCCAAATGTAAGGCAAAAGTCTACTTTCCGTCCCTGAAAGGGACTCCCTTCTGCAACATATTTGTTCTTAGTGATTAACAGTAATTTTTATTGAGATGTATGCTTGACTGCATGCAAACTGCCCTTATCCCTTACCTCTGGGACAATTCATCAGAGCCCTCTGAGAGGCTGTCTCCCAGGCTACAATCCTCAGTAAGACTGTGAATAAAACGTAACTCACAACTCTCACATTGAGCATTTTTCTTTCACAGTTGACAGGTGAATTACACAGAATATTGAAGGTGATAAAGTACCATGGTGTCATATGGAAGTTTAAGAGTGCCTGAAGAGGAGGAGGAGAAGGAGGTAGAATGAAATAATATGTGATTGAGCAAAAGCTTTGTAGGGAAAGAAAAATAATTTTCCCTTTACCCTTCCAGATTCTTGGCTAATACTTCCCTGTAATGAAAGACAAATTCACAGGAGGAAAAAAACAAAACAAAACAAAAACTTAACAACATGTATACCTCTTGGATACATGGTAGGTAACCAGGAAAACTGAGTAACTCTCTGAAACAGCCCAAGCCATCACCTTAAATACCACTTATAGCTAAAGACAAAAGAAGGTGACGGGACTGTTATGGGAAAACTCGGTTATCAGGCAAAGCACAGTAATCAAGGGTATGGTTGTTCTGTAGACTTAAGTCACTGCCTTCTTCACTGACAAGGATTGCTAGAGATTTAGTAATCCTCCTCTTCTAGCTACAGAGATGGACACACTTACCAGTGGATGTTTCCCCTATACATGTGACTTCTATTCAGTTTTCAGAGCTTTTTCCGTGTCTGCTGTTTCTTTAAAATTGCCAGCTCAGGATAATCCTTATGCCAATGAAGCATAATTTGGGGTGACATACTCCCCTTCAGCTTGAAAGAAGTAAGAGAGCTAGCCAGACGGACATCTGGAGGAGAGCTTTCAGGCAGAAGGAACAGCTGAAGTCTGTGAGAACTGAAAGTATACTGTGTACCAGACCTCCCAAAGCATTCACTCGCTTACTAGAGTTGCAAGTGATTCCAAAATGCTCCCTTTAACTCTGCCTTGAAAGAAATTTGTCTATTTCCATATCTCCATCACATTTGCAATTCAGTTCCCAACGAGACATGCAGAGCTTTAACTATCTATACCCGAAAAACAAGGAATTAATAAATTATGTCTGACATTTTCAGATGGATGGTTCTTTACAAGGATTAAACTTCAAGGTGCTTAGGAAACAAAGTATTTTATAAGATTTGCAGCAAAAAAAAAAAAAAAAGCCATAACTTAAGGTCAAAGTTTTAACAGCAAAAAACAAAGATGTTGAAATGTCTTTGCAATTCCTCTTTCAACACATGAATAAAAGCAGATTTCAGTGTTTAAGACACAATCAGACATTGCTGAATGTTAAAATGTTTTTGCTTTGGTAGTTTTTATTTTATTAAATTAATAAAAGCTAAATCATGGTCATAACATAAACAGGCAGAGAGACAGCGTACCCTAGAACAGTGCCAAGTAATAAATAAGAACAGTCCTGCCTTTGGGCAAGTCACAGCCTCCAGAGAGACACATATGGGTAAATAATTGCAATGCAAATGGTAGAAAAAGCAGAAGGGCCATTCATCAGTGTTGATGAAGCTCACAGAGAAAGGGATATAGGAACTAATATTTGAAAAACTACAATAGAAAGAAAACAGTGCTGGCTATGTGTCAGGCATGACTCTAAGTGCTTTATAGCTAGTATTAATGGCTCCCTTTATATGAATCATGCTGCTATGACACAGGATTGTTATATCCATCCCCACCTAGGCAATCTGCTTCAAACTCAAGACTAGAGAATCCTGCTGCTAGACTGTTTGGGGCAGCAAACACCAAGAGGTCATGGAGGAATTGTTGAGTCACTTGAGGTGTGCCTTTGGAGCTGGATGCTTTGGCCAAATGATAAACTGTGATCTTACAAAGTGACCTCAAACTTTCTACCCTCAGGATTTCTTTGGGTCATGGCCGTGTCTCCAAACCCACTCCCACAAAGGGCTCTGTGCATTTCCCAACAAGGAAAGAGCAGGGGAAGGCTAACAGGGATAAAAATCCCTCACACTCATATGACTCTTTCATATACAGGTCCACTTTTTAAAAAAGTGTGCAGGGTGAAAGTTGTGAGTCAAGTTATAACTGGGGCAAAATGAGGACTATAGCCTGGGAGACAGCATTTCAGATAGCTCTGAGAAACTGCTCCAAAGAGCTAAGGGGGAAGATCAGTATATTAGGTGATTTTGCTGAACAGGGAATATATACAAGCAAGGACGTATTTTTTGCAGAAGTCTTCGGCTAATCTCATGAAGGTTACTGCTAGTCGTGAGGAGTAGTCATCACCATGAAAGATTTTAGTGCTTTTCTAGATATGAGGAAATATCAGAATTGGGCTCATAAAATCAACTCCTGAAAATATCTAGCCATCTGAAGAACTGTTCTGTTGGTTTTCCCAGATCAAAAAGTGCCTCATTTCTACTCTCCACCCTGAATTCCTTTCAGGAGATGTTGAAAATCAGCAGCTACACAGGATTTAATCCTTGTAGTGGTAGATCAGTTCAGTTCAGTCATTCAGTTGTGTCTGACTCTTTTCGACCCCATGGACTGCAGCACTCCAGGCCTCCCTGTCCATCACCAACTCCCAGAGTTTACTCAAACTCATGTCCATTGAGTCAGTGATGCCATCCATCCATCTCATTCTCTGTCATCCACTTCTCTTTCCACCTTCAATCTTTCCCAGCATCAGGGTCTTTTCAAATGAGTCAGTTCTTTGCATCAGGTGGCCAAAAGTATTGGACTTTCAGGTTCAGTTTCAACTTCAGTCCTTCCAGTGAATATTCAGGACTAATTTCCTTTAGGATGAGCTGGTTGGATATCCTTGCAGTCCGAGGGACTCTCAAGAGTCTTCTCCAACACCACAGTTCAAAAGCATCAATTCTTTGGCGCTCAGCTTTCTTTATAGTCCAATTCTCACATGCATACATGACTACTGGAAAAACCATAGCTTTTGACTAGACGGACCTTTGTTGGCAAAGTAATGTCTCTGCTTTTTAATATGCTGTCTAGGTTGGTCATAACTTTTCTTCCAAGGAACAAGCGTCTTTTAATTTCATGGTTTCAGTCACCATTGGCAATGATTTTGGAGCCCCAAAAATAAAGTCTGGCACTGTTTCCACTGTTTCCCCATCTATTTGCCATGAAGTGGAGGTAGATGGCAAGTGCCAGTTTGTAGTTGGCATATCGTATCACCTGGATGACTGCAACAGAGTTCTCTACTTTTTTGCCTCCTTTCTAGAGTCTGATCAACCTTCCAAAAATATTGTGGAGGAGGAAAATTTTCCTTGATCTACTTACGTTCTCTGTGTTTGAAAATTTTTTTATATATATTAATAATATTGTATTAGTTTTAGGTGCACAATGTAATGGGGATTCCCATGTGGAACTAGTTGTAAAGTACCTGCCTGCCAGTTCAAGAGACATAAGATACACAGGTTCTATCCCTAGGTCAGGAAGATCCCCTGGAGGAGGGCATGGCAACCCACTCCAGTATTCTAGCCTGGAGAATCCCATGGACAGAAGAGTCGGGTGGGCTACAGTCCATAGGGTTGCAAAGAGTCAGACATGACTGAAGCAGCTTAGCACCCAAACACACATACAACAATGATTATATATATCATATCATATATATATATATATATGTATACACATGGTTACCACAGTAAGTCTAATTAACATCTTTTACCACACATAGTTACAAATTTTATTTTTTGCCATGAGAACTTTTAGGATTTACTTTCTTAGCAGCTTTCAAATACACAATACAGTATTGTTAACTGTAGTCACCATACTCTATATTACATCCTGGGACTTATTTATCTTATAATTGGAAGCTCATACCTTTTAACTACCTTCATCCCTTTCACAATCACCACCTGCCACCTCTCACCTTTGACAATCACAAATCTGTTCTCTGTATCTATGAGTTCAGGGTTTTATTTATATTCAACACATAAGTGATATTATACAGTATTTGTCTTTCTCAGTCTGACTTATTTCACTTAGCATAGTATTGTCAGTGTCCATACTTGTTTTTGCAAATGACAAAATTTTCTTCCTTTTTATGGAGGAATAATATTCTATTTTCTTTATCCATTCATCCATCCATGAACACTTAGGTGATTTTCAAGTCTTGGCTATTTTATACATTGCTGCAATGAATGTGGTAGTGCATATTTCTTTTCCTGACAGTGATTTTGTTTTCTTCAGATAAATATACAAACGTAGAATGGTTAGATCATATGGTAGTTTTATTTTAAATTTCTGAGGACCTTTCATACTGTTTTTCAGAGTGGCTACACCAATTTATGGGCTTTTCTTGTGACTAAGCTGGTAAAGAATCTGCCTGCAATGTGGGAGACCTGGGTTTGATCCCTGGGTTGGGAAGATCCCCTGGAGAAGGGAAAGACTACCCACTCCAGTATTGTGGCCTGAAGAATTCCATGGACTGTATAGTCCATGAGGTCGCAAAGAGTTGGACACAAGTGAGCGACTTTCACTTTCACACCAGTTTACAGTCTCACCAACAGTGCCCAAGGATTCCCTTTTCTTTACATCCTCACAACACTTGCTATTTCTTGTCTTTTTGATAATAGCCATTCTGACAGGTGTGAGATGACATCTCATTGTGGTTGTGATTTGCATTCTTGCCTGGAGAATCCCAGGGACGGGGAGCCTGGTGGGCTGCCGTCTATGGGGTCGCACAGAGTCGGACACGACTGAGCAACTTCACTTTCACTTCTCACTTTCATGCATTGGAGAAGGAAATGGCAACCCACTCCAGTGTTCTTGCCTGGAGAATCCCAGGGACAGGGGAGCCTGGTGGACTGCCGTCTATGGGGTCGCACAGAGTCGGACACGACTGAAGCAACTTAGCAGCAGCAGCAGCATGATTAGTGATGCTGAGCCCCTTTTCATGCACCTGTCTTGGTCATTTGTATGTCTTCTTTAGAAAAATGTCTATCCAGTTCCTCTGCCCATTTTTAATTGATTTTTTTTTTTCTGTTGAGTGGTATGAGTTCTTCAAATATTTTGGGTGTTAGCCCCTTATCAGATATATGACTTGCAAATATTTTCTCCGATTCTACAATTTGTCTTTTCATTTTGTTTATGGTTTATTTTGTTATGCAAAGGAAAATTTGGTGTAGTCTCACTGATTTGTTTTTGCCTTTTTTGTCCTTACCTAAGGAGACAGATCAAAAATATATATATATATATTGCTAAGATAAGTGTCCAAGAGTATAATGTCTATGCTTCCTTCTAGGAGTTTTATGGCTTTGGATTTTACATTCAAGTCTTTTATCCATTTAATACATTTTGTGTGTGTTTTAAGATTCTGGTCTGGTTTCTTTCTTTTACATGCCCTGTCTAGTTTTCCAAATACCATTTATTGAAGAGATTATTTTTTCCCCTTTGTATATTCTTGATTCCTGTATCATAGATTAATTGACCACATGGTTTTAATTCTAGGTTTTCTATTTGTTCCATTCCATGTGTCTGCTTTTATGCTAATCTTGTAGTGCTTTTATTACTGTAGCTTTGTAATACAGTTTGAAATTAGGGAGCATGATGCCTCCAAGTTTATTATTTCCTAAGATTGCTTTGGCTATTCTGATAGTTCATTGTTAGCATATAGAAATAGAACTCATTTTGTATACTGATTGTGTGGTTCCATAACACATTTTAGAATTGCTTCTGTAAAAAATTCTGTTCTATTTCTGTGAAAAATCCCATTGGAATTTTGGTAGGGATTGTATTGACTCTGTAAATTGCTCTGAATGACATGGACTTTTTAGCAATATTCATTCTTCCAACCCAGAAGCATTAAATTTTTGTATTTGATCTTGTATCTTCCAACTTTACTGAATTAAATAGTTCTATTTCTTTGTGGAGTCCTCAGGGTTTCACTGAGTATTTTAATATATATGTATATGTATATATATATATATATATATATATACACACACACACATGTATATATATAAAATTGCATCATCCATAAATGAAGTTATTTTTATTTCTTCCTTTGTGATTTGCATGTCTTATTTCTTCTTGAGGCCTGATTGCTGTGGCTAGGATTTCCAGTACTATGCTGATTAAGTGGCAAGAGTGGGCATCCTTGTCTTGTTCCTGATCTCAGAGGAAAGACTTTCAGTCTTTCATTGTTGAATATGATGCTATACATGGAGCTTGTCATATGTCTTTCTTACGTTGAGCTATGTTCCCTCTATATCCCAGTTGAGCATTTTCATCACAAATGGATGTTTGCTTTCTTTTTTTGTCAAAAATTCTTTTTTTTTACCTTCTTAGAGTCCCTGACTAGGTCTGAAAATTAAACTGACAAAGACAGATTTACAGGAGAAAAGGATACACATTTTTTAAATTTTTTATATGTACATAGGAATCTTCACTTATGGCAAAAAGCAAAGAAGAATTAAAGAGTCTCTTAATGAAAGTGAAAGAGGAGAGTGAAAAAGTTGGCTTAAAACTCAACATTCAGAAAACTAAGATCATGGCATCTGGTCCCGTCACTTCATGGCAAATAGATGGGAAAACAATGAGAGTTTTTATTTTCTTGGGCTCCAAAATCACTGCAGATGGTGACTGCACCCATGAAATTAAAACATGCTTGATCCTTGGAAGAAAATCATGATCAACCTAGACAGCATATTAAAAAGCAGAGACATTACTTTGCCAACAAAGGTCCGTATAGTCAAAGCTATGGTTTTTCCAGTAGTCATGCATGGATGTGAGAGTTGGACTATAAAGAAAGCTGAGTGCCAAAGAATTGACGCTTTTGAACTGTGGTGCTGGAGATGACTCTTGAGAGTTCCTTGCACTGCAAGGAGATCCAACCAGTCCATCCTAAAGGAAATCAGTCCTGAATATTCATTGGAAGGACTGAAGCTGAAAGTTAAATACTTTGGCCACCTGATGCAAAGAACTGACTCATTTGAAAAGACCCTGATGCTTGGAAAGATTGAAGGTGGAAGGAGAAGGGCATGACAGAGGATGAAATAGTTGGATGGCATCACCAATTCAATGGACATGAGTTTGAGTAAACTCTGGGAGTTGGTGATGGATAGGGAGGCCTGGTGTGCTACAGTCAGTGGGGTTGCAAAAAGTCAGACACAACTGAACAACTGAACTGAACTGAGGAGTCTTCACAAGAAAATGATGCTCCAAGATGTGACCAGAACAAGAGGCTTTTATATTTTTTAGACCCAGAAACAATTAATTTGTGATGAATCAGTAACATAAATGGATCCGAGCTAGGGGTAGTAATTGGTGGGGATGTAACTAGAAAGGTAAGGGTTAGTTTATTGACACTTGTTTGTACGGATTTCTTGGCCCTAAATTCCCTGTATCAGTGATAAAAATGTCTTCCCATCTCCTGGTACACGGAGAGTACTTCTCCTGTGGTGTTTTATGACCTATTTAAGAAAGAAGGGCAAAAGGGATGGAAAGGTCTGAGTGACCTTCCTACTTCTGCCATTAAAAAAAAAAAATCCCTTCAGCTTAAGATATTAAATATGCCAAGGTGCCATATTTGGGGATATTGTTGTTCAGTCACTAAGTCGTGTCTGACTCTTTGCAACCCCATGGACTGTAGCCTGCCAGGCTCGTCTGTCCATGGGGTTTTCCAGGGAAGAATACTAGAGTAGGTTACCATTTCCTTCTCCAGGGGATCTTCTTGACCCAGGAATCAAACCGCATTAGCAAGCAGGTTCTTTACCACCGAGCCACCAGGGAAACCCTATTTGGGGATAGTATGGGCTGAATCCCATTAATATAAATATAAAAAACCCAGAAACTCCCCCATTGCCTTCAAGATAACACAGCACTCCTGTTCCTCTGTCATCATGCCTTCACTTACCCTCTATCTCATCTCTGGAACCAGAGCAAATGCATTCTGGGCTTCAGCCACTCCAAACTTTAAGGCCAAATGTGCCCTGCCTTTGTTCATTGGGTGCTCTCTGTTGGCAAACTCTTAGCCTCTCCTTCAAGACCTACCTCACATCCATGAAGTCCGTCCCGTTTACTTCCAATGGGACAATTCTCAACATGCCTACAACAGCAATCTTTAGCCTAGAGCTCACCTGTGCGTCTGCGCTCAGTCACTTCAGTCATGTCCAACTCTTTGCGATCCCATGGATCATAGCCCTCCAGGCTCCTCTGTTCCACGGGTTTTCCCAGGCAAGAATACTGGAGTGGTTGCCATGCCCTCCTCCAAGGGAATTTTCTGACCCAGGGATCAAACCTGCCTCTCCTACATTGCAGGAGAATTCTTCACTTTCTCAAGCATCGGAAAGCCCCGGAGCTCACCTGAGGATTTTGTAAAAGATGTCTGTGCTTGGGCCCCACTCCCGGATATTTGGACCCAAGTGGGCCCTGGACAGGGGTGCTTTGAATTCTTCAGGGGTTGGGGTTTTGGTGTTCAATCCTTAGTATCCCCCCAGCAGCAGGTACAAGGCAGGACTTTAATCACCAATCAAGTATTCACTGAGTGAATAAGGCAAGAAGAATTTACAACCGTTCTGTGAGTCAGATACAACTGTTACCCAGCTTTGCATTTGAGAACAAAGGACATTAAGACTTGCCCAAGACTACTAGGAGTAACCTGGATTTAATCCTTCTGATTCTAAGTCCAGTGTCCTGCTTGTATCTGAGGGGGAAGAATGCCTGCAGAGGAAGGGTAATGCCTAGCACCGAGCCAAGAACAGATGGACTGGAAGAATTTTCCTTCAGCCCCAGTGAAGGAAAATGCCCCTCTTTGGTTATTTCAACATTTGGGGAGGGACTTGTGCTGTCCTGGTCCTCTGTAACCTTTCTTGAATTTGGAAGGTTCTCCTTAAAACTCATGCTTCCTTAGAACATTCCCTATCGTCTTGTTTTTAATGAATTATGAGCCATCATTTATTTATAACCCATCTACAGCTGCCTTTATGGGGTAGAAAATGAACTACCTTGCCAAAGTAATTACCCTTTTTATAGACTTAGAACCAATGCTCACAGCCCATTCCTATCTAAATGGCTTTTGTGCTAGATTTCTGCTGTTTTGTTTGACCTGCCTGAATCTACTCTACACTTATTATGGATTTGTATTAGGACTATTTTTCTAACTCACAGAAAACCAGATTCTTTCTGTAACTGTAAGCATTTTTAGTAAATAACTGCTCCTTTCCCAACAATAAACAGGTACCTTAAAATCTGGGCACATGGGCTCAAAATCTGCTTTTCACAAGTGATATCCCTATGGTGTACAGCTCAATCACCGAGCCAGACAGCAAGAGGTGTGGTGGGGGGGTGAGGCCTTGTAATTATTCAGCTGAAAGCAGAAAATACTAGGGCATTACTGTGCCAACAGAAAAATCACCACGCACAATTACTAGTTATTAATTTGATTCAACAGTGTATTTAACAATTAAATTTCATATTAATATCCATAAATGTGTATAGATGTATACACATAGAACAACAGAGTATTCACTCAGTCATCACTCATATAGTTTCTAAAATGAACTGAGTACTGTGCAAGTTACTGTTGCTAGTTATTTCATTTATAAATTTCCTTGGTACTTCAATTTTTGCTGAATATTATTACGTTAGAAGGTCTAAAGACCTTCAAACACTGAACATGTCTTTTAAAAGTGATAGTAAATCAATATGTTAAAGAATGAAACTAAGAAATCCAGTAGAATTGCAATTGTCTAGCATAGTTAAGAAAAGAGATGTTGAAATAAAAATGCATTAGGCCTACTAGTCAACATTATTCTAGCATTTTGGTCTCTGACCATAGCTCAGAAATTGCTAGATCTGGCCTCTCATTTCTTCTTTCCATAGTTACAGGGAAGACTTTGAATGCAGTTCCAGAGTTTGTCTAACTGGATGGTAGGAAGCCTTAAGATGCCATTTAGTCTATAAAGTAGTGACTTTTAAGCTTTATTCAGGGATAGTGGTTTGTGTCTTAAGCAGCTGTGTGATTTTAGGTGAGTCACTGAGCCCCTTTTGGGCCCAGGTTTTCTTTTTGTTAAATGAAGTATCTGTGAATCTGTAACAAGAGACTCAGTTCAGTTCAGTCACTCAGTCATGTCCAACTCTTTGCGACCCCATGAATTGCAGCACGCCAGGCCTCCCTGTCCATCACCAACTCCCAGAGTTTACTCAAACTCATGTCCATCAAGTCAGTGATGCCATCCAGCCATCTCATCCTCTGTCGTCCCCTTCTCCTCCTGCCCCTAATCCCTCCCAGCATCAGGGTCTTTTCCAATGAGTCAACTCTTCGCATCAGGTGGCCAAAGTATTGGAGTTTCAGCTTTAGCATCAGTCCTTCCAATGAACACCCAGGAGTGATCTCCTTTAGAATGGACTGGTTGGGTCTCCTTGCAGTCCAAGGGACTTTCAAGAGACTAGGGGGGAAAAAAGGAGTAATCTGTAGGTGGAAATAAGGAGCTACAGATCATAAGAAAGATGTGGCTCCACACAGAGAAAGTGGGGTGCCTATCCTACCAGGCCCAGTATACATCTGGCATCTGATCTTGCCTGCCCTCCAGCAGAGAAAGGGAGGAAGAAAGAGTCAGTGAATGCAAAGGGAGAAAATGGGAAAGGAGAGGGAATAAGGATGGAGGGGGGAAAGAAAATGAATGAACAAGTGCATGAAAGAATGAACAATGCAGGCAGGTCATTGAGTGAAGGCAAGCCCGATGATGGAGATGTACCTTGGCAGAAGCCACAGTTGGCTGAGTGCCCGAAGCCTCAGTCCTCTCGAAGTCTTCTGGCCACTTCTCAGTGAGCCACTCACCTCTGCTCTGCAGCTTCATGACCCTTTGGAAGTTGAAAAAGAGCTTGGTCAGAAGAGACCTAGCCAGGGTATCCAACATGGCCGCTTTCTCATACTATGATGACAACGTGAGTGCTCAGTCATGTCTGACCTTTTGCGACCTCATGGGCTACAGCCCGCCAGATTCCTCTCTGCCTGTGGAATTTTCCAAGGAAGAATCCTGGATAGGGATGCCAGGCCCTCCAGGGGATCTTCCCCACCCAGGGATCGAACCCGCGTCTTTTGGCAGGTGGATTCTTTACCACTGAGTCACCTGGGAGCTGTTTTTCTTGAAAATTTTTAAATGATGATTGCAATTTCTAAAGTGTATGTTTGAATTACAGCACTTTAGACAGAAAAGAACTTAAAGCTGACTTAATAGCACCCTTTGGTTTTATCGGTGGAGGAGACACAGATCATATTTTATGGCAGTATCCTTGGAATGATGTTTAAAGTATCTGAGGACTTCATAAACATAAGCATTCAGTGATAATGACACACTTTGTAGAGTGAAATAAAAGGTGGCGTGTTGAGGTCTGTGCTGTTTCACTGCGGCTTTGGTATTGAATTTCTCCAAATGGACTGTGTATGTATCAAAGACAGTGAAGATCTTCTTCTTTCTTTTGCACCAAACATACCATGCATAAGTATGTGTATAACACTCCAGCCATGCAAGGCACACACATGCACACACTTATAATGAGCACGTGTGTGCATATGTGTATAGCACATGCACACACCCAGCCATACATATGCACATGGGCACTTACACATAGACACCAGATCTGAAATACATATGCACATATACACATGTGTATATGTGCACATGTTTATCTGCACACATATGTGTGTACACACACATGCAGGCACACACACACATGTGTATACCATCTAAGTTCAGTTTTCTGCACCAGTAGGTGTTAGGCCATCCACAAACACTGCATAATCAACAAGGCCATTAGTGATTTCCCTGAACATGATTACTGTGCCTTAAATCTGAACCAACAACTCTTTGAGAAAGAAAATCCACACATACTCTTCTTGAATACCTTAACCAAGAACTAAAAAATTATAGTAGGCTCTAAAGAAAAGTCAACTTTGTAAGAAAATAAGAAAGTTCAAAAATACTGGTCTCCATCTCATCATTTAACAGTCTCTGGGGAATTTAGTCACATTTTTTAGATCTGGACATCAGGTATCCATTCTGAAGGAGGGTGTTTTCTCTTAGCAAGAGAGATACAAATAATAATAACAAAAAGAATGAGCAACCTATATTTCATCAACTGCCTCCCTTCAAAGTGATACACTTTGGGGGATGTAGTTGACTTATAATATCATGTTAGTTTCAGGAGTACAGCATAGCGATTCAGTATTTTTGCAGATTCAGTTCAGTTCAGTCGCTCAGTTGTGTCCGACTCTTTGAGACCCCATGGACTGCAGCACGCCAGGCCTCCCTGTCCATCGCCAACTCCCAGAGTTGCAGATTATACTCCATTAAAAGTTATTACTGAATAATGGCTATATTTCCCTGTCCTGTATGATCTACCCTTGTTTCTTATCTGTTTTCTACACAGTAATTTGCATCCATTAATCCCCTACCCCGATACTTCTAGTTTGTCCATCCCTATTACTTCTCTCCTTCAGTAGCTACTAGTCTGTTTTTTATCTGTGAGTCTGTTTCCATTTTGCATGCACATTCATTTGTATTATAAAGTGATGCTTTTCAAACCTAAGTCAGATCAAATCACTTGTCTGCTCTAAACCTTTCAATGGCTTCCTCTCTCACTCACAGTCAAACCCAAACTCCAAACAGCGGCCCTCAAGGTCCCACATGATCTGGCCTTTGTGACTCCTTGGCCCACGTCTCCCCACCACTCTTCCCACCTTCTTGGCTCAATCCCCTGATTCCTTCCTATTCTTGTGCATAACAGGGGCCCACCCCAGGACCTTTGCAGTTGCTGTTGCCTCTGCCTAGAACACCTTTCCCCAAAGCAGGCTTATGACTCACTTCCTCTCTTCTTTCAGTTTCTGCCCAAATGTAACCATTCTCTATAAAGTAGTGCAGCCTCAGCTCTCACTCTCTGTCCCTTGGCCCTGCATTATGACTTCCATAGACCTTATCACAGCCTGCACTGAAATGGGTTCTTCCATCTCCCCTCCCTAGACTGTAACCTCAATGAGAGCAGGGACTGTTTCATTCACTCCAGGATTCCCCAGAACCCAGCACAGTGCTTGGCATGTGCTATTGAGTATCCAGTGCCAATAAGTCCATGTTGAATGAATAAATGAATTCATTAAACATTAGCTATGTGTCAGGTGCTTTTCTAAGTGCTTTACATGCTTTAACTCATTTAGAACTTACTTCATGAGTCTTGTCCTCATCTTACAAATAAAGCAACTGAGGGTCAGAGAATCCAAGATAATATGCCCAAGATGACACCACAGAATAATGATACATGGTTGTTGCTGTCGTTCAGTTGCTAAGTTGCATCTGACTCCTTGTGACCCCATGGACTGCAGCACTGCCAGGCTTCCTCCCTGTCCTCCACTATCTCCCCGAGTTTGCTCAAATTCATGTCCATTGAGTCAGTGATGCCACCCAACCATTTCATCCTCTGCCGCCCTTTTTCTTTCCCAGCATCAGGATCTTTTCCAATGTGACATCTCTCTGCATCAGGCGGCCAAAATATGGGAGTTTCAATTTCAGCAGACATTCATTCACAAATTCCCACCTCCCTGAGTTCTGTCTATATTTTAATAATTACAATGATTCTTCCATTTGTGGAGTTGTGTGCTGGGCACAGTGTGAAGCGCTTTACATGTATTACTTTACTTGACCCTCGACTCTAGTAGATTTCATAATTATTCCCATTTCGCAGTTGAGAAAACTGGAGCACCAAGTTAAACAGCTTAACCAGCACCCCACAGCTGGTGAATACCAGAGTCATGTTTGAACCCAGGCAGTTTGACTATAGATTTCACAAGCTTTATGACCTCATTCTTCATATACACACTAAATATGTTACATTCAGCCCATTAGTAAGAAATGAATATTTTTCTTATCTTTATTCAGCCTAAGGTGAAAATGTCTACTTCAAAGTATCTTAGTGTTACTTCTATTTTTACTTCCAAAGGGTTGTTACATTTTTTGAAGAACCCAAAAACTGAGTAAGACATAGTTACCAATCTTCAAAAGCTCAGTTTATAAAAAAGAAAAAACTACAAGTGAATCTGAACCAAAGCAGGCCTGGGGACAAATACCATAAGAAAGATCTAAATTTTATGCTTATTATTGTACATCTGTATCTTCAGAGGGATTTCATGTCTGAGAGCTATATAAATATGTCCATTTTCTAATATATGTGCTTGTTTGCATGTATGTGTGTATAAAATTAAAACATTAGATTGATACCAAAATTAATTTTTCTTGTTGTTCAGTTGCTCAGTCGTGTCAGACTCTTTGCAACTCCATGGGCTGCAGTGCACCAGGCTTGCAGTCCTTCACTATCTCCTGGCGTTTGCTCAAACTCATGTCCATTGAGTTGATGATACCACCCAACCATCCCATCCTCTGTCGCCCCCTTCTCCTTTTGCGTTCAATCTTTTCCAGCATCAGGGTATTTTCCAATGAGTCAGTTCTTCACATTAGGTGGTCAAAGTATTGGAGCTTCAGCCTTAGCATCAGTCCTTCCAATGCATATTCAGGACTGATTCCTTTAGGACTGACTGGTTGGATCTCCTTGCTGTCTAAAGGACCGTCAAGAGTCTTCTCCAGCCTCACAGTTTGAAAGCATTAGTTCTTCGGCACTCAGCCTTTTTTATGGTCCAATTCTTACATTCATACATGACTAATGGAAAAACCATAGCTTTGACTCTGCAGACCTTTGTCAGCAAAGTAATGTCTCTGCTTTTTAATAAGCTGTCTAGGTTGGTCATAGCTTTTCTTCCAAGAAGCAAGCGTCTTTTAATTTCATGGCTGCAGTCACTGACTGCAGTGATTTAGGAGCCCAAGAAAGTAAGACCTATCACTGTTTCCATTTTTTCCCCATCTATTTGCCGTGAAGTGATGGGACCAGAGGCCATGATCTTGGTCTTTTGAATGTTGAGTTTTAAGTCTTCAGTAATTCAAAAAGCACTAAGAAAATCTTGTAGTTTCCTATCCTAAACCTGTGAAAGATAGAGGTTGACCTGAATTTTGATGACCCCAAGAAAATGTGTCCCAGAAAATGTGTGTGCACATGTGAATCTGAATGCTAATAAAAGTTTTTCTGTTTGTCTTTATTTCCCATGCAGAGTGAAAAAACAATTCCAATTATTTGAACTTTCAGATAGCTCAGAATTCGGAACAGCAGAAGTCTTTTCTGTAATATGTTTATGAGCACAATTCCTGGAATGCAGGAGACTGAATAAATGTGTGTTATCCTTTGTATTCATCTAGTTCTTGCTCCTCAATATTTTGGTATGATCTGTTCAACTAAGTTTAGAATATTGTTCAACACTATCTTTTCAAATGGAAATCCTTAAAGCTAGATCTGAACAGCCTGATGAACTAAATAGGAAAGAAGGTTCTGTAGTCCTCACACCAGTGAAGTCCCTCAGCCCAGTACTGGGCATGCACTGGGCAACCATGCAATTGGCAGACTGTGGGGCCTGAGGGTTCTGTGACACCAGGGAGAGGGCATGGGCTTTGAAATCATAAAGACACAGGTTCAAAGTCTGTCACAGTAAGTATTCACCTTTGAGCATGCTGTTTAATTTGCACTTCTTTGCCTTTAATATAAGAATAATGCTAACACAAAAGTATCTAGTAACAATGAAATGGGTATATATAGGGAAATGCATCCAGAATAATGCTTAGGACATGGTGCCATCAATAAAAGACAGAAGAAGAGCAGGAAGAGGACATAGAAGAGAAGGGGCAAAGGAAAACAGTTATTTCTGCAAAATAAATTACCCCAAAGTGAGCAGCTTAAAACAACCAGTAGGTGTGCACTAAATCACTTCAGTCCTGTCCAACTCTTTTCAATCCTATGAACTGTAGCCCTCCAAGCTCCTCTGCAATGGGATTCTACACGCAAGAATAGTGGAGTGGGCATGCCCTTTGCCAGGGGATCTTTTCAACCCAGGGATTGAACCTACATCTGTCTCCTGCATTGGCAGGCAGGTTCTTTACCCCAGCACTACCTGGGAAGCCCCAAACAACAAATATTTATTCTCTTATCCAGTTTCTGTGGGTCAGGATTTGGTAGCAGTTTAGAAGGGTGGTTATGACCCAGGTTTCCTCTTGAGCTTGCATTAAGTTGTCAGCTGGTGCTATGATCCTTTGAAGACTCAACTGGGGCCAGAGGATCCACTTCCAAGCTCAGTAGCATGGCTGCTGGAATGCCTCAGAAGATTTGCTTCCAGACTTATTCACATAGTTGCCACAGGCCTTTCTTCCTTGCCATGGTCTGCTGCTCCATAAGCTGCCTGAGTGTTCCCATAGCATGGCATGGTAACTTGAAAAAGAGAAAGCCAGAGAGTGCCCAAGATGGAAACCACAGTCTTTTTATAATCTAGTCTCAGGATAATCTCAATTACTTCTACCTTTTTCTATTTGTTGAAGCTAATCAGTAAATCCAGCCCACACTCAAGGCTGGGAGATTGATTACACAGGATATGAATAACAGGAGATAGGGATACTGGGGACTATCTTAGAGAATGTGTGATACACTGCTCTGTTTTTCTCCATCAAACTAGCTTTCCAAAAATTAGGAATAAAGTGCTCAGTATTGGAAGATGTGCTTGTGGTGCATGCTAAGTCACTTCAGCTGTTTTGTACTCTTTGAAACCCCATGGATTGTAACCTGCCAAGCTTCGCTGTCCATGGGATTCTCCAGGTAAGAATCCTGGAGTGGGTTGCCATGCCCTCCTCCAGAGGATCTTCCCAACCCAGGGATCGAACCTGCATCTCTTACATCTCTTGCATTGGCTGGTGGGTTCTTTACCACTAGCGCCACCTGGAAAGCTCTTTGAAAAGTATAAAGATATATAATTCTGCATCTACTAGTGAAAGTGAAGTTGCTCAGTCGTGTCCCACTCTTTGTGACCCCATGGTCTGTAGCCTACCAGGCTCCTCAGTCCATGGAATTTTCCAGGAGTGGGTTGCCATTTCCTTCTCCATGGGATCTTCCCAACCCAGGGATCGAACCTGGGTCTCCCTTGCTACAGGCAGACACTTTACCATCTGAGCCACCAGGAAGCATCTACAAGAGTGATTCTTAATTCAGGTCTCATGATATTCTGATGCATATGCTTGTGCTTAGTCACTCAGTCATGTCTGACTCTTTGTGACCCCATGGACTATAGCCCACCAGGCTCCTCTGTCATGGAATTCTCCAGGCAAGAATACTGGAGTGGGTTGCCATTCCCTTCTCCAGGGTATCTTCCTGACCCAGGGATGGAACCTGGGTCTCCTACATTGTAGGCAGATTCCTTACCATCTGAGCCACCAGGGAAATCCATTCTGATGTGTATATATTTTAAATCCTTTTTATCTTGATTTTGCAAATGAAGATCAAGTGCAATTTTTAAATCACAAAAATTAAATTATCTTTGATTCCTTCCAATATTTTAGTATGAAAAAATTTCAAAGAAAAAGCAAAATTAAAAGGATTTTGCAGCATTGATATATCACTCATCATTTAAATACTATCATTAATAATTTATTATACTTGTTTCCTCACGTACCTCTTTATCTAGTCATCCTTTTATCTAGCCTTTTATCAGTCTTATTGTTCAGTGCATTTCAAAGTAAAGTGAAGATATCAATACACTTCCCCTTAAATACTTCAGCATGTATATAATTAACTAGAGTTTAACATTTATTTGCAGTATCTTATGCAAATTTATATAAATTTATCTGCATTGAAAGGGCACACTCACCAAGTCTTAAACAATGCAAACACCTTTGTAACCCACACCCCTAGCAAGATATATGGCATCAGCATCACCTCAGAAAGTTTCCTCATGCACCTTCACAACCCCTGTTCCCACTCCTAGAGACAAATTATTTTAATTTTTTCTACCATAAATTAATTTTGCGTACTGTAGAATTGCATATAAATGGAGTCATAGAGTGTGGACTCTTTTCTGTAAGGCTTCTTTCACTTAGCATAATGTTTTTAAGACGCATCTGTATCATTGTGTGTATCAGTAGATTTTAAAGGCAGAAATTAAACATTTTAAGGGAGGAAATTACAGATGAAAGGCAACGGTTTGAGCAAAGGCCTAGAAAGATATTCCCTGTAAGCCATTTAACCTCATCACATTGCACAAAAAATTGTGTCTGAGGAAAGACTGACTCACTGAAATGGGAAGGATAGAAGGATAGAATAATACCTCAAAAAGGCACGGTTCTGTGGAGGCTGACATTGCAGTTGTCAGTGTCATTGGATCCACTCAATTCGGTCACATCTTCCTGAGAATAAGTGGCTGCTGCTGCGGCTAAGTCGCTTCAGTCGTGTCCGACTCTGTGCGACCCCACGGCAGCCCACCAGGCTCCCCCGTCCCTTGGATTCTCCAAGCAAGAATACTGGAGTGGGTTGCCATTTCCTTCTCCAATGCATGAAAGTGAAAGTGAAGTCGCTCAGTCATGTCCGACTCCCAGCGACCCCATGGACTGCAGCCCACCAGGCTCCTCGGTCCATGGGATTTGCCAGGCAAAAGTACTGGAGTGGGGTGCCATTGCCTTCTCAGAGAATAAGTGGAAGATACTCTTAAATACAACAGAAGTATGGAATCAAAATCACTCTTTGCAAGTGACTCATATATAATATTCTAAAAGTTAGAAAATACATTTGGCAAATGGACTTGCAGAGCCCTTTAAAAAGAGAAGCTAGAGTGATATTTTTGTCATTGCCTGGAGCTACTTCTTTTGTCAGCCTAGTTCTCCAGTCTGGGTCCCTGTCTGGATTTCCAGCCTGGACATGTCACTTGTATCCATAGTGATCCAGTCATTTGTCCTGACCTGCTCTGTTAACCAGGCTGCCACTTTTCCAGGTGTTCTCCTTTCAAAGGTACTTTACTTCAAGCACTGAGAGTTCAGCTACTGTGATGCCGTTGTCCTTGCTACTTTTGTTGCAGCACCTAATTGCTATAGAAGAAAGCAGTGCCATGCTGGCTCTGCAGATGTGAACTCAGTTTCCATGTCCTGTGTACTACTGTAGTGGGAAAGTGAAGTTTTCTGCAACATTAGGTGAGATAATAAATAGTTTCTGGTCTGAGTTTGCCTGTGAGCCCCTCCCCATTAATAGAACTCCTTTCTCTTATGGCTATACCATGGTCCTGCCAAAAAACATGTTTAAAAATAAGGGGGAAAAAAATACCTATGTTCTGGCTCAATTCTAACAGTGTGACCATAAGAATGTTGTTAACCTCTCTGATATTCCAGGTCACTAATATAAAAATTCTAGATCTTTAGAGAAGATCTAAAAATGTTTATCTCAGAGCTGTGAAGATTAAATGAGGTAACACATCAACGTATCCGATGTCTGACTTGAAGAAGACAAGAGATCATTCCTCCCTTTCTCCTCTCACCGAACCTGTCATCAGAGCAAAGGAACCCACCTCCCAGTACAGCAGTCAGCAGGCTAACCAACAGCAGGCTTTGCTAGTTTCTTCCTCTTTGCTCGTGAAAGAGAGATGTGCCTGTAATCCCGCTGGTTGAAATGATAAAAGGTAAAACAACAACAAAACCCCAGAAAACTCCATCCTGAATTCAATAGTACTTTAAAGTATTTTTTATTCATTTTGGACAAATTGTATATAAATGCATAAAGTATACACCATGATATTTTGATACATTATATATGTTGGGAAATGATTACCACAATCTACCTCGTTACCATAGTCATCACCACCCACAGTTATCTTTTTTTTTTTTTTTTTAGTTTGGTGAGACCTCTTGACATCTACTCTCTAAGCAAACTTCAAGCATACATTATTATTTATCAGTCACCATGCTATACATTAGGACTGCAAAAGTTTACCTTATAACTAAAAGTTTATACCCTTTGATCAATATCTCCCTTTTCCCTCACTCTCCAAACTGTTCAGTTCAGTTCAGTCGCTCAGTAGTGGCCAACTCTTTGTGACCCCATGAATTGCAGCACGCCAGGCCTCCCTGTCCATCACCAACTCCCGGAGTTCATTCAGACTCACGTCCATCGAGTCAGTGATGTCATCCTAGTAATTGCCATTCTACTTTCTGTTACTATGAGTTTGACTCTTTTTAGATTCCACATCCTGGTGAGATTGTATGATATTTGCCTTTCTGTGTCAGACTTATTTTATTTGGCAAAATTTCCTCTAGGTTCATCCATAAGTGCCAGAATTTCCTCTTTTAAGACTAAATAATATTCTGTTGTGTGTATTCACATATATTTATTGTATATATATGTATAAAGTGATATATGTAAAATGTGACAAGTATGATGTTTTCTTTATCCATTCATCTGTTGACAGACACATAGGTTGCTTCCATATCTTGGTTACTATGAATAATGCTGCTGTGAACATAAGAGTGCATATGTCTTTGGGATATGATCTTATTTTCTTTGGATATAAACTAAGAAGTGGGATTGCTAGATCATATGGTAGCTATATTTTTACTTTTTTAGGACCCTCCATACCATTGTTCATAATGACTGTACCAGTTTGCATTCCCACCAACAGTTCACAAGTGTTTTCTCTAATTCCTCAGCAATACCTATCTCTTGTCTTTTTGATAATAGCAATTCTAACAGGTGTGAGGTGATATCTCCCTCTCTTCTCTTTCTGTGACTCAAATAATGCATAGATTTATTTTTATTGATAGTATCGTATAATTCACATAGGTTTCTCACACTTTTTCCTTTCCCTTTTTCTTTTTGTTCCTCTGGATAATTTCAAATGATCTGCCTTGAAGTTCATTGATTCCTCTTCTGGGTGGTTGCATCTGCTAACAAACATCCCTATTGAATTCTTCAGTTTTTTCACTATTTTTCAGCTCTAGTATTTCTGTGGGTTTCTAGTATTTCTTTAATGGTTTCTATTCCTTTGTTGAACTTTCCATTTTGTGTATGCATTGCTTTCCTAATCTAGTTTAGTCGTCTATCTGTGTTTCCTTGTAATTCACTGAATTTCTTTAAAAGGATTATTCTGAGTTCATTATCAGGCTATTCATAGATCTTCCTTTCCTTAGGGTCAGTTATTAGATCACATTCATCTACTTTGGTGGTGTCATGGTTACCTGATTCTTGGTGATCACTATATACGTATGCTGGCATCTGTGCATTTGAGGAATTGGTCCCCTCCTTCTGCCTTTCTCAGAATCTGGTTGGGGCTGCTGACTTGCTTCCTGTCCTGGTAGGATATGCTTCACAGCAGCCCACTGACTGGCCAGGCATCCTCATTTGGCAGGGCTGGAAGCTAATCTCAGCAGGTGGGCTAGGTTGATGACTTGCCTCCATATCCAGGCAGTGCTCCAGAATGGGTTCCCTGGTCTGTTCAGCCTGCTGCCTGGAGACCCAAATCAAGCAGACTGCCAACTAAGCTCTCCACCAGCTTGGCTTTGCAGGTGAGTCTAACTACTGGTGGGAATTGCTACTCAGGTGACTCTGGTAGCAGACACAGTCTACCAAGATCCACACATTCATCACTCTGAGCTCTGCCTCCCCTTCTCCGTTTCTAACTGATCCCCCCAGTGATACCTGGGGCACTAAGTGGGCCCCCCAAGAAGTGTCGTGGAATTCTGGGGAAGCTGGATGGTCTCTTTGGGCTCTTTATCGTCCCACTGGAGTAACTGGAGGCCCTGGGAGACTCTCTTGGTGTCGGCTAAGGGAGGGACTATGCAGTCGAAGTGTTCAGTCCCTGCGTGGGGAACTAAGATCACACATGCCTCATGACATGGCCAACAAAAATAAAGAAATGATAAGAATCAGGGAGAAAAGAAGGCATCTGTCTTCAGGAACTAAAAGATAACAGAGAAATATCTGAAAATGTTTTCTAGCACCCAAGTCAGGCAGCAATACAAACTACATTTGAAATTTCTGCCTCAGATACTGTAACGAGCAGCAACAGAGAGAACTTGTCAGAATAGGGTATTGCTCTGTCATTCTGTCCACAGGACTGACAGACACGAGAAGTTTGGATTGCACCAATAGGTGCCCAGAAGGACAGCTCTTAACAACAAGCATTTTATCATAAACACTGTATACATTTCATTCCTGCTAGTGAGCTTTACGGCTAATGTAATATAAACTATTCTTTGAGCCTTACTTCTCTGAGATTCCAAAATAGATTTGTGAAAATTCTTGATTTTTTCCGGTGCTGTTTCTTATCCTCCCAGTAAAAGGTTTCTGGTGATCATCAATCTGCTATGTTCACATCTTGGGGCCCACAGGAACAAATGAAGCTCATTCCTCTGATTCTGGCAACAAATAGTTCAAAGTGTATTCATGCTGGTATTAACTTACATTGTGGCCCTTTCTAATAAGTATGACGTAAAGATGTAGCCAAAGTTTTTACTGAAAAAGTCATCATTTTTCCCTAAGATTGATTATTTAATTTCCAACAAGAAAAGGTATGTAGAATAAGGTTCCAACAAAATTATCAAGCCTTGAAACTATCTCCAAAACCCCATTCAGGCCTAAAAGGATCCCTTCTTTCCACACCCCAAGAAAAAAATCTAGATAGCGTAGAACTGAAGGTTGCAGGCTTAGACAGGCCTGTGTTTGAAACCAGCTCTAAACGGCTGAATGCATGGCCTCTGGAGTCAAGCTGCCTAGTTTAATCCTGTCTCAGATAATTACAGTCCCGTGATCACATGGAAGTTATTTAAAGTCTCCACACCTCACTTCTTCTGAATATATGGATAAATGAGGATAATAATGGGGTTGCTTCTGAAGATTAAATGAGACTGCTCACATGCAGTCTTCAGTAAAATGACTGAAATAGTACGTTTATCTTTCATAAAGCTTGACTATTTACTTACAACTTTAAAAAATGAAACAGAACTGTAGACATAACTAGGCAGGTTATTATTTTTTTTCAGCATCGAATACATCATCCCACCAACTTTCCTGGCCTGCAAGGTTTGTGCTGAGAAGAGCCTTGATAACCTTACGGGGGTCCCCCTTGTGTGTGATGGACTTCTTTTCTCCTGCTGCTCTCAGGATTCTCTGTTTTTCTTTGGTTGTTGATAGTTTTATTATAATATGTCTCAGTGAAGTTTCAGGTGGTCAAAACTAATTGGAGAAATTTGATCCTTATGTGCCTGGATGTCCATGTCTCTCCCCAGATTTGGGAAGTTCTCAGCCACCACTTCTTTAAATAGCTTTCTGTCCTTCTCTCTCTCTTCTTCTGGGACTCCCAGAATGCAAATATGGTCTCACTTGATGGTATCCCCTAAGTCTCATAAGCTTTCTTCATTCCTTTTCATTTTTTTTTTCTTTTTTCTCTTCTGATTGGGTGATTTCAGATGATCTGTTCTAGAGTTCACTGATACTGTCTTCTGCCTGATCAATTCTGTAGTTGAAATTTTCCACTACCTTTTTTTTTTCAGTTTAGTCATTGTATTCTTCAGTGTCACACTTTCTGTTTGGTTCTTTCTTATTTTCTATCTTTGTTGAACTCTTCATTCAGTTCTTGTGTTGTTTTCCTGATTTTGTTCAATGTTTTCTCATAGCTCTCTGAGCTTCTTTATTATTTTTCTTCTTTTTTGGCTGTACCATGCAACATGTGGGATCTTAATTGCCCAACCAGGAGTTGAACCCACATACCCTGCATTGGAAGTGGCGTCTTAACCATCAGACAACCAGGGAAGTCCTCTGTGGACTTCTTTAGAATAGTTATTCTAAATTCTTTGTCAGGCAATGTGTGAATCTTCATTTCTTGAGGATCAGTTACTAGTTTGTTGTTTGCCTCCTTTGGAGGCATTATATTTTCTTGATTCTTCATGACCCAATAACCTACCACAGGCATCTGTGATTTGAGGGAGCAGTCACCTCTTCCAGACATGATTGAGTGTTTTAAGTAAGGAAAGACCTTTATCTGAAGGTAGGAACATGCCAGAGTGTGTGCCGGCCACAGGCAGAGTGGTGAGGGGTGCCAAGTGTGGGGGCATGTGGTGTCTCATGAAAGGGCATGGAGTCTTGTCAGCTCAGGCAGCTGTTGTCCATGACATTGTAATCTTTGGCATGTAATCTTGGTGGCAAGCTCAGACGGTAAAGAGTCTGACTGCAATGCAGGAGACCCAAGTTCCATCCCTGTGTCAGGAAGATCCCCTGGAGAAGGAAGTGGCAACCCATTCCAGTATTCTTGCCTGGACAATCCCATGAACAGAGGAACCTGGCAGTCTTTAAGTCACAAAGAGTCAGACATGACTTAGCACTGAGCACGCATAACTTGGTGGCAATAACTCTGTGGAGTTCGCAGTGGCTACAATAGCTGTTGGAGTCCAGTGGCAAGAGATAAGGCAAGTGACAGTGGTGGCTGGAGCCAGAGGCACGTACATGCTTGGCTGCAAGGTCCGTCTCTCTATGTACTGCATGTGCAGCGGCAAAGGCAGGCTCTCAATACTACTGACTCCTAAGTCTGATCTACTTATCCCCACCTAGACTCTAACCAAATCAATCATCATTGTAGGAAGTAATCACAGCCCAAGAGAGAGCCTGGCACAGGTTGCATTCTCAGGACGGAGACAGAGTTGCTCATTTCCCATGTTTATTACATACCCTCAGGGCACATTTACATACCACAGCCCTTTCACAAACTATTTAGGAGAAAACAAGTATCTCTTTCTACAGTTATTCATTTGTTACCTCCTGGGCTCATGACATGTTATTAACACTGCTTTCCTCCTTATTCATCAAATCCAGAATAATTGTTGTCTTTCTCTTCCAAGAAATATTTCACGGTATTAACCCCAGCTACGGAGAAGGCAATGGCACCCCACTTCAGTACTCTTGCCTGGAAAATCCCATGGACAGAGGAGCCTGGTGGGCTGCAGTCCATGGGGTCACTAAGGACACGACTGATCTTTCACATGCATTGAAAGAGTGAGAATCCCAGGGATAGGGGAGCCTGGTGGGCTGCCGTCTATGGGGTCGCACAGAGTCGGACACGACTGAAGCAACTTAGCAGCAGCAGTAGCAGCAACCCCAGCTATGCTGAAGAGCCTTCATTTTCATCGCTAAATATGGAAATAAACTTTCCTTTTTTACATTGGGTAGTGTCAGCTACAAATTGGCACTTTTCAAGAGCATTGCCAATGACTGAACAACAAATGAATTTGCCATCTGCCTCTATGGAGATGGAACCTTGAGCTGCTATAGCAGTTGACCTTCAACAATCCCTGACAAAGGTCAGGGTGTAATGAGGCACTCTGTGCTCCAGGGAATCTGGCGGGACAGGTCTTTAGATAGATGTTTTTAGGAACAAATTTTATGATCTCAATCCTTGCATCTCCTCATATCTAGAAAAGGCAGAGGAACCAGAGATCAAATTGCCAACATCCTTTGGATGATGGAAAAAGCAAGAGAGTACCAGAAAAACATCTATTTCTGCTTTATTGACTATGCCAAAGTCTTTGTGTGGATCACCACAAACTGTGGACAATTCTGAAAGAGATGGAAATACCAGACCACCTGACTTGCCTCTAGAGAAATCTTTATGCAGGTCAGGAAGCAAAACAGTTAGAACTGGACATGGAACAACAGACTGGTTCCAAATCGGGAAAGGAGTATGTCAAGGCTGTATATTATCACCCTGCTTATTTATCTTATATGCAGAGTATATCATGCGAGATGCCAGGTTGGATGCACAAGCTGGAATCAAGATTGCCAGGAGAAATATCAATAACCTCAGATATGCAGATGACACCACCCTTAGGGCAGAAAGTGAAGAACTAAAGAGCCTCTTGATGAAAGTAAAAGAGGAGAGTGAAAAAGTTGGCTTAAAACTCAACATTCAGAACACTAAGATCAGGGCTTCTGGTCCCATCACTTCATGGCAAATAGATGAGGAAACAGTGGAAACAGTGACAGACTTTATTTTGGGGGGCTCCAAAATCATTGCAGATGGTGACTGCAGCCATGAAATTAAAAGATGCTTACTCCTTGGAAGAAAAGTTATGACCAACTTAGACAGCATATTAAAAAGCAGAGACATTACTTTGCCAGCAAAAGTCTGTCTAGTCAAAACTATGGTTTTTCCAGTAGTCATGTATGGATGTGAGAGTTGGACTATAAAGAAAGCTGAGTGCCAAAGAATTGATAGTTTTGAACTGTGGTGTTGGAGAAGACTCTTGAGAGTCCCTTGCACTGCAAGGAGATCCAACCAGTCCATCCTAAAGGAAATCAGTGCTGAATATTTGTTGGAAGGATGGATGATGAAACTGAAACTCCAATACTTTGGCCACCTGATGTGAAAACCTGACTCCTTCGAAAAGACTCTGATACTGGGAAAGATTGAAGGGGGGAGGAGAAGGGGACAACAGAGGATGAGATGGTTGGATGGCATCACCAATTCAATGGACATGAGTTTGAGTAAACTCTGGGAGTTGGTGATGGACAGGGAGGCCTGGCGTGCTGCAGTCCATGGGGTCGCAAAGAGTCGGACATGACTGAGTGACTGAACTGGCCTAAATCCCTTCATGGTGACATCAGAGTTTCATGACTAACAAAAAACATTTTGTAAAATGAATGCTTCATGGTATTGAACTCCCCCTTCACCAAAACCTTATATATTGACCTTCCCACACTGCTGCTTTGGAGTGGTTTCTCAGAGCCATCTGAGATGCTGCCTCCTGGGCTGCAGTCCTCATTTTGCCCCCAAATAAAATTTAATTCACAACTCTCAAATTGTACATCTTTGTTAGTCAACAGTGGGGTCAGCATACACAGGTGAGGAAGACAGTGAGAAGCATGGGAGAAGACAAGATGAGGTTGAAGAACAGTAGCAGATAGTTTCAGAGAAGGCAATGGCACCCCACTCCAGTACTCTTGCCTGGAAAATTCCATGGGTGGAGGAGCCTGGTGGGCTGCCGTCTATGGGGTCTCACAGAGTCAGACACGACTGAAGCGACTTAGCAGCAACAGCAGCAGCAGATAGCTTAGTCTGTGACTTACCTTGCCTTTCCTTCCGTTTTATCTTTCAAACTCAGATCATTTTAGGAAATATATTTTAAATCTTAAGAGTTTCTGGAGATGTGTACAACTTACCACAGTTCCTTGACAAGCAAAAGGGCAGTTTTCTTCTGAACTATGAAGACAAATTCATAGGAAGAAACATTTTTAGAAACATAATATCCATACCCACCAAAATAAAATGAGAATGTACACTTCTCAGTAGTGATTTTGACAATGTTATTTATTACTTAACAGTTGAAGAAAAAGAAGCATATGGTGCACAAACACCTTTCCAGGTCCATGGATGTGAATTTAAGAAGTTGTTTTGAAAAACATCTCAGTTCTATACTTAAATGTCTGCAAAACAGCTGCCACCACTGTACAATGTGACATTCTTGGTGGCATTTGGTAGATTGACAACAAAAGAAATTGGTACTGCCTGTACCACTGATGTCATAGAAATAATTATACTACTCAACAGTTGCTGAAATCTATTTTTAACATAAATCTCAATAATAGACATATAAAAATGAAAGATTTTATAAACCTGTTATGAGAGAAAAAAGATTCAAGTTTAGAGAATTAAAGTAGGCTAGGAATGTTCTTGCTAAAATTGATCTCTTAAAGGTCAAGAATGAGTACTTTCCAAATCCTCTTGCCTGTTATCAGTCTTCATCTTCCTTAACTTCTCTTTATCCGTCCTTTTTCTTGTAATTCTCTGCCTCCCTCTCTTGTACTTCTAAAATGTCACATTCTCCTGGTTCTTTTTCTGTTTCTCTGCATATGCTCCTGCCCTTCTCCTGCTGCCCTTGAACCAGTTGAGATAAGTGGTTAAGAAAGGTGTGTCTTGGAATCAGACACGCCTAGGATTGAATCCCAACCTTTTGAGTAGTTTTGGGAAATAACTGAATATCTGTACATCTCACTGTTCTTAGCTATCCAATCAAGATTAAAAGTACACTACTACAATGGACTTCCCTGGTGGCTCAGACGGTAAAGCGTCTACCATGCAGGAGACCCCAGTTCGAGCCCTGGTTGGGAAGATCCCCTGGAGAAGGAAATGGCAATCCACTCCAGTACTATTGCCTGGAAAATCCCATGGACAGAGGAGCCTGGTAGGCTACAGTCCACGGGGTCGCAAAGAGTCAGACATGACTGAGCAACTTCACTTTCACTACAATGTAAGCTCCCATCAAGACTACTCCTTTGTACAATTTCAGAGGGCCTCATTTCATTCCATGTAAATGCCCCATACCTCCAGAGTTTGTATAATATAGTGAGCATCCCTGGTTCCCTCGCTTGTTTAAGACTGATGAGGACAGATCCTATGTTTTGTTCGCCAACTGCTTAGAACACTGCCTGAAGCATAATAAACATCCAGTAAATATGTACTGAACATCAGATCTGTCAGAATGAGTTACCCATGTTTCTATTTTATCTTTTGCTATACCATCCTGGAGCATAACCTCTATACTCAGTGTCATATTGTGGTCCAGTATGGCTGCTGGAGAGCCAGCCATTGCATCCAGCAGAGGAAAGGAGGAAGGGCAAAAAAGCATACTTCCCAGCCAATCAAGTCTCCTTAATTAGTCTTCCCAGAAGTCACGCAAATCCCATCCGTTCACAACTTGTTGTCCTGAACTTAGCTATGTGACCCTATTTAACTGGAAGGGATTGGGAAATTAAGTTTTTGACTGGGGGTATTGCTGCTTCATGTGGAATCATGGTTCTCTCTTTTTTTTTTTTTTTGAAAAAAAAAAAAAAAGGGAGAATGTATTTACATTGGATAGGCAACTAGCAATCTCTGCCACAAAGCGCTTGGCACAACTCAGAGACCTTCCTTCCAGGACTCTCCTCTCCAGTCTCTGCTTTCAGGACCCCAGCACTAGGGGAGGGCATTTCTCTGTGAAGAAATTTGTCACAATTTTGGAAAAACTAATGTCTGAAAATTTTTGTTTGTTATTTTGTCTTTTCTTTGGTTCTAACAATCATTTTCCTGTGACTTTAACCAATTTGTATAGTTCCACTCCATAAAAAAAAAAATAATTTTTTTTCAATATAACCATGGATGTTTTATTGAGTAATTGGATAATAGCCCTTCAAATTTTAAAAAGACCCATTATGTGACGATGAAATCTTGTTGTCTTCAAACTGAATATATTCTGTTCTTTAAACTTTTCTTCATGAGATACTACCCTCTTATTCTTACTCTTCATCAAGTTGTCATTGGCCTTTCTAAAACGTGGCTCCCAGGAGAGTGTAGGATATTCCAGATCTGGGCCAGCCAGTGAACTTGGGGAACTAACTGTTCCTGTTTTTCCCAACACCTAAGGTTGAACTTCTTTGCCGACTGCATTATACTATTGGTTCACTTGGAGCTTGCAGCTACTAAACTATCGGTTATTTTTCACATGAATCCGTATTAAGATAAGATCTCCCATTTGTACTTTGTAGTATTTTTAACATGAATGAATTTATATTTGACCTAGCTATACTTTCTCTTTAGTGTATATGTTAAATCTTTAAGAATTTTTGTTCTGCCCCTCCAAGTATTCTCTATCTCTACCCATCTCTCTCCTAGCTTCATGTCACCCACAGATCTGAGCAACCTTCCTTCTAAATCTTTACGCAGGTCAAACCATTTGGCAGAAAATTGGTACAGTGGTAGATAATAAGAAATCGCCTTTTTAGTTAACACTAACCCATTGTCATCAGTCCTGGGTGTTCATTGGAAGGACTGATGCTGAAGCTGAAACTCCAATACTTTGGCCACCTCATGCGAAGAGTTGACTCATTGGAAAAGACCCTGATGCTTGGAGGGATTGGGGGCAAGAGGAGAAGGGGACGAGAGAGGATGAGATGGCTGGATGGCATCACTGACTCGATGGACGTGAGTCTGAGTGAACTCCAGGAGTTGGTGATGGACAGGGAGGCCTGGCGTGCTGGGATTCATGGGGTCGCAAAGAGTCGGACACGACTGACTGACTGAACTGAACTGAACTGAACCCATTGTCATGTGAGGCAACTAGTTTCTTTCAAAGTCATGTTCCAAGGCTTGGGTGCATTTCATTGGAAAAGATCAATAGAGTAAATAGAAAAAGGAGGAAACTTACAAAATGAGGATCTGCAAGAAAAAAGAAAATATAGGTCTTTTTCCCTCCCGTTGTCCTTATGAGAGATGGGCAAGACCAGAGCATTACAGGTGACCTCCCCATGTGGTTTTGTGTTTCAGGACAGGGACCTAGCCCCAGAATGCTCCCCCTTCTTTCGGGGCAAGTCTGCAAATAAACTGATTGGTCATCTGGCAGTGTGGCTTTGGATGCCGGCTCTTCTTGGGAGCTCGCTGAAGAAGCAGGCAGCCAGCACCTGCAGACCGTGGGCCCGTGGCATACTGCAGCCCTGTCTCCTCATGGAAGGGTGCCAGAGGCACATCCCACTGACCACTGGAGAAGGGGTGCCCCAAATCCCAGCTGACTTGCTGACCAGACAACCTAGAGAGAGTTCCCAAGCTCATTGTTGCCCAATTCCGCCACTTCCATCACACCTGATAATTAAAAGATTCCTTGGATTTAGTCTTTTATTCAGGTACAAATTCACCTAAGAATATTGACCTCCAAAAGGAGATGTGATCTATCTATCATCTATCTTTCTATCTATCCACAATGGAATTATTAGCCATAATAAAATAATTAAATAATGCAATTTTGTATCAACATTAATGGACCTAGAGATTACCATACTGAGTGAAGTAAGTCAAAGACAAACACCATGTGGTATCACTCACATGTGAAATCTATAAAAATGAAACAAATGAACTTATTACAAAACAGAAATAGACTCATAGACATAGAACACAACCTTACGGTTACCAAAGGGGAAACGGCAGGGGAGGGAGGGATAAATTAGGAGTTTAGGATTAACTGGTACACACTACTATATATAAAACAGATAAGTAGCAAGGACCTACTATTATATATAAAGAAATATATGATATATGGATTATATATATATATATATATATATAATATTATGGGTTCTTCTGAGAACCCTCCGCCTGGAGACCACAGATCCCTGGTGTGGCTGGTCCTTCAGCTGACTGTTTACAAGCTTCCTGCCCCGCACTCCCAACTCAGGTTCTGTTTTCGACAAAGTATCTCCAGCCCCTTCCTGCTGTAGATGCCTCATTCTGGCAGAATGTCTTCTTGAAAAAAGTTCTTTTCAGCTGACTTACAGCTGGCTCTTCAAACTTCAGAGAACCCATGTCAGATTTTTCCAGGAGGGTTTTCTCAGGCAGTTCCTTTCTTGTTGGCTTAAGGTGAAGGGAAAGCCTCCCTCCCCGCTGAGGGTGGGGCAGGTGGAGACACTGGCAGCTCTCTGCCAGCCTTTGAAACACCCTGTGTGTTCTCGGCCTTTCCTCGTGGACCTGCTCAGCTGCTGATGAGCAAAGGGCCGCAGCTGGTTCCATAGTCTCTACGCTTGCAGTGTTGCACCTGCAGTTCTTGGCTTCTGAACTTGCTCTAAAACGTTCAGACCAGAGGAACAGTTGTGTTTAACATCCTGTTACACAAAGATCTTTGTAAAGAGATACAGAGCAGAGGGAAATAAAGTGATGCAGGGGAGACAGAAAGGCTCTGACGCTGATTTTGCTTATTGGGCACCTGTTTTGCACCAAGCACTATACTAGGTTCTATGTACAGGCTACACTATTTAATCTTCATATCAACCCTGTGGAGTACGTACTATTCCTGTCTGCACCCAGCACACTCTTGCCATTTTACAAATAAGGAAACTGAAGTTAATACCTTTCTCAAGAATACAAAATGACTTACGTGATTTCCAAACCCACGCACTTAACCCCCATGCCACACAGCCTTCAGAGAAGTAGGGAGAAAGATGACAGTTCTATAGGAACCTTTAAGAAAAGCGTCAGTCAATTGTCTCTAAGCCCAGAGAGAAAGAATTCGGGTTCACACTGCTTTTGAGAATGTGACTGGGAGCCCCACTGACTCAGGCCGCTGATGCAATAACAGAAATTTGCCATCTTAGGAAACTGTCCTGTCAGAACCAAACTCTCCTGTCCACTGTTCCAGGTCCCTATCAGTCATGCCATTACAGGGACCTTCCACTCCACCAAAACAATTGTTTTCTTGGCCCAAGAATGCCGAGCTCACTTCCTTCTCAATTCAGAACTTTAGGGTATGGCATACTTCCAGGCTAAAAAAATCATCCAATTATTCTTTAGCAATGTATATTTGTCACTGTATTTCAAGAGCCAACTCAGAACTCAAATCATGAATTGGCTTGGTGGTATTCACCCTCAGCATTCATTTTTACTTTCCCCGTTTTTTTCTAGGGACCAAAAATAAAGATGCAAAGATGTGCAATTGGCTGTTATGACCACTAGATGGGGATCTAATGATGGCAAGATGAAATGCTGACTCAGTTTCCGAAGAGAAACCAGAAAACTGATAAATTTAGAGGTTGAGCTTAGAGGCTGAAGTTTACAAATTGCTCGACAAGGTCTGAGATATATGTTGGAACAATTACATATTCCATCATTTTCTTCATGAAGAAATCACAACCCAAGAATGTAAAGCAATTTATCAAAGGGTAAAAGCTAAATCATTAATGTCATTTTGAAATTGCCTTATTCCATTTTTTAATACTTTCAGTGTATTTTTCTAACAAAACTTTAGATAGCAGCAAGGATATTTAAGAATTTAACATCACTACAAAATACTTAGAATTAACAATATCACCAGCCATGGAAATCATTTTTGAGCACCTAACATGTGTTAATGGAGAAGGCAATGGCACCCCACTCCAGTGCTCTTGCCTGGAAAACCCCATGGATGGAGGAGCCTGGAAAGCTGCAGTCCATGGGGTCGCTGAGGGTCGGACACGACTGAGAGACTTCACTTTCACTTTTCACTTTCATGCGTTGGAGAAGGAAATGGCAGTCCACTCCAGTGTTCTTGCCTGGAGAATCCCAGGGACGGGGGAGCCTGGTGGGCTGACGTCTATGGGGTCGCACAGAGTCGGACACGACTGAAGCGACTTAGCAGCTTAGCAGCAACATGTGTTAAACATTTTGTGTGTGCGTGCTCAGTTTTGTCCTACAGTTTTGTCCAACTCTTTGTCCAACTCATGGACTGTAGTCTGCCAGGCTCCTCTGTCTATGGAATTTTCCAAGCAAAAATACTGAAGTGGGTTGTCAGTTCCTACTCCAGGGGATCTTTCTAACCCAGGGACTGAACCCACATTGTAACAGGAGGGAACGAGGCAGGGCACAACTTTTGAACGAACGACATAGCCCAAGGACACAATGTAAACTGATTAGAATTAAATGGAACCAAGAGGGCAGACAAGTCTAGACCCTGATCCTCAATCAGCAAGCTAAACAACACACCCAGAGGTGCCAAGACACTGTCAAAAGACCGAGGAGTGAGTGGTGGCCCAATTCTTGGAAAGCTCCACCCCTTGCCCCAAAATAGATGGAATAATCCTCCCACTCATTAGCATACGAAATTACCAGCCTATAAAAACTAACCAGCCACTTTTTGCTGCAATGGTCCACACTGTCTGTGGAGTGTACTTCTCTGTGAATCTGCATAAATCCACTTCTTACCTATCACTTTATCTCTCATTGAGTTCTTTCTGTGATGAGACATCAAGAACCTGAGCTTCATTAGGTCCTGAAACCAGGTACCATTGGTTTTGGCTGGGTCTGAGTCCCAGCCATGTAGGTTCGGGTCCCAAGCAAGGTTTTGGCTGGGTTCAAGTCCCAACCATATAGGTTTGAGTCCCAGCACGTGGGTTCAAGTCCCAATCTGAGGTACATTGTTTCAACACCTCTTGCATCTCCTGCATTGGCAGGCAGATTCTTTACCACTGTGCCACCTGGGAAGCCCCTGTGAAACATTTTAGGTGATGCTTTATATTCATTTGCCTTTGGTACCCTGGGCTGGACCCTTTCTGGCTTCAGACACAGAGAGCAGCCAGACCAGAGCTGCGGCTACTGTTAAGTCACTTCAGTCATGTCTGACTCTGTGCGACCCCACAGACTGCAGCCCACCAGGCTCCCCCGTCCCTGGGATTCTCCAGGCAAGAACACTGGAGTGGGTTGCCATTTCCTTCTCCAATGACCAGCACTAGTGACCACCAGCCCACAGTGCAGGGGCCCAAGAGCTTCCCTCACAGAAGGTGACATTAGCCTGGGAATGGGCCATTCAGCAAACTCAGCATTCACTCCTGCAGATGCTGGGCTGGCCACTGGGGTCCAAAGATGAAATGGGCCTGGTCCCCACCCTGGATCTCAACCTGAGGTGGAAAGGAGTAACACGCTAACGAGTACACATTGATTTGTGTGAATATTTGTTCACTGGACTAAGCACCACAAACACTGGGGCTCTTTCTGTTTTGCTCATACTGAATTGACTGCCTGATACGGTGTTCACACATGGAAACCTCTCTGTAAATGTCCCCTGAATAGGTGAATATTGAACTTTGGTAAGGAGGCAGCACTCGCTGCTTATATTCATACTTCAGGATTATAGTTAAAAAAAAACTTGCTTTCCCTCTCTTTAAGGTTCTCGTAGGGCCCTCAGAGACAGTATAGAAGGAACACTCGTGCAGGAGAGTGGCTGATGATGGCCAAGGCTCATGACTCATGCACCTTCATACCAATGGAATGTCCATGGTTACGAGAGGCGTTATCCCCACCGGGAAAGCCCACTACTCTGCTGGTCTGGTTACTTTTCCAGTTCACCTAAGTAATCCAAATGCAGTGTGGACACTCCATGTGCAAGTTCCAGCTTCCAAGATACACTAGACAGTGCTCCCCCATCTGTCCTCACCAGGGGTGTGGGTTGTGGGGGCGTCAAAGCAAGCAGGACCCTGTGGGGCTCCTGGGCACACAAGCCTGTCCATGTTCCCTGTGTCCCATTTGTCCGGAATACACTCTAACATCCATGTCCTTCCTTGAGTTCCAAAGGACAGAGTCGAACAGTTGCTAATCAGGGATGGGAGAGGGATGGGGAGACAAGGGAAGGGCGACCAGCAAACAGTATGCAGCCTCGGGGCAGGTCCTTGTTCCACCTCAAGGGATACACATTACAATACATTTGAGCTCCTTTATAGAACTAAAGTGTTAGCTGCTCAGTTGTGTCTGATTCTTTGCGACCCCACGGACTATCCCATGAGGCTCCTCTGTCTATGGAATTCTCCAGGCAAGAATACTGGAGTGGTTAGCCATATCCTTCTCCAGGGATCTTCTGGACCCAGGGATCAAACCCGTATCTCCTGCACTGAGTCAGATTCTACACTGTCTGAGCCACCAGGGAAGCCCAGCTACCAGGGAACTAAGACACCCCCAACAAATGGAATATATTAGCATTCTTCATTCCAGTGAAAGTGAAAGTGTTAGTCGTTCAGTTGTGTCCAACTCTTGGCAACCCATGGACTGTTGCCCACCAGGATCCTCTGTCCGTGTGATTCTCCAGGCAAGAATACTGGAGTGGGTAGCCATTCCCTTCTCCAGAGGATTTTCCCAGCCCAGAGATCGAACCCAGATTTCCAGCATTGCAGGCAGATTCTTTACCAGCTGAGTCACCAGGGAAGCGCCTTCATTACAAAGAAGGTCACAGTATGATAACCTGGAAAAGCTCATCAGGAGACCACCTGAGGCCAGATTAAAGGAATAAAAAGCCTACAGACACCCTAATCCTTATTTGCAAGCCCACCCTTGAACCACTGCTATAAAACTCCTCACCAGATTCTCCTAGATTGGGACACAGTTTTTCAGGGACACTGTTGCATCTCCCTTTGCCTAGCAAAAGCTATTGTTCTACTCCACCCAAAACTCTGTCTTCAAGATTGGATTCGACACTGGTGCACAAAGTTCTTGGCATCATGCAGAATAACATGGTGACCCTTCTGTCATCACACGTGTACATTGTCACGACAATGATTGGGCAAGCTCTGGAGATAAATATTTCATAGGTGAACGCTTTCAATCCAGCGCTAGATTCCAAGTGTGAATATGGCGTCATCACTTTGGAAAATAATCTTGTCAACAAGGGAATGTTTTTGGTTTAAGATCACTGATTCACTCACTTTCTCTTGCTATTTCTTCCTAAGCAGATTCTGACAAAAACCCACCTGCACAACCGTCTCACCAAGGTAAAAGTCTCTGATTGTGATCATTTTTCATAATTAACATGATTAAGGAGCAAAAGCCCCCTTCCCCTCTCAAATGCTCTTCAGGACTAGAGCTACAAGTTTAAGCTACCTTAGCATAATAAAGCATCTGTTTGGAGCCTAAAGGGAATTCCATTCAAATATGGAATTAATTATTCCAGTTAAACAGTAATTGGGCACAGTTTAGGGGTCTTGTATAATACTCAATTGAGATATGAAGGAAGAACCAACTTACATTTCAAAAATTTTAGCCACATGAATGTGCCTGAGTGAACACTATCTTCTTCTCAGCCTCCAGGCCCTCAGCTGTCCACTCCACACGAAGAGAAGGCGCTTTGGCATTAGCTCAGGTGAGCATTCAAGGAGAAAGGCTGACTCTGATGTATGGTGAGACACACCAAGGAATACTATGTAGAGATAAATACAATCATGACTCCTAGCTTTAAAAACCCCAGTGTCAATATGGGGAGCCTTGTGAAAAATTGTTTTGTAAAAGTATAAATTGAGCTATCTAAATACTAAGAATCACTTCATGATTTATTAGCAACCAAATGTTATAAAGAGAAGTCCTAATGGAGCCGCTGTAAGTCAGACTAGCCAGCTACAACCTCACAGGTGAGGCAGGGCCGCAGACAGCCCTTGAAGAAAGACTGAGCAGTAGTTCTTTTTTTATCTTCTGTATTTGGCCACAAAGCCTGATTTTTCTTTTTTTTTTTTTTTTAAGCACCTAGAGTCTGATTGTTCCAGGGAAGTCTGGTGTTACTTTTTATTGTGACGATGGCTATTTTCCCAGTATAATAGTCAAGCTCCATCTGACAATTTTTTTAATTAATTGACTGATTTGGGGGCTGCACTGGGTCCTAGCTGCTGCATACGAGCTTTCTCTAGTGCAGCAGTGGGGGCTACTCTCCATTGCCGTGCGCAGGCTTCTCATCATTGTGGCTTCTCTCCTTGTGGAGCACGGGCTCTAGGGCGCAGGCTTTGTAGTTGTTGCACACAGGCTTAGTTGCTCCGTAGCATGCGGAATCTTCCCAGACCAGGAATCAAACCCATATCCCCTGCATTAGCTGGCAGATTCTTATCCCCTGTACCAACATGGAAGTCCTGATAATTATTTATTTACTGGATTTGTTAGTGCTCCCATCAATTTCAGCAGAGCTGTCTTGATCTGAAGCATCGTCCAGGGCTGAGGTTAGTTGAGCATCCATGCCTCCAGGTCCCCTGAGGTCTCCTGCTGAGCTCTGACCACTCAGACCCTTTCTGCCCTATCTCAGCCAGAGATGTCCTGCCAAACAGCACCCAGAACTACCCAGTCTCTTCCCCATCAATCCTGTATGGCAAGCTCTGAGTTGGCACAGGGACCACAGAGAGGATTAGGATGGGTATTTGTAGACTAGAGAGGCACACAGTCACATAAATTTCAGCTTAGCATCATGCGTACAGTAACGGTGGCAACCTAAGGGAGCATGGAGGGAGTTCAAGAAGGCTTCCTGGCAGAAGTAGTACAGGAAATGAGAAAGTAAGAAGCTGAGGAAGAGAGGTGATGGGGTGGGCATTACCAGATGAGAGAACATCATGAACAAAGACAGGGAGGTGAAAAAGTTGGTGGCATTGCGGTGGTATGCGGTGCTGGCTCTTCTGCAAGAGCTGGTTGGAGACAGTCAAGAATTTCCAGTTGCTATATTCAAAGTCCTGTGATAAACCATAATAAAAAAAATATGAAAAGGAATGTATATATGTATACCTGAATCACTTCGCTGTACAGCAGAAATTAACACAACATTGTAAGTCAACTATACTTCAATAAAATAAATTTTTAAAAAAGAGTTTCCAGTTGTTAAACCTTTGGTGGCTTGAAGTTGGCTTTCGCAGGAATATTTATACCATGGAAACTGGCAAATGCTACAAATAAGGACATTTTTATGTATTAGAAAACCAGTTTATCAGCACACCATCGGACTTTAATGTGAAGAAGTAACAGCAATTTGTTAATTTTGGAAGTAACGGGACTCTTGTTTAAAAGGAACAGAAGTTTATGTTAAGGATAGTGGGCTATCTTATAGATTTCAAGGAAATGGCAGGCCTTTAGAGAAAGGTATAACCAAGAACCTGAACACTGACCAGAGCTTCTGGCTTTCAGCTCTGCTTTCTTCTGATATCTGTCTGATATCGTTTCTTCTGATATCGTTTTCCTCTCTCTCCCTCCTACTCTCTCATCCTCCTCATCTGTTACAGTTCCAGATGTCAGGAAACATCACTGACATGATTCTTAAAATTTAAATATGACAGTTTGAGCTACTGGAAAACACTCATTTCTCCTTCTCTGTTCCAGTTCCAAAATGTCTTACAGAAGGATTGCAATTCACTCACTTTGACCAGATGTTCCCTTCTGAACCAATCAACTGTAACAGAGGAGGTATGACTCAGAGAAAGAACTAATATAGTCCTTATCTTGCCAATCAAAACCAATCAGCTGTGGTCAAAGTTTGCATACAGCCCTGCTTACAAGGTAGCCATGTGTGGAGGAGATGGTGGTGGGGAGTGGGTGGGTAGCAAATCCTAGAAGGAGGGATGTACTGGGCAGCAAAGCAATAGGTTTCAAGATGGAGAAGGAGTTAGCAGGAGGTAAGCTGTAAGGTAGGTAGACTTCGGCATGGCAGACTTGGACTTTATCCAGTGGATGACTCAGAGGACAGGACCAGGTCACCTGGGGAAGGATATGGCAACCAGATTTCTATTTTCAATAGATTGCCATGGTTGTGCCATAAAGGTTGGGTATATGACAGGTCAGACTGTGGCAGAGAGGGCAATCAGAAGATAACTACTGTAGTCCAGGCAAGGATTGACAACTTATTTCATCTCACCTTATGCATATAACTGTGCTTTATTTCATCTTTTTCTCTTTGCTGGCTTCATCATATTACTCCTCATTTTTTTCTCCCCTTCATTAAGTCGCAGATGGTTACTATTTTGGGGGGCTCCAAAATCACTGCAGATGGTGATTGCAGCCATGAAATTAAAAGACGCTTACTCCTTGGAAGGAAAGTTATGACCAACCTAGATAGCATATTAAAAAGCAGAGACATCACTTTCCCAACAAAGGTCCATCTAGTCAAGGCTATGGTTTTTCCAGTAGTCATGTATGGATGTGAGAGTTGGACTGTGAATAAAGCTGAGCACTAAAGAATTGATGCTTTTGAACTGTGGTGTTGGAGAAGATTCTTGAGAATCCCTTGGACTGCAAGGAGATCCAACCAGTCCATTCTAAGGGAGAACAGTCCTGGATGTTCTTCGGAAGGACTGATGCTAAAGCTGAAACTCCAATACTTTGGCCACCTCATGCGAAGGGTTGACTCATTGGAAAAGACTCTGATGCTGGGAGGGATTGGGGGCAGGAGGAGAAGGGGACGACAGAGGATAAAATGGCTGGATGGCATCACCAACTCAATGGACATGAGTTTGGGTGAACTCCAGGAGTTGGTGATGGACAGGGGGGCCTGGTGTGCTGTGATTCATGGGGTCGCAAAGAGTCGGACACGACTGAGTGACTGAACTGAACTGAACTATACTGGTGGTTGTCTTCCTTCACCCAAAAGTCATAAGCAAACTTATTTTTTCCCTCTGATTTATATCAAACAAGATGTAAGCAATTTCTACAAGTAAAGCCTTGTAATCCCCTATTGTTGCTTCCCTTGATAAGAAGAGACCTTTAAGAAGTCATTACTGCCCAACTTTTTCCCTTGACCTTCAGAATTCTCTCCTCCAAAGGCTTATTATTATGGTTTAATATAGCTTATTTTATCCCATTTTAATACAGAAGCAGCATCATGTGGGATTCAGAATAACAAATAGGAGGAAGGAGAATGAATTGAAATAGACAAGACTGGAAAAGCAAGAGAGTCAGGGGAAAAACCATGATGACCTGGAACTCAACGTTGAGCTGGAAGGAGAGAGATTACACTTGAACCAACTAGAGGCTCCAGAGCAGAGCAGCAGAAGAGGAGAAAGGAGAGGAAAGTTCAACATGCATTTGAATTACTGTTGCTTATTAACCTCTACTTCTTTGTTGGACTGTGTTTTTACCAAGGCTGATCCATCTGGGGTCCCTGATGTATACAGGTTATAAATTGCTAAGTCTCTTTGTTAAAGTTATTATTTTGAGAATCCATCCAGTAAAATTTTGAATTTTTTAAAATTGAAATAGAGATACAGAAAAAACAAAGTGAACAGCTTGATGAATCTTCATGGTCTGAACAGAATATACCTGTGTACCCAGCATTCAAATTCAAAAGTAATTTATTACATACACCTAGGAAGCCCCTTCTGTGCTGCCTTTTGATCACTACTAACTCAAAAGATAAGCTTGCTTCTAACAGGACAGATAGGTTTTTCCGTGTTTTTTGTACTCTTTGTCTATAAATTAATTCACATGATATGTTCTCATTTGGAGCCAGCTCCTTTGGTTCGACATTATTCACAGGATATTCATCCATATGGTAGTAAGAAGTTAGAAATCACTCATTCTTATTGATACGTAGAATTCCATTGGGCTAATATGCTATAATTGATTTATTCTTCTGTTGATGAGCATGTGGGTAGTGTCCAGTTTGAGGCTACTATGAATAGAGTTGCTAAGACCCATCCAGTTAATATGAAAACTAGTACTGATTCTTTATTTTCTAAATTATGCATTTATTTGGCATCAAGGAGTAGGTTTTTTAATTTAAAAATCAAAAATTTTAACCAGTCCTTTAATTTAGCTACTCCAATCTTGATCAGAGGACTGGGAAGGGCTATGGAGCATGAGACAGGTTGCAAGGGAGGGCGGGGTTGGGGTGCAGAGAACAATATAATAAAAGAAAATAAAATTTTGCCTCTGGCCAAATGGGATTCATTTGCAAGGCAAGATCCCCAAACTATAGAGCACCTTAATCTGCTTGGGACATTCTGCCTCCTTAAATTCAGGCTCTTCTTTTACACCCAGCTTCACACAATAATAGTAGAACAATACAATGTTTCATTTAATCCATCATTAACATGCCATGGCCACACTTCCCTCAGCATCTGCCTATATTTCCATTTTTGTTGGACAGACAACAAATCCAAAATTTAATTATTCATTAGTTGAGAGAGACACTATCATATATTAAATTGCTTCCCTCCATCCATTTTTTTTTCTTTATATCTCCATATGTATTTGCCTTTGAGATTGGAACTGAGCCTATTCATTATGCAGGAAACAAAATAAAAAATGATCTCTAAATAAAGCAATGCACAGTGGGTCCTCAGAGTTCGTTAGAAACGCATGCACACAGAGTTTTCCACTGTAAGAATTTTCTACCTTATTAGAGTTGACATTTAGCCCAGCCCTACATCTGAATTATAGAAAATGACTCTTTTAAAATAAATTGGCAGAGTACTGATGACCTTGCCATCTGTGTGAATTATTTTAACTTTGCTGTCTAATGAAAGATATACTAGCAAATGTTGCATTCCCATCTCATGGCTTTACCCATAACCATATTTTCCTGTTTCCTACTTGCAATGAAAGAGGGGTGGGGGAAGACAGTGGGGAGTATAGGAGGATGACCGCAGATAGGAACAGGCTACTTATATCTGTCATTGACTGAATTATGACAATGGCATCAAGTAGATTTCACAGGTGCAGTTAAGAGGCAGGTAGAAATATTTATAATTTGCAGTAAACACTGTCAGCCTGGCAATTGACTCTCTATAACCACCGTATAAATACTGTGGTTAAGATGAGAATTTGGGAGGAAAGTTCTGCCAACAAACCTAAACAATTTTCCTGCATCACTGATCAGTTCTTCATTTGGAAAGGGAAATGTTTGATATGAAAATCTTTGCATTTTAAAGTAGCTTTGAGTCCCGGAAAGAATGCTGATCAAGAGCCCAAAGAACTGAATGCCAGTCCTTTCTCTCCCACGTCTTAGTTGTTTGACACTTGACAAGTCACAGCCTCTCCAAGTCTCCGCTTCTTTGTTGCTGCTGCTGCTAAGTCACTTCAGTCCTGTCCGACTCTGTGCGACCCCATAGACAGCCGCCCACCAGGCTCCTCCGTCCATGAGATTTTCCAGGCAAGAGTACTGGAGTGGGTTGCCATTGCCTTCTCCAGCTTCTTTGCTAATGATTCTCAAATAAAGAAGATGATCAATGTGAAATTCTTCTCTGTAAATGATTCAGCCCTGGCCCTAGTCAACAAAGATTGTGACAAGATATTTCCTTTTGGAAGATGTGTCTTTCAGCAATAAGTACCAGCTAATAATATCAATGTTTGTATTCTGTCCTTCTGTTAATTTTTCTCTTCTTCCTGTGGATTCTGGGCCGTATGGAAGGTCCACACACACACCTGTAGGTGAGCCGTCTGGCACTACAGGAAGTATGGCCGTGTTTTCTTTTTTCTTTTTTTTCATAGCCATCACTCTTTTTTAAATTTATTTTTAGTTGGAGGATAATTGCTTTACATTATGGCATATTTCTGCCATACATCAGTATGAATCAGACATAGGAATACACATGTCCCCTCCCTCCTGAATCTCCCTCCCAGCCTTCTAGGTTGTCACAAAGCACCAGGCTGAGCTCCCTTATTGCTCCCTAACCAGAATGTGTGAGTATGAATGTGTTAGTTGGGAATTGAGTACAGGAGGAAACAGGGAGGTTCCCTGGATTTCCAGACTATCAACAAGAATTTTTTGATGGCAAATATAAATTGGAAGAGGAAAAAGATGAAATTAATCTCTTTTCTCATGGAAAACTTTTGACTCTCTGGGGCACACCCTCCAAACAGTCTCAGTAGGGAAGGACCCTGCAATGGGATCTAAGGACTTTAGGGCAGGCTTCCAGCTCTAAAAGATCCTGTAATCACTAAGTACAAAATTTCCACCTCCAGACCTTTATGGTCAAATGGACTCCAGATGGAATGAGCACTTTTAACATTTAGATGTGATAGGGATACAGGTATCAAATTGTTTTTCCAGCACTGTGGATGACTTGGATAGCATCATGGGCCTGAGGGTGGGGATGGAGGTGGGATAAACAGAACTGGAAGGTATCAGCTTTGCAGAGAGCTAGCCCAGCACTGGGATCATGGGTAAAAGAAATGAACTCTGTCCCCAAGGGAGTCAGTCTTGTGATCACCCAAAACATAAGCAGATAATAATGCAAAGATACCAAAACCCATAAATTAATAGTCTAATATTCCATTTCATAGGTGAATAAACTGAGGCTCAGAGGGAGTATAGATGACTCATCCAAGGCCATTCAAGATAAGTGACTCATCCAGGGTTACCAAGGACCAGGTCTCCCACCACAGTTTCTCCTCTCACCAACCCCCTTTCCTCATCTTCTTCCTCCTCACTCTCATATTAGCACCTTATACATGCCAAAACTGTGCAAAGTGTTACATGAATACTTTGCTTTTAATCCAAATAAATTTCATGGATAACATATTATTATGTATAATTTTACAAAGAAGTAAACTGAGTGTGGAAGAGATCAAATCTTGCCCTTCTTCCATGGTTATAGATTTGTGGCCACAAATAGAAAGCTAGACTATATTTGCCAGCATCTCTTGCAGGTAGGCATGGCTGTCCGACTAGGTTTTCTCCCTTGAAATAAAGGTAGCGATTGCCACTTCTTGGATACATCTCTAAGATGATGAGGGTATATCCTTGACTCTCTGTTTTCTCTTCCGTTTACCAGCTGCAGATGATATGAAGATCCCTGGGGAGAGCAGAGTCCCAAGAGAGAAGGAGCAAGTTCCCTAAGATACCTCATAGAAGAGTGCCTCCAGCCCACCTGAACACCTGCCCTAGACTGCTAACAGAGTGAGAAATAAATGTCTATAGTGTTTGAGCCACTATATAACTGGATCATTTATACAGTGATTAGCTATCCAAACTAGCACAATGAAATATAATCTAGAATTGTTAAGTAACTATGTAGTCATGACTTTTCCTAATATCTGATTAAGTCTAAATTCTAAACCATTGATCTCCAAGGTGGGGCTCAAGATTAATCAATATCCAAAAGGACAGCTTTTAAATATGAGAAATTTTATTATTTTATTTTGTACATTTTTAAAATGTACAGCGTCAGTACAGTTTTATACACCTTGATGGTTGAAACTTTTACTGATGCAGGGAACTATTGAAATAGCTAGCCCAAGTGGTCCTGATGCTGAAGTGGAGGTGAGTACTTATGATGGTTTTGCTTCTGTGATTTGCTGCCTGTTAACATTCAAATTTCAAACTACAGGGACCTTTTTAGATGCCATTTGTTTTTCATTGACTGCTGGTTAGTCTTCACCTTCAATACTTCCTTTTTGCTACTTAGGTACTTGCATGCTCAGTCACTCAGTCATGTCTGACTCTTTGTGATGCCATGGACTGTAGCCCGCCAGGCTCCTCTGTCTATGGGATTCTCCAGGCAAGAATACTGGAGTGGGTTGCCATTTCCTACTCCAGGGGGTCTTCCTGACCCAGGGATTGAACCTGTGTCTCCTTCACTGACAGGCAAATTCTTTTCCACTAAGCCAACTGTTTGCAACTTAGGAGGAAAATAGAAAAACAATTTTTTTGCTTTTCTTAATTTGTTTAGCCTTCCTGGAGCCTTGAGGAAGTGTTCTTTTAGGAATCTGTGGCTGAAGCTCCTTTACAAATGAATATTTGTCATCAGGTGCTTCCATCTCCTTGATATTGTGAGCCTACCTGTCTGACTTTTACTTGCACTGTCGCATGTGATTCTTTCTGAAAGGCTTCACCTGCAGTATGGAAGTCTGACTTTACTACAAGATTATAGGTTCCCTGCTGTCTGGACTGCTACAATCCTCTGTAACTTTCTAAGTTTCCTACATGCCATCAAGAATTTCAGCCAAACCCCCAGCACTTTCTGATATTCTACTAGCATGCTCTTCCCTCCTAAGCTTTAGGAGAATTTTTTAGTTATTATCACTGCACAACAAATTATCTCCAAACTCAACATCTTAAAATAACATTTATTTTGCTCATGAATTTGCAATTTAGGCTTGCTTCTGATCCACTTGGCTTTGACTGGGATGATTCAAGGCTAGGAACTGGAATCTTCTTGAAACACAAGTGAAGGGGGCAGGGCACGACATTTAAAAGAATGGCAGAGCCATTGAGGACACGACAAAACTGGTTAAAACTGATTTAGGCCCAAGATGGCAGAAGATTCAACTTCCAGTAGGCCTTGAGCCTCATTACACACTCATTATAATACATCAAAAAAAAAATGTCCTTTTCATTATAGGGGACTGGAATGCAAAAGTAGGAAGTCAAAAAATACCTGGAGTAACAGGAAAATTTGGCCTTGGAGTACAGAATGAAGCAGGGCAAAGGCTAATAGAGTTCTGCCAAGAGAACACACTGGTCATAGCAAACACCCTCTTCCAACAACACAAGAGAAGACTACACATGGACATCACCAGATGGTCAACACCGAAATCAGATTGATTATATGCTTTGCAGCCAAAGATGGAGAAGCTCTATACAGTCAGCAAAAACAAGACCGGGAGCTGACTGTGGCTCAGATCATGAACTCCTTATTGCCAAATTCAGACTTAAGTTGAAGAAAGTAGGGAAAACCACTAGACCATTCAGATATGACCTAAATCAAATCCCTTATGATTATACAGTGGAAGTGAGAAATAGATTTAAGGGACTAGATCTGATAGAGTGCCTGAAGAACTATGGACTGAGGTTCGTGACATTGTACAGGAGGCAGGGATCAAGACCATCCCCAAGGAAAAGAAATGCAAAAAGGCAAAATGGTTGTCTGAGGAGGCCTTACAAATAGCTGTGAATAGAAGAGAAGTGAAAGGCAAAGGAGAAGAGGAAAGATACACCCATTTGAATGCAGAGTTCCAAAGAATAGTAAGGAGAGAGAAGAAACCCTTCCTCAGTGATCAGTGCAAAGAAATAGAGGAAAACAATAGAATGGGAAAGACTAGAGATCTCTTCAAGAAAATTAGAGATATCAAGGGAACACTTCATGCAAAGATGGGTACATACCATTTCTGGTATGGAAATGGTATGGACCTAAGAGAAGCAGAAGATATTAAGAAGAGGTGGCAAGAATACATAGAAAAACTGCACAAAAAAAGATCTTCATGACCCAGCTAACCATGATGGTGTGATCACTCACCTAGAGCCAGACATCCTGGAATGCGAAATCAGGTGGGCTTTAGGAAGCATCGCTATGAACAAAGCTAGCGGAAGTGATGGAATTCCAGTTGAGCTATTTCAAATTCTAAAAGATGATGCTGTGAAAGTGCTACACTCAATGTGGCAGCAAATTTGGAAGACTCAGCAGTGGCCACAAGACTGGAAAAGGTCAGTTTTCATCCCAATCCCAAAGAAAGGCAATGTCAAAGAATGCTCAAGCTATTGCACAATTGCATTCATCTCACATGCTAGTAAAGTAATGCTCAAAATTCTCCAAGCCCAGCTTCAACAGTACGTAAACCGTGAACTTCCAGATGTTCAAGCTGGATTTAGAAAAGGTAGAGGAACCAGAGATCAAACTGCCAACATCCATTGGATCATCAAAAAAACAAGAGAGTTCCAGGAAAACATCTATTTCTGCTTTATTGACTATGCCAAAGCCTTTGACTGTGTGGACCACAACAAACTGTGGAAAATTCTGAAAGAGATGGGAATACCAGACCACCTGACTTGCCTCTTGAGACTCTGTATGCAGGTCAGGAAGCAACAGTTAGAACTGGACATGGAACAACAGACTGGTTCCAAATAGGGAAAGGAGTACGTCAAGGCTGTATATTGTCACCATATTCCAGGGTGGTTTTTTGCTTTTTGAGACAGTCTACACTCTGCCTATGGAGGGTATATGTCTCTCAATAAGTTTACTTCTTACCTATCACTTCGCCTCTTGCAGAATTCTTCTGTGCTGAGACATAAAGATCCTGAACTTCAGCAAATCCTGAGGCCAGGAGTGTAATCTCAATTAAAAACAGTGGGTTCAAGTCCCAATCTGAGCTGTGAGGTTTCAACTTGAAGATTAACTTATTCATGTGTTTTGCAGTTAATGCTGGCTGTCAGGTTGGTTAACACTATTGGCTAGGACAAATGACCTTTTTATGCGACTTGGGCTTCCTCAAAGTATGGTGGCCAGGTTCCAAAGATAAATGTGTTGACTGAGTCAGATGGAAGTTTTGTCACCTTTCATGACCTAGACTTAGAAATGTTTCTTCCACCACAGTCTACTCATTGAGGCAGTTGTGAAGTGCCCCCTTCCCCAACACACACTCTCCAGTTTCAAGGGGAGGGAAAATAGACTGTATCTCTTGGTGGGAGCACGTGCCTTTTTAGGAAATACTGTGCCATTTTAGGAAAATATATTTAGCCACAGGGATTCTCCTGATGGTGATGTTGTGGATTCTCCTGGTCAGGAGATTTTATTTCTTTACATTTCTATTCATGATAAGAATACTTAGTGCTACCTCAAATTTCAAATTTGGGGTTTTTTGCTCTTTGACTTAAATGTTTAACATTAGAATGAAAATCCTCAGTAACCTTATGGAGAAAATAGAGCACACGTTCATATGTTTTCAATTGCAAAAACCATTGTTTGTCAAGAATAAGACAAGATTCTTATCTTTTATGCCAGCACAGAGCGTGATCTTACATTGATACTTATTCTGACACTGGTAGGAGATGTGATTTTTCAAGAGCTTTCAAAGTAAATTCTTCTCTTGTTGTCTGCATACACATTTCCATCTGTTCATGGCTGACATGGGAGGCGGTCCAACTTCCTTGAAGGTCAGTTGAAGCAAACTTTTGTTGCAAGGCAGTAAACACTTTCACTTGATAAAATTACTTATAGAATTATTGGATGAATGCATTTCAGGGCACTTCAACCAACAGCTCTCTTGGATGTATTTAAAGCTTCCTACTGAGAATGAGGCAGCATTTCAGCACAGTCCTTAGCCATGTTTGTGAAAGCTCAAGCTTTGGAAAGCAAGGAAACCTAAGCTAATTAACACAAGATATGAAACACGTTCAAGATTGGCCAGCATCACTGAATTTGACTCAAAACTAAAGCCTCCAAAGTACACTGTGAAATTGCAAGTAGGCTGTTTACTCCATGTGGACACCCTCCGGCTTGCTAACTTACTTTGTTGAACACTTCTGCTCATTAATCTCCCGGAAATGGATCCTGTTCCCAATTTCGACTCTCTTCATCCTGGTAGAAGACTCATTATCTCTTGCCTTGTTCAATCACCTGGCTGGATCTTCTGTTTCCATGGCCAACCCATTCTCTGACACTGCTGGTTCAAAATTCTTCAGGGGTTATGAATTAAAATTTGCATTTCTTTATATTTGATTTCTTTACAATAAAGTGAAAAGCCCTTTATAACTGGCTCCATACTCTCTTCCAGCTTCATCCCCTCCAAAATGTATATTGTTCTCCAAGATAAACCACTGGGATCTGGCAACAAAACTCACACTTTTTCTCATTATGTTTCTGTTCCTGGCATTCCTCAGCCTGAAGTACTCTTCTCTCAACCTGTTGCTATGCTATGCTAAGTCACTTCAGTTGTGTCTGACTCTGTGCAACCCCATAGACGGCAGCCTACCAGGCTCCCCTGTCCCTGGGATTCTCCAGGCAAGAACACAGGAGTGGGTTGCCATTTCTTTCTCCAATGCATGAAAGTGAAAAGAGAAAGTGAAGTCGCTCAGTTGTGTCCGACTCTTAGTGACCCCATGGACTGCAGCCTACCAGGCTCCTTAGTCCATGGGATTTTCCAGGCAAGAGTACTGGAGTGGGGTGCCATTCCTACCTATTTTTCAGAATCAAACTAAAATGCTTCTGTACATAATCACTGCAGCTGGAAGGGATTTCTTCCTCCTTTGAATTCATGGACTTCATCATTTGCACCTCTCTAGTTACTCACACGTACTTTCTCTACCTTGTGTTATAATTATTTAAGAATATGTCTTAATTTACTTACTAGACCAGAGTTTCTTGTGGACAGAGTATACATGCCCAATTCACCTTGGAAGTCACCAAATCATCTAGCCCAGCATCTGACACATGAGGCTCAAATTCAACATTTAATCACTCCAAACCCATCTGTTTCCCCTCCAAATTTGTCCCTTCTCCTGTTCTTAAGTGATTCCATTCTTTTTCCATATTCATAGCATCAATCGCCCATCATACCAACCACCTTTCTTATTGATTTTTCTTTTACAATCCTGTGCATCCATTTTTTCACTGCATTTCCACTTTACTGATATCTCCCTACTCAACTTTATGACCTAAACTTTATAATAGTCTCCTAAGACATTTTGGCTTTCAGCATCTCTATCTTCAAACCTATCTGATAAAAAAAAAGCACCAGCTTAGGGTCTTCCCTTGGGGTCCAGTAGTTAAGATTCCACCTTCCAATGCTGGGGATTCGGCTTCAATCTCTGTTGAGGAACTAAGATCCCACATGCCTCGGGGTAACTAAGCCTTGTGTGCCACAACTTCTGAGCCCATGCCCCACAGTTAGAGAGCCCCACATGCCACAAAGAAGAGCCCACGCACCAAAGCAAAAATCCCGCATGCCACAACTGAGACGCCACACAGCTAAACAAGCAGAAAGAGCGCCAGCTAAGTACCCCAGCACTACTGGTCCACACAAGCACCCTCTTCTCAGAAACTTTAGACAATTCCTGACGGCCCTCCAGGCAAGTCTGAACACCTTAATTGGGCACCTGAGAGTCCTCCCTTGTCTCACCCTGACTTTTCTCTCTGGCTTTACTCCCTCCTTTCCTACACAGGATGCTTCTCTTTAACTAAACTGAAGTCTCCCTTCCAGGGCCCCTCTTCCAACACAGACTTTGTTACTGCCTGGATTCCACCTTGGCCTCTTAAAATCCTAACCATCTTTAATCCTGAGCCAAATTCCGTGTCCTTTGTAAGGGGCCTTTCCACATCCTCCCAGGCAGAAGTTCTCTCTGGATATGCCAGCTTGCCATCTAGTGATTTTTTGTCTCTTTCTGCCTCTCAGAGCTCACTTTCTCCTTCTCTCAGGCCTTATCATCATCATAAAATTTCTCGTAGAGATGACCCTCCCAGCCAGCCAGCCCTTGATGAAATTTTGTCACCATCTGTACTGACAAGTTAGACCTCTGGGACTATGATTATGTTACAATATGTCATTCTATTACAGTGCTTCAATAATTACTTATATGTTTCATATTTTATTCACTACACCATAGATCTTTGGAGTTTGCAACCATGGAAGGGGCATTTTCCATCAGAGGAAGCACAATGCTGTGGTGAAGATCATTCATAGTTTTTGGACCCAGATTAGTTGGGTTCAAATCCCAGTTCAGTTCAGTTCAGTCCAGTCACTCAGTTGTGTCCAGTTCTTTGTGACTCCATGGACTACAGCACTCCAGGCTTGCCTGTCCATCACCAACTCCTGAAGCTTGCTCAAACTCATGTCCATCAAGTCGGTGATGCCATCCAACCACCTCATCCTCTGTCATCCCCTACTCCTCCTGCCTTCAATCTTTCCCAGCATCAGTGTCTTTTCCAGGGAGTCAGTCCTTTGCATCAGGTGGCCGAAGTATTGGAGTTTCAACTTGAGCATCAGTCCTTCCAATGAATATTCAGGACTGATTTCCTTTAGGATGGACTGGTTGGATCTCCTTGCAGTCCAAGGGATGCTCAGGAGTCTTCTCCAACACCACAGTTCAAAAGCATCAATTCTTCAGTGCTCAGCTTTCTTCATAGTCCAATTTTCATATCCATACATGACTACTGGAAAAACCATAGCCTTGACAAGACAGACCTTTGTTGGCAAAGTAATGTCTCTGCTTTTTAATATGCTGTCTAGGTTGGTTATAACTTTCCTTCCAAGGAGTCTTTTAATTTCATGGCTGCAGTCACCATCTGCAGTAATTTTGGAGCCCAAGAAAATAAAATCTGTCACTGTTTCCATTGTTTCCCCATCTATTTGCCATGAAGTGATGGGACTGGATGGCATGATCTTAGTTTTCTGAATGTTGAGTTTTAAGCCAACTTTTTCACTCTCCTCTTTCACTTTCATCAAGAGACTCTTTAGTTTTCTTCACTTTCTGCCATAAGAGTGGTATCATCTGTATATCTGAGGTAATCAATAATTCTCCTGGCAATCTTGATTCCAACTTGTGCTTCATCCAGCCCGGCATTTTACATCATGTACTCTGCATATAAGTTAAATAAGCAGGGTGACAAATCCCAACTCCAACACTTAACAATGATGTTACAAGGTGTGACAATGTGATTTGGAAAAGTCACTTAAGCTCTCTGTGTCCCAGTTTCCTCTTCTGAAAGATTTGGATAATAACAGAACTTAACTAAAAGGGTTGTGAGGACTAAAGGGGTAGAAAATACAAGACAAATGAGCAATATATGGAATACAGAAAGCACTTAATATATATTATTAGAAATAGTACTATTTTTCATATTTGAAATAGTATTAGAAGAGATTTCCTAATGGGGGGCATGCATTTGTAAAGCTTTTGAAAAAGAAACTTTTCTGGGACCCACCCTAGGCCTACTAAATAAGAATTTCTTGAAATGCAGATTGGAGAAAACCAAGGACACATGAGAACTAAATACAATGTAGGATCCTGAGCCAGAAAAAGACATTCATTGGTCAATTTTCAAAATTTAAATAAGGTTTGTAGGTAGATTAATAGTATTGTATCCATGTTAATTTCCTAGTTTCAATAAGTGTGCTAAGGAGACTCATTTGGGAAAAACTGAGTGAAGAATATACAGAAACTCTATTATCTTTGCAATCTTTTTGTAAGTCTGAAGCTAATTCAAAATAAAAAATTTTTAAATTTTTCCAAGGATGGGGCATGTGTGTTATCAAAAGGATCCGTTGGTGGGTGATTTGATACACACACTTGCTTACAGCTGCCTAGAGCACAACTCTGCCTGCTCCAACAGATGAATCAAATGATTCATTCCATGTGCCTTGGATGATCGTTCAGTGTTTTGCAGCCCCTTGGTGATCTCCCCAGTGAAACTCCAAGCACCCAATAAACAGAGCCATTTAACTCTTTTGCTGCCCCCAAAGGACCCAGCTTAGTACTCTGTAGATTCAACAGTAGATAGCATTTGTTTAATTAAATTTAATCAGCACTTCCTTCTATGGATTACCAAAAGAATTTTTAGTAGCTTTCCTAGGAATACTGACCTCTTTCCCAAGAAATAATGCTTCTTTAAATTCATTACTGGACCTCAGAATACAGATGAACATTTTTGGACTCATATTGCCTTCTGAATTTATGTATCTTACCTGTAGAGAGTTCTGGAAGGAAACTGAAATGTAAAATGTTCAGTTTAGCAGTATCTCTAAAGTGCTATAAGTCTTTGAAATCTCAATGGAAACAGGAAATATTCCTTTAGAAAAATTGTGGACTTAATATCCCAGGGGGAATGCAGAGGGTCTGGGTTCAATCCCTTGTCAGGAAACTAGATGTCACATGCCACAACTAAGAGTTCTCATGCTGCAATTAAGACCCAGCATATCCAAATAAATAAATATATTTTATTAAAATATCGTAGGAGGTCATCAGAGACAACTAGCAGCAGAGCGCCACTTCTGATTTCATACCTGAAGCTGTCAAGTAATCCCAAAGCCCACCAGGCTCATGTTTCGTTGCTCTAGAGTTGTCCATGCCTGAAAGGAGGCATTTAGAATTGATAGGGGAACTGGAAATGGCAACCCACTCCAGTATTCTTGCCTGGAGAATTCCACGGACAGAAGAGTCTGTGGGCTACAGCCCATGGAGTTGCAAAAAGTTGGGCACAACTGAAGTGACTTAGCACAGCACAGTGAAACTAATTGTATCCACACTACTCTAGAGAGTTCAAAAGTCACTGGTACAGCATCCCTGATAAAGAATGACCCCATTCCGGCTCCAACGCGCTCAGCTCTGGGAACTCTTTATTTTCCAAAGTAAGCCAGTCCCTTTCTAGGATAGCTTAACTATGCCATCATTCCCATGTGGCATCAATGTCAAGCACTTACAGCCACATGGTTCTGTTCTTTGGAGTTAAAATTTATAGAACATTTACTGTGCTTTAAGATCTTGATTGGAATTGAGAATACAAAGGTATATGGCGTACATCTGAGATCTCTAAAGGTTACCATCACAAGGTCTATCCATTTGGAGTAGTAAAACTATACAGAAAAGATTGGTGTGACCCAAAGTACCTTTTTGAAAATGGACATTGTGTGATACCCTGCCTTCTCTTCTCCAAACTAACACACTCATGAACTTGACAGGTCTGATTTTTCAATATTTCCCATGCCTCTAGAATAAAATCCTGACTTCTTACAAACTTCAGCTTAATAACCTGAGTGTCCAGCCTCAGCTCGACCCTCTCCCCACTGTTACATGCGCTCTAGCACCCCAGTCTTCCTTGCGGGGCCACATTCCCATCCCAGGGCCTCTGTGTTTGCTGTTTTCTCTGGCCAGAATTTTCTTAGCCAGGTCTTCACAGGCTAGTCGCTTTCTAATTCTTCAAGTCTCAGTTCAGAAGCCTTTACTTCCAAGAGGTTTTTCAAGAAAACTCTAAAATACTCCCTGAAATCATATGCACCCTCCCTCATTACCGTCACTGCAGCATAACTTATGAAACCATCTGTTGATAGATTTTTCAACATACATACCATTGTTAGATTTAGTATTTTATGTTCCCCCAACTTGAATGAAATTTCCACAAGGTCAGGGTCACACCTATGTTACTCCCACTGCACCCCTCTACCCACTTGGAAAGTGCTCAATAGTATAATTAATGAACCAGACACCCCCTTGATCCAGATAATTCTTTCAGAGCAATCTCAATAAGTCAAGGGTTCTCCTGACAACATCCAGTGCACACACTAAGACTGAACATGATAGAAGAAAGTGGAAACAGTCTTCAACATAATGAAGATGCCAAGAGCTTAAGCCCACCAAAGCTGGACTGCAGCCTCCTGACACAATCCCACACTCAGTACACAGCCAGGGCAGCTCAGGGGCTCACTAGATTTGTTGCCTAATCACCCAAAAGGATGGGCTTCCCTGATGGCTCAGCAGTAAAGACTCTGCCTACCAATGAGGGAGACTCAAGAGATGTGGATTCGATCCCGGGGCCAGAAAGACCCCCAGGAGAAGGGCATGGCAATCCACTCCAGTATTCTTGCCTGGGAAATCCCATGGACAGAGGAGCCTGGTGGGCTACATTCCATGCGGTTGCAAAGTCAGACATGACTGAGTGACCAAGCAACAACATCAACATCCAGCAAAAAAAGTGCGACCATCTCCCAGCAAGCCTGCTTTCATCCACCACCTGCCAGCTTTCTGATAATGGCTTCTCTACCCTGAGCGCTCTTCATCTCATTACAACCATACCTTTAACTCAGGTTTCAAGGCTCTCTCCGGCCGTATTTGCCAGTGCACTTTTGGGGAATACTACTCACCCAAATAAAAAGGCAACAAAATAGAGCCCACTTTTTATGGTGGAGTAACCTCTCCCAGACCTGAAGAATATGAAAAGAGAAGCTGTGTTTCCTTCTCATATTTCAGAAAATGGTCCCACCAAATCCCAAGTCTTAACAGTGGAAGGGACCAGCCTTCATTCTGAGTCTAATAAAGACTCTGAGTGTTGACTAGAAAGATCCACTCCTATGAGTAATGAGATAAAACCAGTCAATCCTAAAAGAAATCAACCCTGAATATTCATTGGAAGGACTGATGTTGAAGCTGAAGGTCCAATACTTTGGCTATCTGATGTGAAGAGCCTACTCACTGGAAAAACCTGATGTTGTGGAAGATTGAGGGCAGGAGAAGAGGGCAACAGAGGATGAGATGGTTAGATAGCATCCATGACTCAGTGGACATGAGTTTGAGCAAACTCTGGGAGATGGTGATGGACAGAGAAGCCTGGCATGCTGCAGTCCATGGGGTTGCAAAGAACTGGACATGACTTAGCAATTGAAAAACAAATAAGCTTGTTAAAATTGTGAGTTCACATTTTGGCATTTAACCTAGAAATGTAATTGGGATGCCCAGAGCCTGTGAGCCCCACCAGCTGACTATTATGAGTCCTTCCACAACTGTGGTGATTGTAAGACATGTCTGCAAGTCCTTTGGCCTGCTTGCCATCAAAACATGGGGTCTTGGGCCCCTTCCCTTGAGTCTGGGTGGAACTTTGTGACTGACTTGACAAACAGAATGCAGTAAAGTGGTACTGTCACTTCTGACACAAGTTCAGAAAAGGCCCCTCAGCTTCTGCTGATCTTTCCCAGGAGCCTCAGTCCAATGGGACTTCCCAGGTGGAGATAGTGGTAAAGAACCCGCCTATCAATACAGAAGACATAAGAGACATGAGTTCGATCCCTGGATTGGGAAGACTCCCTGGAGAAGGGCATGGCAACCTAATCCAGTATTCTTGCCTGGAGAAATTCCAAGGACATATAAGAAGGTTCAGGTCTTCTGAAGCCAACATGTGAGGAGAACACAGTGAGAAACCAGAGAGAAAGATATTGATTCCTGAGGAGCTCCCATTATTCAGATCCCAGCTGGGTAAGTCCTAGCCCTAGCACCAGAATGAGAATGCCACTAGGTGACTGCAACCAAAAGCAAACCCCTGAGCAAAAGCTACAGAGCAGAGCCCAACCAAACCCCAGTCACAGGAACAAAATAAATGATGATCAATATTTTAAACCACTGTTTTGTGGTAGTTTGTTGAGCAGACAGCAGACACCAGCTCTTTCTAAAGGTACTTGGTTGATGTAAAGTATTGCAAGGGCTATATCCTAATACTATCTCAAATATGGCTACAGCTCCTACCCTGCTGATAATTAACATAATAATGGCTGCCATATGTTGTGCTCCTTCTGTGAAGGCAGACACTTACTTAAGTGCTTTCTATACATTATTTACTTGTGTTAAAGACAACAGGCCCACAGTGTAGTTCCTGATGGCTCAGATGGTAAAGAATCTGCCTGTGATGCAGGAGACACAGGGTTTGAGCCCTGGGTGGGGAAGATTCCCTGGAGGAGGTAATAGCTACCCACTCCAGTATTCTTGTCTGGGAAATCAGAAGAGTCTGGCTGGCTACACTCCATGGGGTCACAAAGAATTGGACATGAACAAGTAACTAACGCTTTCATTTCTTTCATACTAAGCCTCAAGACACCAAAGCAAGACTTAAGAATTCATTTAATTACACTTTCAGCTCTCCCAGGCATGAAATCTTAAAGTAACCAATCAGAAATTACCTGGTCAGCACTAGTGAGGTCATCTGCCTCATATACCCCTGCTGTCCCCAGGGGAAAGTGACCTTGCCACAATCAAACCACCTTTTGCTGGTATAACTTTCTTGTCTGGCTCCCCTCTGCCTGTAAGTTTACCTTAGGTCCAGCTCCTCACAGCTCCTCTCTATCTGCGAGATAGGATGCTGCTGCCTGATACATAAAACCTGGAATAAAATTGATCAGATCTTCAAAATTCACTCGGTTGAATTTTGTTTTTTTTAACACCTGAATTCTCACAAAACTTCTATCTGGTAGATAATATTACCTCCATCCTACAAGTAAGGTAGCTGAGGTTTTAAGACATTAAATGACTTCTGCAGTGTTGTCCATTTAGCAGGCATTTGTTGAGGGCCTCCATGTTCTGTATCTAGAACTGAGAAAAATGAGGTCAAGCAGACATATCCCCACTTCATAGAACTTACTGGCTGGTGGGACAGACAAATATTTACTCAGATTCACACTAATTAATGGGATGATAATAATAAGGAGAGGTATATGTACTATGAGAGTGTATAACACGGAGATCATCTGGGGAGTCAAAAAAAATCTTTCGCAGGAAGAAGTCCTGAGCCATCGGGTAAAAACTGGTGGTAGGAGAATCAGAGTACACGTGAGAAGCTAAGGAAGGCTCAGAGTGGGAGCCCGAGTGAGACATCTCAGGAGAGAAGGACACATTAAGGATTTGGGTCCTAATTATAAGGCCCCCAGGAAGCTATGGAAAAGTTTTAAGCACCAGAATTTACAGTCTCATAAATCTAAATCTTACCAGGGAACTGTTGATTAGAGCTTGTCTGAGTAACATTAACAATACTTGTATAAGTAATATTTGTGTATTTGTAGGTCATGAGAGGGCTTCCCAGGTGACTCAGAGGTTAAGAGTCCACCAGTCAAAGCAGAAGACACCGCAGACAGGGATTTGACCCTGTTATGGAAAGGTTTCAGAGAAGGCAATGGCACCCCACTCCAGTACTGTTGCCTGGAAAACCCCATGGACGGAGGAGCCTGGAGGGCTGCAGTCCATGGGGTCGCTGTTGGGGTCGCTGAGGGTCAGACACGACTGAGCAACTTCACTTTCACTTTTCACTTTCCTGCATTGGAGAAGGACATGGCAACCCACTCCAGTGTTGTTGCCTGGAGAATCCCAGGGACGGGGGAGCCTGGTGGGCTGCCGTCTATGGGGTCGCACAGAGTCGGACACGACTAAAGTGACTTAGCAGTATGGAAAGGTTTGGGGTCTGGCTGCTTGCCCCCCAAAAGCCAATAAACAGGCAAGCTTGATGAAACGGAAAGTTTGCTTTATTTCAGACGCCATCAACTAGGGGTGGGGGACTGGACATCTGTCCAAAGGCTGACTCCCGCCCCCAACCCCGGCAACCAATGGGGCAAGAGCTTTTATAGACAGAAGGAGGGGCCACGTTCAGAAACAGCACAGTCAGCTCTGACAGTCATCTTCAAATTGGTCATTAGTGGTCTGACCAGCATCATCTTGATTGTTTTAGGTACAGTTAATCTTCAGTTCCAGGGTAAGTTTGTTTGTTTGTTTGAGGCTAATTCTTGAAACTGTGGCAGCTTATGTCGTGGGTACAGTCATGCAGTTAACTTCTTCCGCCTGGAGTTTCAGTACCTATAAGACAGCTCAAAGGATATGGCTCAGAATATTACCTATAACTCTTGAGGATGAGCTATAGTCCTTGCCTATATTTAATGACTACATTGTTACTATTTGGTCTCCTTTGACTGTTTTCCTTTATTTCTGCATGTTCTCATTTCTCTGATTAAACTTATTCTTTGACTAAGGTTTTCCACAGACAAAAGCCAGGCAGAGGTCATGGAGGAAAAGACCAGAAAGTCTTGCTGTGTTCCTATCCCTGGGTAGAGAAGATTCCCTGAAAGAGGAAATGGCAGCTCACTCCAGTATTCTTGCGTGGAAAATTCCATGAACAGACGAGCCTGGTGGGCTGCAGTCCATGAGGTCACAGAGTCAGACATGACTGAGCACACACACATACACCCCTCAGGTCATGAAAACAATATTCATTCAAAAAATACTTCCCGAGAATCTAATTAGAAAAAAAAAAAAAAACAAAAACAAACAGATTTAAGCCCCAGAAGGACATAATCAGAATTGTTCTTTTGAAAAGATTGCTTTGGTCTCAGTGGGGAGAAGAACTTTGAGGAGCACAAATTTGAATTCAGAGAATGTGCTGAAAAATCAGCTCGAGTTACCCTGCCCTCAGAGTGACCTGTGACCCCACCCACTATGACAGTCTAGGCCACTGTGAGGAAGCCATCTGCAATTTTCTCCCTCCTCTCTGTATCCAACCTGTTCCTCCAGGTGCAACAGGCAAATACACACACACACACACACACACACACACACAAGCTGGTTAGGTATTTGGGTTTTCAGATGTGAAACTCCATATATTCCTAAATGGATCTCAGCAAGAAAGCACCAATGGTGCCGCCTTCTACTGCTTATTTCTACACTAAAGGCTTTGCCTCTCCCTAGCCACAGGCCGAGCTTCCTACATGAAACAGTGAACTACAATGCTAGGTCTGTGCTTGCTACCCAGGAGACATGAGAACCTCACTGTGTGTGTCAACTCCTCAGAGGGGTATTGCCCGCATACATGCAATAACCGGGTAAACGGAGGTCCACACCCAGATTCACACTTGCCTGAGAATGTCTGAGGATCTGTGGCCTGGGCCATTTGTGGGCACTTATTTGCCTGAGCAAACTGGCAAGGGAGGTGGAGGTCTGCATGGCCTGCGATTGTGGACAGGACTCAGGGGAGAGGAAGGGATGCAGAGAGAGACGGGGACTCCTGGACTCCCGGATGGAATCGCTACAGGAAGAAGCCAAGGGCAGTTTCCAGGGGGCTTCCATGTGACCCAGGGACACCACCCTCACTTGTGCTTGGGAATTGGAGTGATTTCAGCTCAGGGGAGGCTGTGGGTTGGACAGACGCCTTTCCTGGTGAGGCTAGGCAGCTTGGTGGGCCTTGGGAGACAGCAGCTTCTCCTGACACGGGCATTCCCTCTGAGGTGAGGCAGTGGTTCCTGCCTGGAGCAGTAACTGTGAAATAGGAGCCTCGTGGGCTAACTAGTGGGCTAACCATGACCTTGGTGGGTTCTCAAGACTCCTTAGAACCTCCGGGAAGAACCGATGGGGTTTTAAATAGAGCTGGTTGTCTTCCCTGTGCTTCTGGGGACACAAATCAGGGAAATATTATTTTTGTTTCTCGCCACTGTGGGTAAATGAGGTCCGGAGAAAGTTGGACAACTGAGAGAACAGCCAAGAGCTTCACAATGCTTTGTTGGTGAGACATGAAAAAGAAATTGCAGGGACTCTTGTATCTCCCCAGTGTGGGAAGGGACCACAGCAGTGGCAAGACCCTCATCCCTTTTCTCCAGGAGACCCACAGTCCATCACCCTGTGATGTTCAACTGATAAAAGACTTACCTCATGGCACCTGAACACAGTGTCTGATGAGCAGAAGGGAGCAGGAGCAGGAAGCTGGCCAGGGGATGGACTAATAGAATCCAAGGACGAATGTGACATGCTTTGTAGGGACTCACTATTGAGGGAAGTTTAAAGACTTGGATCTGCATATTCTTTCTGGTTCAAAGTGATGGAAATCACACGTACTGAGTGGAGGAATGTTTGGATTTGATTTTTGAATAAATTACCGTGACTCTGTCCATCCTCCCAGGGAGTCATTCTAAATAAAAATCATGCACGCAGAAATGAAAGTGACCCTTCCTAACATCAGCTTCAAGGGTTGAAAGGAAATGCATTTTGTACCAGTTTCCAGCAACTCTGGCTGGCTGTTGAGTTGATACCACTGATGAGGCCCTTCTGTAGCACGACCTTGGGAAAATGCAAGCAGGACCTTGGGAAAATTCTCCCTTTGTCTGGGAGAAAAATGAGCATGTCTTCCAAGGGAGCAGCTGAGCTTGGAAGGAGAGGGTGCTAGGGACTGAATGTTTGTGTCCCTGAAATTCATATGTTGAAATCTTAACCCCCAGTGTGAGGGTGTTAGGAGGTGAGGCCTTTGGAAGGTGATTAGTGATGCCTTTGGGAGGTGGAACCCTCATGAATGGTTTAGCGTCTTTTAAGCTTCGAGCGTATGCGTGTGTGCTAAGTTGCTTCAGTAGTGTATGACTCTTTGCAACCCTTTGGACTCTAGCCCTCCAGGCTCCTCTGTCCATGGAATTGTCCAGGCAAGAATACTGGAGTGAGTAGCCATTCCCTTCTCCAGGGGATCTTCCCAACCCAGGGATTAAACCGTGGTCTCCCGCATTGCTAGCAGATTCTTTACCGCTCAGCTATCAGGGAAGCCCCTTTTAAACTTCTCCCAATATCAAATCCTTACTTGGGATTAGTGTCCTTATAAAAAGAGGAGGAGAGCTAACTAGGCTTCACTCTCTCTCTCCCTGCCATGAGGTATGCAACTGAAGATGGCCATCTGCAAGCCAGGCAAATGGCCCTCAGCAGACACTGGATCTGCTGGCACCTTAACCTTGAACTTCTCAGCTTCCAAAACTCTGGGAAATAAATATTTGTTGTTTAACACATTATTGACCTGGGAGATTTTTGCATAAACTAATGCCCGTGGCCATAATATGTGTCTGGTCAATAATGTGCTAAGCCACTCAGTTTTTGGTAATTTGTTACAGCAGCCTGAACGGAATCAGACAGAGGGAAAAAGAAATGTCACAGTGAACAAGTTGCTCAAGAAGCTTGTCCTAACCTCCCTCAAGATATGGAAGATGCAGGGTTCCAGGCACAGACCCAGCCCCAGGAGCACAGAGGTAGGCCTGTAGTCTTGGCTGTTCTAGTAACTTTTCACACAACTCTGGGCCCTTGCTGCACAAGTCTCCTGGTCTCTGTTCCATGACTCTTGAAATAAATGATCACCAGCTTGAGTGCTCACTACACCAGGCGGAGGCAGTGGAGAGCAGCGGTTGGGGAAACCGGTTCTGAGAGCCAGGGTGAGGGCTGAACACCAGCTCTCCATTCAACCCTGCACATCTCACACTCTTCATCTGTACTAACAAGTGAATAATAGTACACATCCAGCACAAGGAATTGTTCCTGGCGCAAAGCGAGCAGCTTACTTTGTGTTACATGCATAAATATAAAACTAAACTAACTGGGGAACTTGTTACAAATACAGATTCCTCAGCCCCTTGAAGTGGGGGATCAAGTGGACAAGTCCTGGAATCTGCATTTTTAACAAGCCCACACTAAGGGAATTCTAATGCAAATGATCCAGAGAAGAAAGTTTGAGAAACAATGAAGTGAAATCCATGATTTTCAAACCTTTCTGAGACTGATCTCAATAAGAAACCAATTTTAAGACAATACGCAAGGCTTTCACACACACAGGATCAAAACAGAAGTTTCATAAAACAACATATAAGGCTCATCTTGGAAGGACTGATGCTGAAGCTGAAGTTCCAGTATTTTGGTTATCTGATGCAATCAGCCGACTCATTGGAAAAGTCTCTGATGCTGGGAAAGATTGAAGGTAGAAGGAGAAAAGAGTGACAGAGGATGAGATGGTTGGATGGCATCACCGATTCAACGGACCTGACCTTGGGCAAATTCTGGGAGATTGTGAGAGAGGCCTGGGCGATTGAACAACAAAGGCTTTCTTGTTCACGGCACTCTAATCTATTTTGCACTGTTTTTGTTCAATTTTATCTCATTTTTTAAAAAGCTGTCCTTGCCTCACTAATTGCTTTTGCACGTCACAAACTGAAAAACAAAACACTTAGAAAAAGATTTCTAAGTGCTCTCATTGGAAGGAGCACCTGATGGAGAAGGGGGCAGCAGAGGATGAAATGGTTAGATAGCATCACCTACTCAATGGACAAGAGTTTGATCAAACTCCAGGAGACAGTGGAGGACAGAGGAGCCTTGTGTGCTTCAGTCCATGGGGGTCACAAGGAGTCAGTCACAACTTACTGTTCTCCCAACTCCTTGTGATAAAATCAAAATTAGCCATCCTGACACAAGTGTGCCCACAGATGACAAAATGAAACAGAGGAGCTACAGTGAAGCTCAAAGTATTTGCTATCTGTGGAGAGAAAGAGAGCCCTCCTGTGCTCAGGAGGGAAACTTGGATCAAGACGAGGAGGAGGAGGAATACCCTGCAGGGGTGCCGTAGAGTGGGGAGAAGACAGGGGCCTGCCTACCCAGTGGGGAAGGGCGGTGTGCACTCTGACACCACTTCCTGGGCCCTTGAACCTTCATGAAAGTGAATGAGCTCACCCAGTGCTTGATTGGCCCTTCTGAAGGAGCCAGTTTGCATTTGTCTTGATAAAAGGCTACTCGGACTTCAAACAGAATTGCAGGAGCAGAGTCGGAGCGGAGGCAGAGATGCTGCTGCCTACCTGTGGGCTATTTTTTACTTCTTGGTGAACCTGACAAAACCTCCCATTTTATAGGTGGAAAAGTCGAGTCATCCTGTACTTTAGAAGCTTAATTTGGACTGAGAACAAAACTGTCCAAACTCTCCTCCAACGCTTTCTTGGCCCCCTCCTAGGATGCACCACCCAGGGTGGAAGATGAGCTGACTGGGGCACAGGAGGGCCAAGGTCCCAGCCTGGACTCCCCAGCCTGTATTTTGCCCTCCTTCCACTGGAGCGGGGTCTTCCCGTGAGGAGAGTTGAGTGAAGCAGCAGAACTGATCCGTCTGCCTCATGTAATCTGGGTTGTGTGTGTCCTGACCAGGAAGAGGTCACACTTCTTTCAATGAGCAGGTGTGCTGGCACGACCACTCCGCCTTCCAAGTGCAGGACTCACCTGGTCAGGGCGGAGGGCAGGTTGACAGGCCCCTTCCAGCTTTGTTTCAGGTTCGCTGTGTCACACAGACAGGCTCCATTCAAAGAGCCAGCATTCAACAAAAAGACACAGAGAGCAATGGCAAGCAGCCACATGGAAGTCACATTTGTAATTACCACTCACTCTCCACGCCCAACCGGGCTGATGAAAACCTACCAAGATTCCCTCTTGGTACCTACCTGATGTGCTTATTTTGGTTCTTTGCAACAAAGAGTTGCTTATTCTTCAGGCTACATTTCCTATTGTCATGTCCCATCGTGTTCAGGACTGCTTGCCTCGGTAACAAACTGCTCGGGTAAATGCAAGTGACTTAGAAGGAAAAAATTCAGTAATTCTTCTATTTATAGCCTAAAATGAATCCAGTGGAGTGTTCTCCAATTCCACTTGCCCTGGGTATAACAGAAAGCAGGAAGAACATCAGCACAGACAGCATCAGGCAGTCGCCAAAGAAGGAGAGAGAGAGAGAGAGACCCCATGTGCAGGCTGCGGCAGGCACATAGGTAGGAGAAAAAGAGCTAAATTACATCTGCTGGGTCTGCAGAGTGCCTGGGGCCTTACCCACTTTGCTTCATCTCATCTTCTGAACAGTTCTGTGAGGGAACTATTGTTATCTCCATTTTCAAACTTCCAAAAGCCACACAGCAAGGAAGAGTAAATAACTGAATGTGGACTTGAACACATCCCAAAACGTATGTTGGGTTGACACTGCCACTCAGGTAACCAGTCCTCCAACCCCACATGACGCCTGACCTGGATCGCCTGGACTCCTGCTGATACCAAATGGCCTGTGAATGAAGAAAGAGTTGGCTCACTGCTGCATAGCACAGGGAACTCTGCTCAATGTTATACGGCTGCCTGGATGGGAGGGGAGTTTGGGGAAAAACGGATACTTGGAATGTATGGCTGAGTTCCTTAGCTGTTCACTTGAAACTGTCACAACTTTGTTAATCAGCTATACCCCAATACAAAATAAATTAAAAAAAAAGAAAGCAAAGAGTTGGTCCAAGTGAAGGGAGGTCTCCTCTTCTCTTTGGCTCTCCTGGTCCCCTTAAGACAATTTCATGTGTGGCCCCCATGGACATTATCCCTCAGATTCCTGCTTTTCAATGGTCGAGTTGTCTAGACCCTCACGTAGCCTATACCAAAGGAAAACAGCATGTGGAATAGAAAGATCTGTAGTCCTTGCTGTCACTATGGGGTCACCTTATGACTTTCATGGGCCTTAAGCATTTTTGCCTTCGTGAGTCTCTTCCTCCATTAAAAAGTATTAAAAATTTTATTTTGCAAGTGTGTTGGTATAGAGACTCATACAATCCAGTTTGGATTTATTATTATATATTCATTTATTATTCCTTCATTTTTTCCTTCTGATTTTTTATTGAAGTATAGTTAATGTACAATATTATATAAATTGCTGTTGTTTTAGTTGCTAAATCATGTCTGATTCTTTTGCGACTCTGTGGACTATAGCCTACCAAGCCCCCATCCATGGGGTTTCCCAGGCAAGAATACTGAAGTGAGTTTCCATTTCCTTCTCCAGAGGATCTTCCCGACACAGGGATCGAACACAGGGTCTCATGCATTGAGGCAGATTCTTTACAACTGAGCCACTAGGGAAGCCCCACCTTCTGATTTTTAAAAGGAATGAAAAGGAAAACATTTCCACAGATCTCTGAAAGCGGGCCTTAGGCACTATGCTTGCTGCACCTAATGAATATGAGCTCCCTCCGTCAAAAAATAGCCAGGTGACCTTGAGTAAGTCATATGACCTTTACACGTTTCTACCTCTTCATCTGTCCTGAAATTCAGGAAATCAGTCCTGAATATTCATTGGAAGGACCGATACTGAAGCTGAAACTCCAATACTTTGGCTACCTGATGTGGAGAACTGACTCCTTAGAAAAGACCCTGATGTTGGGAAAGATTGAAGGCAGGAGAAGAAGGGGATGACAGAGGATGAAATGGTTGGATGGCATCACTGACTCGATGGACATGAGTTTGAGTAAGCTTCAGGAATTGGTGATGGACAAGGAAGCCTGGCGTGCTGCAGTCCGTGGGGTCACAAAGAGTCGGGCATGACTGAGCAACTGAACTGAACTGACTGACCTCATCTGTAGGTCAGGTCTGTCTGCTCCACAGGGAGTGAGTGTGAATCATGGAAGATAATTGTGCTCAGAATTCAGCCTAGCAGAGTCTATCACTTATGCCCTGACAGTGAAGACAGTGAGGGGCTGCAAGAGGTATTGAGACAGCTCACTGAGTGGGACAGAAGCCAGAAGCATACGTATCATTCCAGGAGAGCTTGGGCAGGCCGGCTGGGTGTCCACAAACACAGCACAGCAAGCTGTGGTTGCCAGAGCCAGCAGACCTCCCTGATCAGCAGCTACACAGAGCACGTGCAGTTTAGATGCTGTGAGCCTATGTCCCAGCCCAGCAAATCTCACAGTCTAGTTCCTAAGTAGAACTTCAACAGCCAGACTCACTTCTGCCTGCCCATTTTAGCCGGGATGTGTTTCTCTGACTTCAAATCTTTCCTGCCTTTCCGTTTCAGCGCCTGTTTTACCACCTCTCCTAACATTCTACTCCAGCTTCACAACTGTGTTTACATTTTGCATCTACACTCTTGGCTGGGGGCTTCCCCAGGCCAGTGAACCCAGCAGATGCCACTCTTTGACTCACAGAAACTCAAGCTGTGCTCACAGGTGGCTTTGGCTGGACATGGCCTGACACCTTGACCTCTGTTGAGACCTTGGAGGGTAACATTCTGATTCCGACTACAGTTTTTGTATTTTTCCCAGTACTTCCAAGCAATTCTCCAACATCAAATGGGTATCCCACAATTCAACTCAATTCTGACACTGCTGCTGCTGCTGCTGCTAAGTCAAATCAGTCATGTCCGACTCTGTGCAACCCCATAGACGGAAGTCCACCAGGCTCCTCTGTCCCTGGGATTCTCCAGGCAAGAACACTGGAAGGGGTTGCCATTTCCTTCTCCAATGCATGAAAGTGAAAATTGAAAGTGAAGTCGCTCAGTCATGTCCGACTCTTAGCGGCCCCATGGACTGTAGCCTAGCAGGCTCCTCCGTCCATGTGATTTTCCAGGCAAGAGTACTGGAGTGGGGTGCCATCGCCTTCTCCAATTCTGACACTACATACCTGGAAATAGTGTCAGATTCCCAAGTTAAGGGCTCAGTCCCTCAAGGCTGTCCCCATCCTTCACTCTGATACAAGTTGTTACCTGTGCTCTGACCATAGATCAGAGGTTCCAATAACACCCTCCTCAAGTTTAATTAATTTACTAAAGTGGCTCACTCAGAAAAACACTGAACTCAAAGAAACATTTTACTTACTAGATTATCAGCTTATTATAAAGGGACATAACTCAAGAAGAGCCAGATGGAAAAGATACACAGGGCAAGGTACAGGGAAAGGACATGAAATTCACATGCCCTCTCCAGGCACACCATTCTCCTCACCTCTTCACATGTTCACCAGTCCAGAAACTCTCCAAATGCCATCTTTTGGGGGTTTTATGGAGGCTTCATTACATAGACACTATTGGTGAAATCACTGGTCATTGGAAGTTGGGGGTGGGGGAGGAGAAATTTTCAACCTTCTAATCCCACACCTTGTTTCCATGCCAACCAGCCTTCACCCTTAAGTGTTTTCCAAAATCACCTCATTAACATAAACCCAGGTGTGTTTGAAAGAGGTTTGTTATGAATATCAACACACCTTTATTGTTCTTATCACTTAGGAAATTCCAAGAGTTTCAGGAGCTCTGTGCCAGGAACAGGGATAAAGACCAAATATATGTTTATTATAAATCACAGTATCACAGAGGGCTAGACCAGACAGTGAGGAATCCAGGGCAGGTGACACTCAAGTGTAGACAGCATGCAGACCTGGACCTCTGGCAGTGAACAACAGGTCCCAACTGCAGACCAGCAACCTCCTAACGCCCATATATCAGAGGATTGTTGAATAAATAACTCTCAATGAAAAATTAATCAGTCGACCCAAGAAAGAAATAGAAAAATTGTTTTGAGCCAAATTGAGGATTATAACCAGGGAATAGCATCTCAGAAAGCTCTGAGAACTGTTCTGCCTTTTTAGACATCAAAACACAGTTATATAAGTTTTTCGAGACAGAGAGCTGTACATTATATGACATATTATTAAGTTTACACAGTCCAGAGCTAAGTGTTATCATGGTCCCTTACAAGATTAAGAAGGAATGTTATCTTTTAAAGAGTTGTCTTGTATATGTGAAGGAGGAAACAGACAGAACAGGCTCTATCTTGAAAGCAGGACTCCATCTTGGGCCGGACTGTGGACTTTGAGCTATGTGCCCAGTATCTATGGAAACGACATACCAATTGGAAAACCAGGCCCCCTGGAAGGAAGAGCCCCAGGGCTCTACCTAGACTCTCTGTTGCCTGAAAGAGTATCCTAATTATCTGTGTAACCAAATTGAATCATAAATTCTATTACGCTTATTGGGGTATGACCACAGGCCTATTGATAATTGTCCACTGTTAACTACCTAGGCTTAAGGCATACAAATCATGGGTTAACTTTGTATCTTTCTTTTCCTTTGTTCATACTAGTTTCAGGGAATTTGGGGAGGTGGGTTTGGGCATGTACACTTAGGGTATATAAGGTTTTCAGAAAAACTGGTCGGGGTCCTTGGCTAAGAGGAGACTCTGCTTTGGGCCCGTTGGTGTAATAAACTGCACTCCACAATCTGCATTGTCCTTCTGAGTGAGTTTGTTTCCCAGAATGCGTGGCTACAACAGCTGCTAGGAGAATGCTGCTGTTTATGGTTAAGTAAGTATTTCTGTCAATGGGGAGGTTTTGCCGATGCAAAATGCACACACACAGTGCACAGTAAAGGGGAGAGAGGAGGCCAAAGAGTAGAGAAAATGTTCTATGTCTAAATTTTTCTTCTCTTGCCATAAAATACATATTTTATTTCACAGGCAGTACTGTGGCAGGAAGGAAGACCCTTTCCAGGGTCCAAGAATGGGCTCTTGTCTAACCCTTGGAAATAAATTGCCTGAGGAGATACATGTGCTGACAAAGCAGGAGACTTTATTGGGAAGGGGAGCCTGGGCAGAGAGCAGAAGGCTAAGGGAACCCAGGAGAACTGCTCTGCACCATGGACATAGGGACTGGCATCTCCTCTCTCCTTTTGACCTTTTCCAGATTCTTCAGGTTGGTGGTAACTTGTTAGTTCTGCATTCCTTACAAGGACCTCCTGTTGTAAGATACCTCAAGAGAGTGGTTACTATAGGGCCTGGCCAGGGAGGGAAGTTTTGGTCACTGGTTCCCATAACAGTACAACAAAGAAGCATGCAACTATACAAAAGAATAAGAAAGAGCTCTGCAAACTGAATGAAGCACTCTCCAGGATGTGGTGCTAAGTGAGAAAAGCAAAGCACAAAACAGAATCTATAGTTTGTTATCTCTAGTAGAAGAAAAAATTGGTTAGAAACTCTACATGTATCTTCTCATTCGTGCAAAAATTAAAAAAAAAAAAAAAAAGGAGAAGAAGAAGAAAGAAAGAAACACAGGAAGGGATAGCCAGAAAATACAATGACGTTCATTATCCACAGGGGATGGGAGGATGGGAATGGGGTGAGAAACATGGCGGTGCTGGGGGTTCGGGGAAGAATCAGCAATTTTCTGAGGACACTTTCCATGTCGTTTTGATGTTTAGAATCATGTTAATGCCTTATATACTAAAAAAATAAAAAATAAACAAAACCATCAGGGATTCTGGTGGGGAAATTCAAATGGAAAACAGAAATAAATGATCCTTCAGTTCAGTTCAGCCTCTCAGTCGTGTCCAACTCTTTGCGACCCCAAGGACTGCAGCACGCCAGACTTCCCTGTCCATCACTAACTCCTGGAGCTTACTCAAACTCATGTCCAAAGAGTTGGTGATGCCATCCAACCATCTCATCCTCTGTCATCCCCTTCTCTTCCTGCCTTCAATCTTTCGCAGCATCAGGGTCTTTTCGAATGAGTCAGTTCTTCGCATCAGGTGGCCAAAGTATTGGAATTTCAGCTTCAGCATCAGTCCTTCCAATGAACATTCAGGACTGATTTCCTTTAGGATGGACTAGTTGGATCTCCTTGCAGTCCAAGGGACTCTCAAGAGTCTTCTCCAACACCACAATTCAAAAGCATCAATTCTTCGGCTTTCAGTTTTCTTTACAGTCCAATTTTCACATCCATACATGACTACTGGAAAAACCATACCTTTGACCTTTGTTGGCAAAGTAATGTCTCTACTTTTTAATATGCTGTCTAGGTTGGTCATAGCTTTTCTTTCAAGGAGCAAGCATCTTTTAATTTAATGGTTGCAATCACCATCTGCAGTGATTTTGGAGCCCAAAAAAATAGTCTCTGTTTCCACTCTTTCCCCATCTATTTGCCATGAAGTGATGGGACTGGAAGCCATGATCTTAGTTTTCTGAATGTTGAGTTTTAAGCCAACTTTTTCACTTTCATCAAGAGGCTCTTTAGTTCTTCTTTGCTTTCTGCCATTAGGGTGGTGTCATCTGCATATCTGAGGTTATTGATATTTCTCCTGGCAATCTTGACTCCACCTTGTGCTTTATCCAGCCTGGCATTTTGCATGATGTGCTCTGCATATAAGTTAAATAGGCAGGGTGACAATATACAGCCTTGATGTACTCCTTTCCCAATTTGGAACCAGTCTGATGTTCTGGAAGAACTGACATTGAAGCTGAAACTGCAATACTTTGGCCACCTGATACGAAGAGCTGACTCATTTGAAAAGACCCGGATGCTGGGCAAGATTGAAGATGGGAGGAGAAGCAGACAACAGAGGGTGAGATGGTTGGATGGCATCACCGACTCAATGGACATGAGTTCGAGCAAACTCCGGGAGTTGGTGATGGACAGGGAGGCCTGGCATGCTTCAGTCCTTGGGGTCGCAAAGAGCTGGACATGACTGAGCGACTGAACTGAACTGATGTTTCATGTCCAGTTTTAACTGTTGCTTCTTGACCTGCATACAGATTTCTCAGGAGGCAGGTCTGGTATTCCCATCTCTTTAAGAATTTTCCATGGTTTGTTGTGATGCACACAGTCAAAGGCTTTGGCATAGTCAATAAAGCAGAAATATATATTTTTCTGGAATTCTCTTGCTTTTGTGATGATCCTATGGATGTTGGCAATTTGATCTCTGGTTCCTCTGCCTTTTCTAAATCCAGCTTGACCATCTAGAAGTTCATGGTTCACATACTGTTGAAGCCTGGCTTGGAGAATTTTGAGCATTACTTTTCTAGCATTTTTTGGCATTGCCTTTCTTCAGGATTGGAATGAAAATAGACTTTTTCCAGTCCTGTGGCCCCTGCTGAGTTTTCCAAATTTGCTGACATACTGAGTGCAGCACTTTCATAGCATCATCTTTTAGGATATGAAATAGCTCCACTGGAATTCCATCACCTCCAATAGCATTGTTTGTAGTGATGCTTCCTAAAGCCCTATTGACTTGGCATTCCAGGATGTCTGGCTGTAGGTGAGTGATCACAATATCGTGGTTATTTGGGTCATTGAGCTCTTTTTTGTATAGTTCTTCTGTGTATTCTTGCCACCTCTTCTTAGTATCTTCTACTTCTGTTAGCTCCGTATCATTTCTGTCCTTTATTGTGCCCATGTTTGCATGAAATGTACCCTTGGTATCTCATTTTTTTAAAGAGATCTCTAGTCTTTCCCATTCTATTGTTTTCCTCTTTCTTTGCACTGATCACTGAGGAAGGCTTTCTTAGATAAATGACCCCTGCTGTACTTCAAATGAATAAGATAACTACACTGAAAGGGGGCAGAGGGGAGGGGAGTATAGAACTAACATAAGTAACTTAGGAACAACATATTTTGAAGAACTGTGAATAAATATTGTACTCTAGTTAGTAGATCTGTTTTCAGTATTATATGGGTTACTAATTCTAAAACTACTTTAGCTGTATTAACATGAGGACTGAGCAAATAAGTGGACACATTGCAGATAATAAGAGAGACCGATTTCTCACTGTTGGGAACTTACATGTAAGTAAAGGAGGAAGGCAAGTGAACCCTGGCAGTATTGGAGGGAAACTGAAGATATCATTGTAAACTTGAACTCATGGCTGTGTGTGCATGCACACACACATAGATACAGATGTGCTTTGTGTGTGTGTGTGTATGTGGTTATAGGTTACCCGCCCCCATTCTAAAGCTAGGATTCCTATGAAGGCTTTCATAAGCTGATTGGTATAAAGTCAAAAAGCAATTACCTTAGAACACATCTTGCTAATGGATACACAAAATAAATCAAAATAAAGTACAGATGCTCACAGACACAGTACAAAGCTATGGCTTTGATGCAGAGATGCTTGAGCGTAGTTCCTGAGGAAGGACCTTGTCGGGGTCATTCTCACTCCTCAGGGTGCAGGCTGCTTGTGTAATGACTGGCTGCAAAACAATCCCTGAGCACTGTTTTCACATTTTTCTGTAAAAGTGAAGACTCCCTTCTAATTTCTATCAGGATGGGAAAACAGCTAGTAGTGTAGATCTTTTATACAAGTGAAGTAGTATAAAGCGAGCTTTTGAAAAGCAGGAGATACCTCTGTGTGTGATGTGTACATATTTGTATGTAGATTGATAGATATATAAGACATGCTTCTTAGCTCTGTTCACTGAAGGAGCTTAAAAATAATGACACCAAGGAAAGGGAACACCAGTGAGCATACCTGGGTCTTGATTTCACAATACCATTTTCCAATGAGAAGGACTAGGGTCCCTTGGAGAAATGACTATTTCCGGGGCCGAGGCACTGAAAATAAAAAGTAAGTCTGGAGTATCTTGTGATGTCAGAAACCAAGGACGTGTTCAAAAAAGGATGAGGACGTGCCAAAAGAACCTAGGAGCCCGCTAGAAGAGGCTCCCTCCAGTCAAACATGGCACAATTTGAGCAGCAAAATAATGAAGGATTATAACCAGTAAAACAAAAGAATCCTCAAACACACAATGACTTAAACAAATAGATGGGAAAAGGACAAACTCTTCCAACTAGTAAAAGTAGCAAAAATGCCACTTGGAAACTACCACAGCAGTGCCTGTTCCAGGCTAGAATCATTACTAAATGATCAATGTAGGGGGAGAAAGCATGAGAAACAGGATATTTATATGGTTTCAAAGTATCTATCCACAAAATACTTACTAATCAGGAATGTAAAATGTAATTTCTCCATTACGATGGAGAAATCTGTAAGCACCAACTTAATCACATGATCAAAGAAAGTGAACATCATCTGTGATAAAAAAAGAAAAGACATAAATGCAATCTGTGATCATATACCAGGGAAAGGGCATTTGTGAGAGAACTGGCAAACTTTGAATGAGATCCTCCCCTAAATTAGTAATCATGTTAATCGGTGACTTGTATAACTGCATAAATTATAAGAGAATGTCCACATACTCAGGAAAGAAACACTGAAACATACAGAAGTCAATACCCTAAAACATTTTGGAAAACTAATTGTGTGTGTGTGTGTGTCTGTCAGTTGGTCTGTCCACATGTCTGTGTGAAGATAGAGAACAAATGATTAAGCAAGTGTGGTACAATTTCAACATTTAGAGAATGTAAGTGAAGGGTATATGGAAAGTCTTTGAGTTATATTTTTCCTAAACCTGAAATTATTTCGAAATAAACAGTTGAAAATATAGCATGACTGTGAGTTGCTGATATGAACAACAAAAGGCATCTTTTGAAAGCCTGACAATTCAGACTGATCGGAATGCAACTTTTCAACTGACAGCACACAACTGTCGCCTTAAAGCTGAGGTTATAATGTAGTTTCTCTGCAACGCTTGCCATTTTGATTTTTTTCAAGTTTTCTAATGATAAGTCATATAATGTTCCTGTCAAGAGGCAAATAATCACAGATTCTTATTCGTGAAAAGGACCCAGAAGAACAATTAGCTCAATTTCTCATTTTAACAATGAGGAAACTGAGGCTCAAAGAAGCAAAGTGCTTTTCCAGAGTTGCAATGGAGCAGACAGGTCACCATCAGTCTAATTCAACAACCAAAGAAGCCGATCCATAGAGGCCGAACGCCACCCATGCAGAAGAGACTGAGGCTGGAACCTAAGACCAGAAACTGACAGCTAGATCCCTCAGGTAAGGATGGAGGGCCACTTTGTTTGGTGAAACTTCTGCCCTGGAGCTGCGGCATGATTGATGTTTTACCACAGTGATGGCAAACATAGTCATTTCTAGAAAGTTCTCCCCTGAAAGTCCTGCCTTGAGCAGCTCCCACCACGGAGTTCTTGGGGAAGGCACTGATTACTGGGAGCTGTGACAGACCTAGAGCTTCAATACAGTTTCTGCCCAGGGAAGGCACTACCCCCTGGGTATCTGCTTGGACCTAGCTATTCAGTTGGGATACACCTTGCTTAGCATATTCTATTGGCAGAGTAATGACCTTGACATCAGAAGACTCTGGGTCTAGTCCTGGCCTCACCACTGACCATGTAATCCATACAATATAACTGATCTGAGACTAAATTTTCTCTACTCAAAATGGAGATGTTTGCCCACTCTAGCTGACAGTGTTGGTATTCCACTCAGATTCTCTCAGAATGCTTTCCATCAGCTTTTTTTGCGCATCTCCTTATCAAGTACAAAGCAAGTAAAGACTCAGCCAGGAAAGAAGCAATGGCATCTTTTTATTTTCAGGCAGTTTATTATGCACATGCTGCCCCTCAAGAGTGAGAGCCATTAATAGGGCCAGGTCTCGTGAATGCACAGGGAGGCTGACACCAAACACAAGCGGCCAGACGACCACAGCACAGATAATGGGATGCTCTGTTGCTGAGAAACTCTGTTATATTTTCAATTTTGGGTATATTATGATGTTCTGACATCTTAAAAAAAAAAAAACTTTCTGGCAGCAAAAGACTGTCCTTTCCTGGGCTGCTAATTCTTACAGACTGGTCAAAGGGAGTTTTTGATCTGCAGACTAAGCCATTCAAAGTTCCTTCTCCTCCAAGTGGCTCTGGGGGTTGGGGGCAGGACAATATTCCTCTGCATTATCATCCCAGAGCCAGGTGCCAGGCAACCAGGAAGTAATAGTATTAGTCCCTCAGTTGTATCCGACTCTTTGAGATCCCATGGACTCTAGCCCACCGGGCTCCTCTGTCCATGGAATTGCCCAGGCAAGAATACTGGAGTGGGTTGCCATTCCCTTCTCCAGGAGATCTTCCCAACCCAGTGACCAAACCCAGATTTCCAGCATTGCAGGGAGATTCTTTACCATCTGAACTACCAGGGAAGCCCAGGCAATCAGGGGCACCCCTATGACCCAAAGCCTGCCCATATTATTCAGATTAGCCAATCCTAAGCTTTGTCTTGCCCTCCCCCAATAAAGGCTCTGCCCTAAACCTTGCCTTCACTCTATTCTGTCTTCTGCCTGCTGACCATCCTGCTGTCTTTCCCACGTGGCGCTGCAGGGTGAGCCTCACCTCCTGTCTCTAGCACCTGTGAAGATAAAAAACTTTGTTTCTGAATCTCTCCTCTGTCTCCTCTTTTGGCCGCATTTGACTGACCTCAGGAAAGAATATGAAAACAGAAGCCCAGGTCCTACTGCAGCCAAGCTGTTTTAGAGCCAGCAGCTGTACCCCAGGTGCAGCCAAGCAGACAGCCTCCAGCCTCATCAGAACCTGGGAGGCGTGAGCACTGTCTCCAGCCAGCCTCTCAGAGCAGAAAGCTGGTGAGTGAACCAAGGCCTTGGACCCACTCCTCACTGGCCCCTGAGCCTCTCATGTTCTGGGGGGATCACGGAGTATTCTAGCAAGACTTAGATTCAGCCTTAGTTCAAGCTCTGTCTTTGTGGCTTCTGTGGGGTTGTGCACAGGTGCACGGGTGTAGGGCCCTGGGCCAAGCTGTTCCCTGCGCCCCCAGTTTTGGCATGCAAGTTGCTTCCAATAGCTGGTAACTGCTGCTTTTTCAAAGGACCATCCCCCACAGCAAAGAAGCAAGAAATGACTGGCAATCTATTCTTTTTCTCTCTGCACCCCCTATCTCACCCAGAGAGCCCTTAGTTAATGACTGACATGCAGAAATTTGAAACTCTGACTGTCTTGCCCTAGAAAAGGAGAAGAAGTGGGGAGCAGAGCAGTGCAGGACAGGGGGACAGAGGGCAGACAAGAGCAGGTGCGCAGGGGTCCACACAGAATGCTATTCCAGGAAAAAGCACAGGCTGATGATACCTGCTTTGTGTCACCAAAAATAAAGTAGCTCATCGTACTGTCCTCATGTATGTGTGTGCTAGTCACTCAGTTGTGTCTGATTCTTTGTGACCTCATGGACCATAGCACTCCAGGCTCCTTTGCCATAGGATTCTCCAGACAAGAATACTGGAGAATGTTGCCATCCAGGGCATCTTCCCCACCCAGGAATTGAACCCGGGTCTCTTTCATTGTAGACAGATTCTTTACCATCTGAGCCACCAGGGAAGCCCCCTTATCTCTGTTATCACCAGAGAGACAGAATTAGATATCTGGGCCTTAAAGAGATCTTGGGAACTTGCCAAGGATCACAGACCTCACAAAGAGGAGGACTTGAAGCTTAAACCCAAGTCCCTTTGCTGGTTTGTTCTTTTGATGTGATTCATCTGCTTTGCCTTCTTAAGGCTTGTGAAGCCTCCACCTCTCCATGCCAGATCTCCTCCACCATGAAGACAATTCCCGCTGCCTTCTCTCCCAGAATAATGTCTGTGAAGAGCTGCAGGGCTTCTGGAAGGACCCATGCCACCATGTGCTTTGGAGGCCAGCAGGAGACCACCCACCCACTGGTATAACATTTTTTTTTTTAATTTTCTGCTGCTGAGGGCCTTGGAAAGGGCTTCCCAGGTGGCACTAGCAGTAGAGAACCTGCCTGCCAATGCAGGGGATGTAAGAGATGCAGGTTCAGTCCCTGGGTTGGGAAGATCCCCTGGAGGAGGAAATGGCAACCACTCCAGTATTCTTGCCTGGAGAATCTCATGGATAGAGGAGCCTGGCAAACTACAGTCCATGGAGTCACAAAGAGTCAGGCATAACAGAACTGACTGAGCACAAACAAAGGCCTTGGACCCCAAAGGGCAGCAAAGCCACAAGAGTATCAACCAACTTCCTCAAGAGTTCACTCTTGGCCAGAAACTCTGCTAAGAGTTTTACAGATTATAATCCATTTAACCCTCCAAAAACACCATGAGATAGACAGTACCAGTCACATTTTGCAAGAAGCAAAACCACAAAGTCAAGTCACTAGCTAAACACCACAGGGCTGGTGAGCATCAGAGCTGGACAAACCCACTACCCTCTGACCCTAAGACCCTTTCTCTTAGCATAAGGCTTCAGTGTCTCCCTGACATGGTTCAGTTCAGTTCAGTTTAGTCGCTCAGTCGTGTCTGACCCTTTGCAACCCCATGGACTGCAGCACGCCAGGCTTCCCTGTCCATCATCAGCTCTTGGAGCTTAATCAAACTCATGTCCAATGAGTTGCTGATGCTAACCATCTCATCCTCTATCATCCCCTTCTCCTTCTGCCTTCAATCTTTCCCAGCATCAAGGTCTTTTCTATCGAGTCAGTTCTTCACATCAGGTGGCCAAAGTATTGGAGTTTCAGTTTCAGCATCAGTCTTCCCAATGAACATTCAGGACTGATTTCCTTTAGGATGGACTGGTTGGATCTCCTTGCAGTCCAAGGGACTCTCAAGAGTCTTCTCCAGCACCACAGTTCAAAAGCATCAATTCTTCGGTGCTCAGCCTTCTTCACAGTTCAACTCTCACATCCATACATGACTACTGGGAAAACCACAGCCTTGACTAGACGGACCTTTGTTGGCAAAGTAATGTCTCTGCTTTTTAGTATGCTGTCTAGGTTGGTCATAGCTCTTCTTCCAAGAAGTAAGCTTCTTTTAATTTCATGGCTGCAGTCATGAAATACCATCTGTAGTGATTTTGGAGCCCCAAAAAATAAAGTCTGACACTGTTTCCACTGTTTCCCCATCTATTTCCCATGAAGTGACGGGACCAGATGCCATGATCTTCGTTTTCTGAATGTTGAGCTTTAAGCTAACTGACATGGTTCGGAATCCTCAAATTCATTGTCTGTGGACTAAGGAAGAAATACCTACATGTCATAGAGGCTGATAACATATAAATTCACTGAAAAATCATTAATGAATGCCTTGGAGCTATTTCATTATGCTCTAGATCAATTGTGTACTAAAATCACATCAACTATGAATTAAAAATTTCTAGTCTTTATCACACAAAACATAGTATTTAGTGCTGATTTGCCTGTCCTGCACCTCTACTTACCTCTTGGTGTTTTTGTATTGTTTATTCAATCAAGTAAACTCCTAGTTAGTGGAAATACACAAAATATAGTTAGTAGAAAGACTCAAAAGAATTTTGACTCAGATTCTTTTGAGTCTTTCTTGGTGTTCTGCCAGCATCTTACCCTCATAAACATTCCATAGATTCAGATTTGGCTGATGGATTGATGAGAATAGCTTCTGTAAAATTTTCCTCCTAAAGGCCCATAGGGTGATTAGTCTCAAGTCTCCTGCAGTGGGTCATCACTGGGAGTGTCCTAATGTAGCCTGCATCTTTCTATCTAAAACCAGGCAGGATGGGGTGGGGAATCAGTAACAGTAACTACACATATGGAGTGCCAACTATGCACCACACCCTGCACTCGGTGCTGGGGATACAGCAGTGAGAAAACAAAGCACAGAGCTTGTCAAGTGACCACAGACGGCATTTCATTAAAACAACCACCTATAGGAAAAATGTCATCATCTCCTTTTACTGATGGAGAAGTTGTAGAGTAGCAGAGCTTCAACTAAGATTTATCTCAGAATGTTTCAAATTGAGAGTTATGACCTAATGTTGGATTAGTGCATAGTAAAATTTACTCAGTGGGTCACAACTCACATTTATTTTAAAGGATTGGATTGGAATGGAATTATCAGAGTACTTAGGGGTACATAGTGTGTAATAAAAGTATTATTTGCTGAGACTTCTGTTTCATTTATACACACACATATGAGCCATAATGTATTTCTTACTGTGGATCATGCCAAGAAAACATATAAAAGCCACTGGTTTGTTCAAATTCCAACATGTCCCCTCCTAATTTCTATATTGTCTCTCCATAGGAAGAAACTACATAGCATATTCTGGGAGTCTGTAAGCTTCCGTGAACATTTCGGCCCTGATTATACTATGGAATGGACTTCCCCAGTGGTTCAGCACTAAAGAATCCGCCTGCAATACAGGAGACACAAGAGATGCGAGTTCGATCTCTGGATTGAGAAGATCCCCTGAAGGAGGGCATGACAACCTACTCCAGTATTCTTGCCTGGAGAATCCCATAGACAGAGGAGCCTGGTAGGCTACAGTCCATGGGGTCACAGAGTCAGACACGACTGAAGTGACCGAACACATACTTTGGAATATGGGATATGCTGGCATCTTCCCTGGTGGCTCAATCGGTAAAGAAACCGCCTGCAACGCAGGAGACCTAGGTTCAACCCCTGGGTCAAGAAGATCCCCTGGAGAAGGAAATGGCAACCTACTCCAGTATTCTTGCCTGGAGAAATCCATGGACAGAGGAGCCTGGAGGGCCACAGTCCATGGGGTTGCAGAGTCAGACACGACTGAGCGACTAACATTTTCACTTTCACTTGCCATGCTTAGGCACTGTAGTTATGCTCCCATCATCCCTCCCACTGGAAAGCATCATTCGGTCCGCCTGCAGAAGAACTCTGTCTCACTTTAACATTAATAAGCAACTCCTCCTCATCCAACTATTGTCTCAGTTGGTTTTACCAGCCTGAGATGCACAGTTAAGCTCCATGACAACCACAAAGATATGATAGATATCATCTAATTTTTTATCACTTAATAATAAAGCACTAACAAATGATACAAGAAAAAGGATAGATAATACCATGTAATACTCTTGAGTGCCAGAACCACAATAACATATTAACCACAGAAGTATCTGAGTAACCTCAAGTATCTGAGCATGTAGCCACCAAGACTTAAGAACACAGGTACAGGATGGTATCTGAAGTTCCCAAGGAATTATGTGGTCTTTACAGCAGAAACTAGACTCCTCATTTTGGGCCTTGAGGAACTTGAGGCATCTGGCAGCTTCTCTTGTGCACGTAGGAGAGGATGGGATGAAGAGATGCAGTGGGTGGTTCTATGGAAACAGCATAGCACCACCAATGAGAAGACTGGGTCTAGTCCCAGTTCTTTCTCTCACTAAACATGGACTTGAGCAAGTCATTTATTCTATAAGCCCCAATTTATTGCTTTCAAAATGGAAATGTAAAAGGATTTGCATTATTTATGGAATTATGAAGATTAGTTAAGATCATATAATCCAACTACAATTCTAAAATCACTTTAGATTTAAGGACATGCACAGTGTGAAAATGAAGAAATAGAAAAAGATACTTCATGCAAATGATAATCAAAGGAGAGCAAGAATGGTTACACTTACATCAGACAAAATAGATTTTAAGTCAAAAATGGTGACAAGAGACAAAAAAGGACATTATACAATGATAAGGGATCAATTCACTAGGAATATTAAACAATTACAAATATAAATATATATGCACCCATCATTAGAGCACCTAAATATAGAAAGCAAACATTGAGAAATATAGAGAAATACAATAATAGCAGGAAACTTCGATACCCCTCTTTCACTAATGGATGGAAGGTCCAGGCAGATCACTGAGGAAACAGAGGACTTGAATAATATTAATCAGCAATTAAAAACCTCTCAACAAAGAAAAGCCCAGAATCTGCGGGCTTCACTGGTAAATTCTACCAAAAATTTGAAGAACAATTAATGGCAATCCTCCTCAAACTCTTTCCAAAAAAAACTGATGTGGAGAGAACACTTCAAACGCACTTACAAGGCCAGTGTTACCATGATACCAAAGTCAGACAAAGACATCAAAAGCATGGTTCTACTTATATGAGGTATCTAATATAGTCAAATTCATACAACCAAAGAATGGAATTGTGGTTGCCAGGGGCTGATGGAGAGGGGATGGGGAATTATAAACAAATGAGCATAAAATTTCAGTTGAGTAAGATGGGTAAGCTCCAGAGATCTGCTCTACAACATTATACACATAGACAACAACCCTAGATGGACACTTAAAAATCTGTTGAGAAGGTAGATCTCATATTAAGTATTCTTACCAAAATTAGATTAAAACAAATTTTAAATAAACATCATACAAGTGAAAGCATTTTGTAAACATAAGACAAGTTTCTACATTTAGATAACAGTATTTAGCATTTGTAAAAATAGTAGTAGTAACAGGAGAAAAAATAGTAGCACAAGTAGTAACCAAACTGTCTACAAGTTTAAATTCTAGCAACAACAAAAATTTTGTAAAACACAATTTTAACACAGAATGTCTCAACTACATGAGACAAAACAAATCCAAAATAACTAAAGTATGTATAATAAAATATATTCAAAGGAAATATATCTAAATGTTAGCAATGATTGGGCTGGTAGTCTTTCTTCCAATTTCTATATTCCTGTATTTAAACTTCTGTGTAATGAATATATAAATATATTTTGTAATGAAAAACATATTTATTAAAGATGGCAAAAAAGATACCATTAACTTTTTAAATAAAGAGAACAAATGATTCCTGATTGGAAAGAGAGTTGAAAAGTTCTTTGGAAAATTCAGGGGCTCCAGGAATGGAAGACCCATGAAGTTTTCACTTGTCAATTTGCATTCATTTTGCCCAGAAAGAAGCCAACATTACTAACCAAGTCACTAGAGAGTTATTGATATTGCCATAAATAAAATTGTATTCATTAAATTGCACCATAATATAAATAAATTTTTCTTAGCTCTGTGACTTGAGAAGGACCTTTAACCCTTCTGAGACTGCATTTCCTCAGGTCGAAAATGGCAGGAATTCAGTGAAGATTAAATGAGACAATGCATGTAAGAGCCCCCACTTGTTTCTCCCCTTCCTCGTCCAGCAAGGATCTTCTGATGTCTCTTTACTGTAATTCCTTGTCTTATTTGAGAGCCTTTATTCACAAATAACTGAAACCAACTGGAACCAGCTTAAAAAAAAAAAAAAAAAAAAAAAGCAAATGTCCTGGAAAGACACAAGAGCATCTCACAGATGGCAAAGCAGAGGTAGAGACAGGCTTCAAGGCATCATGTGATACCTGAACCAAGAACCAGCAAGCTGCTGCGGCTCAGAGAACAGCTCTCACGGTCTGTCTCTGGGTCCACCTGTCTTCATGCTTTCATATTCTGTGACATCAGTTCCTACTTTCTCCCCCTGCAGTTTGACAGTGTCTGCTTTCCCTCCTCATGGCAGCCCACAGCTTCTGAGTTTACTCTCCTCCCTGCCAGCCTCTCTCAGAGACTGGCAGGAAGTTGCTCACTCTAAGTCCTAATTCAAGGGAGGAAGTGGCTGTTGATTGGTCAACATGGGTCAGGTGTCCACTCCAGGTCCAATCAACTCTTTTGTTCATCTACTTTTTGGAGAATTGGACCCTCTCCTCAGAAAAATGCACACATATGCAATTTTTACACATAATTTCAAAGGATTCACAGAACTGAGGCATAACCATGAGCCATAAACCCCAGGGAAAGAATCCTTGGTCAGCGCAGTTAACAAAACTCACTGTTTACCTCTTTTATATGTGAAAGAAATGAGTCACTAATATAATTTGCATAAGGTAAACATCCATATTCCAGAGGCACATCTTATAACCAGATCATAACAAAATGCTGCTTGGATACAAGCACAGCAACAGCACTTATATTTTACTATTTTCTAACTGACTATGGCAACCACATGTCTTTACAAACCATTCCCATACGTGCCGCTTAGCAGAACACCCACCTGGAGCTCCAGTGAATAACATTTCCATGTGACTGGCTGTGTCACTTCTCCTGCCCCTACACTTATACACACCCACGCTGTCTTTTTAAGGTGCGTATAATTCTAATCTCCTTTCTTTTCCTGTTTTCCACCTGGGTTCTGTGAGATACTGAATCTTGCTTCATATAAGCATATGAGCCAAACTTTTCCATCTGTTTCATTTGTCTTTCCCACCATACTGCTCCAAGTTGCAAGCTTCTATCAGAATTTGAGTTGCAAAAACAAATAAACAAAGAAAGAAACTATAACTCCAAAACTGATTGGAGAGAAGGAAAGTATTAGCTTATTACATAAATATTAGGTCATGTAACTGAAAAATCCAAAGTAGAACTGACATTGGGTACACCTATACCTAGGGACTAAAGAAGGTCATTCAGATCAAGCCCATACATCTCTTTTCTCATCTCCCAGGTCTACTTTCCTCTTTGTTGGCTTCACCTCAAACAGGACCTAACCACAATGAACCCCTGGTTTATACTCTCCTTTTAGCTAGCATTCTAGGAGAAGAAGAGCTTCTTCATCCCAATAGTTTCAATAGAGCCTCAAAACTGAGTCTTCTTGGGGAAATTTGAATCATGTGCAGATTCCTGGACCCATCACTGTGGCTAAGGAGATGGCAGGTACTCATTGGCCAGGCCAAGGTTATACGGTTATTCCTGGTACCAACTACCAGGGGGTTGACCTCACCAAAACCTTATGGAGTGAAGTGGTTCTCCAAGGGAAAATCAGAGCTATTCTCAGAAAAGGAGGGATAAATAGTAGGCAGGTGAAAAGTACAAGTGCTCATTACTTTATTAAATTAAATTGTGTTTCTTTTTTTTTCTTCCATTCTCTTCTTAGTTTTATAGCATCTTTTTATACCCAAGAATAAAAACAGCTACATTGAAGTCCAGCGTATGTTTTGAGGGTCTCTCCACTCCAATACGGTCCTTCTCTACTGTCGAGTATGACTCAGTACTTGACAACCCAAATTCCTGGACCCCCAGAGGGATGAATGATGGAAAGTGAGTATAGCCTCAAACTCTCCATACCTCACACCCTGAGCCAGAACATAGTTTTTTTTTCAGTCTTAGGTCATTACTACTAGATTTATAATTTCAAGAGTAATTCTATATATGTGTGCCTAGACTTCACAATTCATGACTTAGGAAACAAGGCCATCTGTTCATAACCAAAGATAATTGGAAGGATGACCCAGAATTTGTTTCTAGAATCCCCAAAAAGGGATTCTGATCAAGCACATAGTGTTCCCCAGTGGTTTTCTCATTGTGCAATAATCAATGTGACTTGGACTGTGTCATCTCTTCTCTAAGCTTAAGAAGTGATTGAATTTGCTTTTTAAGCCCTATTTAATACTAACACTTGTCCTGCCTACTTCACAGTAGGCTCCAAGAAGCAAATGAGGTAATGTGTGTGGATGTACTTTGAAAATTATAGACTACAATTCAAAAGCAAGCTATTTTTATTATTTAACAATTAAAGTCATTTATTAAATTGTTCAATATTTATTTTCTAAATATTTACTGCTTTTCAAGCATCATGACATTTTCTAGGGCTGTGAAAATGAATAAAATGACCTCAGAGATAGCACAAGTAACTACAGTACAGTGGGATCTGAGATGGGTACAGATGCTGCAGATGCACAGGAGGAGGACCCAGTCATCTTGGTGGGGGAGTGGGGAATGGGATTCACCTGAAAGGACATTTGAAAGAAGCATCCAATAGGGAGTACCCTCCTGCCAACTAGAGCAGGGAATGAGAATGTTTTTGTTGTTCAGTTGCTAAGTTGTGTCTGACTCTTTGCAACCCCATGGATTGTATGTAGCCTGTCAGGCCTCCTGATCACTTATTATCTTCCAGAGTTTGCTCAAGTTCATGTCCATTGAATCAGTGCTGCTATCTCACCATCTCATCCTCTGCTGGGAAGGAAGGTGTGTCTGACCAAAGACCCAGTGTGAGTAAAGACAGAAAGTGGACAAGCTCATGCCAGGTAGAGATTTGTCCAAGACCTCCTGGTGGTTTGCTGGTTTATCTCTACCTGGGTATATCCATCATTCTCAATTTTCTGGCCTTTACTGGGTTTTTCATTATTTTAAATAACACCATAGCACTGCAGATGGTGATTGCAGCCATGAAATTAAAACACTCCTTGGAAGGAAAGTTATGACCAACCTCAATAGCATATTAAAAAGCAGAGACATTACTTTGCCAACAAAGGTCTGTCTAGTCAAGGCTATGGTTTTTCCAGTGGTCGTGTATGGATGTGAGAGTTGGACTGTGAAGAAAACCGAGCGCCAAAGAATTGATGCTTTTGAACTGTGGTGTTGGAGAAGACTCTTGAGAGTCCCTTGGCCTGCAAGGAGATCCAACCAGTCCATCCTAAAGGAGATCAGCCCTGGGTGTTCATTGGAAGGACTGATGTTGAAGCTTAAACTCCAATACTTTGGCCACCTGATGCGAAGAGCTGACTCATTGGAAAAGACCCTGATGCTGGGAAAGATTGAAGGCAGGAGGAGAAGGGGACGACAGAGGATGAGATGGTTGGATGGCATCACTGACTCGATGGACATGGGTTTGGGTGGACTCCAGAAGTTGGTGATGGACAGGGAGGCCTGGCATGCTGCAGTTCATGAGGTCGCAAAGAATTGTACACAACTGAGTGACTGAACTGAACTGATAGCTAAATATGTTTTGCCACTGATAGGGTTCAGGACATGTTACACTAAAATATGGCACCCCAGCATACTGACTATCTTAAGCTGCAGGAGTCAAAGAAAACAGTAAAAGCAGAAAGGTTGCTCTGAACTCCCCCACCACCCGCCCTTCTTTCATAAAAGCAGGAGATAAATCTTCCACGTGAAATGTACCTTGCCTGTACCAGGAGAAAGGGAGACATCCTTATCACAAGAGAAAGGTTGATTTAGGACCAAGAAGGCTGTAAAAACAAGTTTTGTATCTTCATCATTTACTACCCCTAGCCCAAACCCCTCTGCCTTGTCAATTCTTCAGATATTTATTGTTTATTTATTTAAAAGGTATAAAAGCTTCTTTATTTGGACCTATATCCTTTTAGGACTTCCATACATACGAAACTAAATTTGTTTTTTCTCATGCTAATCTGCTTTCAGTCAGTTCAGTTCAGTTCAGTTACTCAGTTGTGTTCAACTCTTGGCGACCCCATGGACTGCAGCACGCTGGGCTTCCCTGTCATCACCAGCTCCCGGAGCTTACTCAAACTCATGTCCATTGAGTCAGTGATGCCATCCAACCACCTCATCCCCTGTCATCCCCTTTTCCTCCACCTTCAATCTTTCCCAGAATCAGGGTCTTTCCAATAAGTCAATTCTTCACATCAAGTGGCCAAGGTATTGGAGTGTCAGCTTCAGTCCTTCCAATTAATATTCAGGACTGATTTCCTTTGGGATTGACTGGTTTGATCTCCTTGCATTCCAAGGGACTCTCAAGAGTCTTCTCCAACACCACAGTTCAAAAGCATCAATTCTTAGGCACTCAGCTTTCTTTATATAGTCCAACTCTCACATCCATACATGACTACTGGAAAAACCATAACTTTGACTAGATGGACCTTTGTTGGCAAAGTAATGTCTCTGCTTTTTAATATGCTGTCTATGTTGGTCATAACTTTTCTTCCAAAGAGCAAGCATCTTTTAATTTCGTGGCTCCAGTCACCATCTGCAGTGATTTTGGAGCCCAAGAAAATAAAGTCTGTCACTGTTTTCATTGTTTCCCCATCTATTTGCCATGAAGTGATGGGACCAGATGCCATGATCTTTGTTTTTTGAATGTTGAGTTTTAAGCCTACTTTTTCATGCTCCTCTTTCACTTTCATCAAGAGGCTCTTTAGTTCCTCTTCACTTTCTGCCATAAGGTGGTGTCATCTGCATATCTGAGGTTGTTGATATTTCTCCCTGCAATCTTGATTCCAGCTTGTGCTTTATCCAGCCCAGCATTTTGCATGATGTATTCTGCATAGAAATTAAATAAGCAAGGTGACAATATACAGCCTTGATGTACTCCTTTCCCAATTGGAACCAGTCCATTGTTCCATGTCTGGTTCAAGCTGTTGCTTCTTGACCTGCATGCAGATTTTTCAGGAGGCAGGTCAGATGGTCTAGTATACCCAGCTCTTTAAGAATTTTCCAGAGTTTGTTGTGATCCACACAGTCAAAGTCTTTAGCATAGTCAATGAAGCAGAAGTAGATGCTTTTTTTGGAATTCTCTTGCTTTTTCTATGATCCAATGGATATTGGTAATTTGATCTCTGGTTCCTCTGCCTCTTCTAAGCTTGAACATCTGGAACTTCTCGGTTCACATACTGTTGAAGCCTAGCTTGGAGAATTTTGAGCATTACTTTGCTAGTGTATGAGATGAGTACAATTGTGCCTTGCATCAATTTAATAATTAGACCGGCCACAGAACCTAGACAGGAAGAAGGGAAATTTTTTCCCTCTCAACATAATCTGATATTTGCTGTAATCCACCATTCACCCTTTAAAACCTTTCTTCTTCTTTTTTTTTTTTTCCTTCCTCTTCTCTCAGAAAGTATTAGTAACCATTTTGTCAGACCTGCTTAGAGGGAAAGATGAAATTTCTCAAACTGGCTGCAGAATTAACAAGTACTTTCCCCAACAGTTATTACCTTGATGTTGGGACTATTATTGACAGTCAATGGCAGCTAAGACTATCCTAATTGTTAGTGAAAGAAATTAATTTCATGAAGATGTTTCCCTCCAAGTTGTTGTTCAGTTGCTAAGTTGCATCGAACTCTTCGCAACCCCATGAACTACAGCGTGCCAGCAGAGCGATATCCCATACAAGTAAGTATATTAGTTATTTTCCCCTGAATAGATGGCAAATGACAGTGTTCATCATAATTGTTCATTGAACATGATTTCTAATTACACAGCCATGAGCAGGGCTCCAGTTTTCATTCCAATTATGTTGTTCCAGAGGAATTTTTCCATGTTTCTCTCACCTAGATATGAATTCTCTGCCTCAGTCTCTCTACCTATTATAGAAAATTGGCTGGACCAACCTTTGTTCTCACTATGGAATCCAAAAAAAGTGAACTTGTATATAATCCTATTGTTATTTATAACTCACATTTCATCTCCAAGGAAGGAAGTCCCTCCTCCTCTTTAAAAAAAAAAAAAAAGGGGGTTTTGATCTATGTGGATATCTTGAACCATAAAACTTTTTGTTGCAATCATGAAGCCAGGCCATGTTGTTTTATTAGCTGGATAAATGCAGCTGTCACATCTGGTCAGGCCAGGTGGTGTCATGGTGGAAGTGCTTAAGATTGCATGCTGCCTGATGCTTACTCTATCAGATGAGGAAAAGTAGATGAAAGAGAAAAATGAGAGTGGGGATCAGAAAGCAGAAGCATTCCTGTCAGGCTACAATTTGGAAATAGAAAATAAATCTATCCCTTTTACAACCATCCACATCCAATTAGGAGAGAGGCAGAGCATTAAATCACTAGGCACTTTATTTAATTAATCACTAGTGAAGAAGAAGAGAAAACAAATAAATAGAGCAAGTGTCTTATTACCTTCATTACTCATCACTCTCACTGCAGTTTCAGCACCTAGTGCCTGCTGCTTCTAATGACATTTTAAAGGCTCTTCACTCAGACAGTTTGGTTTGCAACAGTGGGAGAGAGTCAAGACTTCAGTATCGAGGTGAGATTCCACCCATTATGAGGGGTTAGGTGTCCCTCAGCAGTGCCCAACCCAGCAGGACATTCTGGCATCCTACCTGCCACCCAGGGGCCACTCTCCAATTAACTCATGAACACTATTTGCCCTGACATTTCATATGGGAAATGAAGATCCTGACTTCTATGGAGACCAGAAGGCCAACCAGCCAAGGAGGCTGGAGACAGGAGTAGGAAGGTGGGATCCAGAGTTTTGCGATAGCTACCGCAGCACGTGCTAAGCAAGGTGAAGGCCCCTGTGGTGACACTCCAAGACGCCGGAGTCTTCATCCTGCACAGGAGTCTTCATGGAGGTATCCACTCTTCCTTCAGCAAGCTGTCACTGAGGGCTTATCAGAGGGCATACCACATTAGATGAGGGAGTGACCGGAGAAACAGGAGACACTGCTTCCAGGGAATAGGTGAACCTGTACAAGAGGAAAAAGATGTGCCCCAAATGGTGATAAAGGGGGGAATCCCAGGATGAAGCTGTGCAGGTGACCAGGGGATCAATCAATTCAAGTCAGAGGTAAGAAACGGGGTGAAATTTTTTTCTGAGAAGATGAAGTTGCTAGAATACCCACTGTGTTTTGAATAATTGACAGATTTACATAACTGGGAAAGAGCTTGGGGACTAATTAGTGGTAAGTACCTTAAAAACTCAGCAGAGACCATTATTAACACGCACCCCACCCCCCACAACAACAAAAATAGATTCCAAAGGTTATGCCACAAAGGAAATGTAAATGGCTCCACTGTGAATAGGGTTTACCTGGTCATAATAATGTAAATCCTGACTATTGATTGGATCAAAATGACCATATAACTACACTGGGAGCTTGTGGAGAAGGACAGTTAGCTTGCAGAAGGTGGTGAAAGCTAAAATTCTCTTTTTCCATAGAAGGATGTCAATAGATAATGTCTGAAACTGAGAAATCAAGATGTAGCAGTACGGCATCGAGGTTAGAGAAATGAAGCTATACTTCGCTTGCCAGAAAAAAATCAGGTAGAGGAACTGAAAATAGTTGTTTCTGGATCTGCAGGAAATGAAGAAAGAGAAGAGTAAAAGAACCATGTTTTTATAGCAAGTCATATCGAACTGTTTGACTTCCTGCACTTTGTGGGTGTGTAATGTGGGTGAAGATAAAATGTTAAACAAACAAAACAAAAGCAGCTCTATGAGTCTCCATGGTGTATTTATCAAGTCCTGTTGCTAAATAAAATATGGAGACCCCCAATGACTTTGAATTTCAAATAAACATTAAAACTGTTTAAATTTAACTTATTTTGGCAATAAAATTATATATTTTTATGGTATACAATGTGATATTTTGATATGTTTACATTATGAAATGATTATCGTGATCAAAATAATTAATATATCCAGCACCTCACATAGTTACTTTGTGTGTGTGTGTGTGTACATATGTGGTGAGAACACTTAAAATCTACTTGCTTAGCAAGTTTCAGGTATATGATATAGTATTATTAACTGCAGCCACCATACTGCACACTTAATCTTCAGAGCTTGTTCATCCTGCATAACTGAAACTTTGTACCCTTAACCAATATTTTCCCATTTTCTGCACTCCTAGCCCCTGGCAACCACCATTCCACTCTCTGCTTTTACGAGTTTAACTTTTTGAGACTCCACATATAAGGGAGATTATGTAGTATCCAATAATTTGTTTTAATTTATTTTTTGGCCATGCCATATAGCATGCAGGATCTTAGCTCCTTGACCAAAGATCAAACTCATTTCCCCTGCATCAGAAATTTTAACCACCGAACTGCCAGGGAAGTCCCCAATAATTTTTTAGTAGAAGCAATATTGAAAATATTTCACAGGACATACTTAAACTAAAAAATCATTCATTGCTATCTGAAATTCAATTTTAATTGGTGTTCTATAGTTTTATTTTAACCCAGCAACCCTCATCGTGACAATATCTTAATACTAAACATCTTGTTCATTATATTAGAGGCCACTTTATAAAGAACCACGGTAGAAATTTCTTTAAGGTCTCAGTTCCAGAAAGAACTCCTGAGCAACATGAATGTATTGTTTTTACTTCTGGACACTATGAACTATATAGAAAAACTGATCTGGACTAGAGAATTGTTATCAAAAAGTTATTATTCTGATGATGTGTACTCATTGGCCCAAAAAGTTGCCAGAACCACCACAGATTTGGTTCTATTGCCTGGCCACTGGTAATAAGGAAGATGGCTACCTAAACAAGAGACAAATTGTATTACAAAAAAAAAAAAGAACAGAAATTAAATAAACAACAATGAAAACAAGCTCTCTACTTTTCTAAGCCAGTCTCTTTTGATGTCTTCGAAGAAGTTCCAGGGGTGGGTGGACCAGAACCTTCTTCAGCACTAGCTGTCTTAACAGTGGGGCCACTGCTCGTGGTGGTCCCAGGAGCCAGCCTTTGTGCCTCATAAGCCAACATCTTTCAGACAGCACCGAAATGTATCTAGAAATAAAACCTTCCCCTTTCCTTTTCACCACGTGAGCATGAGGGATGAAACCCCAGCTGGCCACTCATTAGATGCCAGGGTTTGCTGCTTTCTCTCTGTAGGAAGAGTGTCTGTCATTGGGGAGGTGCTATCCTCAGCTGCTGGAGATGGGGAATAAATTATCTCTTTCCTGACATCCTCTGCCAGCTTGTTAGCATCACTGACAACTGCTCAAAGGCAGCAGAGCAAGAGAGGTGGCAATGAAGTAGGGAGGAAAGAAAAAGTTGCCACTTTCAAGCTTACACTGGGCAGATTCTTATTTAGAGCAATAAGTCAGCGTCAATTTTGCTCAGATGTTCACGTCTCCCTCTGGCTTCCTATACAACAACACAAAACGCAGCCTATGACCCTTATCCCAGTTGGAGCCGTGTACCTGTGCTCTGCCTACATGTCGATGTGAAAGCATCGAGAAAGGATGAGCATTTCTGAGCAGCTCCCTACAAATGCTAGAGGGCATCGTGTAGGGGCTAACGGGTACTCTCTGAGGTCAGAAGGGCCTAGGGCTTAAAACCTGACTGGATCACTTATCTATTAGCTGAGTTCACTTTGAACAAGTAGCCTCTATAAGACTTTGTTCTCTCATCTGCAAAACTGGTACGATGAGTCCATCTTCACCCCAAGTTTACTGTGAGGATTAAATATTAAAAAAAAAAAAAAACTGAATGGTGCTTGGCATAGAGTAAAAGCTCACTGGATGTGCTTATTAACCTGCATAGCCAACCCTTTGAGCTGTGCAGCCCTCCTCCTCCAGCCATCCCATCATTACTGCCTTCTCAGCCCTACTGAGGGCAGCTAAATGATCAGTTCTCACACTCTGGGCGAGAGAAAACAAGGTGGGATAATGCTTGCTACAGCAGGAGTGTTAGTTGCAGGTCTCAGCCCAGCTGGTACGGCAGGAAGTTTCAGCAGTGGAATCACCAACGCCCCAGGACAGCACCCACCTTCTGGAACACACCTGGCAGTGCACAGATGGGACCTTCCTTTCTGAATCAGTGACTTGCTCCCAGGATGTAGGTGAAACTTAGTAGTCTGCACAGCCTTCTGGAGTTCATGGCAAAAGTTTGTCTGAGGCACCTGATTAGAGGCTTTGTGGGGGTGGCCGTGCAGAGAAAGATCAGGCAAGAGCATTTTCTTTTAGCCTCAAGACTCCTGCTTCAGGTGAGGGGGCGGGGCCAGAAAGGAAAGGCTTATTCTAAGATCCCCATTGGTTACCAAGCCCAGAGCTTCCATAAGCTGTTTCCTTGTGGGTAGAACATTACATTTTGTGGCAAAACAATTTGCCCACTCTGCTATCCATTCACCCCTTCTGTCTTTGTGATTACATCCTTAATTTTCAGCTGTGCACGTGTGTGACTGAAGACCAGCTTCCCATTCTCCACTGCTGCTAAATATGGCCCTGAGGCTAAATGCTGGTCAGTTAGATGGGGTCAGAAGAGCTATGGAGTAACTTTCAGGAACCTTCCTTGAAAGTTAGCTAACGCATGCTCTTTGCTACTTTCTCTTTCTTTCTTATTCTTGAGGACAAAATGTGGACACGATGGCTGGAGTTTAAGCCATCATGGAGTTAAGCCCCCATCTTTTGGGGGGAAGAAGACAGATGCTGATGAAGGAATGGATGAACTGAAACAGTGTGGGAGCCTGGGTCTCTGAGGCTGTGAACAGCCACTGCGTTAGCTCTGGACTGTCTCCATTTGGACTTCTTTCATGATGGCAAGAACTAAACTCTCTTTTGAAGCCACTTCTACTTATGTTTATTTTTGTTGTACACATTTGGACCTAATTCTAACAGATACATCCTTTTATTCTGAATCGATATAGAATCATGCACCAATAGAGGAGATGATCTGAATGGTAGTAGGACCAAACAGTTTTCATTCTAGACAAGCAAAAATATTTTTTTCTGTTTTAAATTACTTTGTTACTATTTCTTTGATATTGTTTTTGTTGTTTATTTTCTCTCTTTTATTGTCTTCCTTTCTACTTGTTTTTTCGGTGGGAGGTTCAGGTTTTTAAAAACATAAAATCTGTTTCTGTTTTTAAATTACTTGGTTATTGTTTCCTTGTTATTGTTTTTGTTGTTTATTTTCTCTCTTTTCCTGTCTTTGTTTCATCTTGTATTTTTTTTTTGGTGGGGGGAAGGTTAGTTTTGTCCATTCAGAACATTAAACAAAACTCCCTTGGCCCCACATCCCTTTATTTTCTATTTTATTTCTGAAAGGCCAGTTTTCTGCCTGGAGATGAATGTTTTATGATTTTGTCTTTATTTTCAAATTGCTGCCACTTGAAAGACATGTCATAATTTGAATTTAAATTAAAGCCTTTTAAAAATCTTTTCTCCCTGTCCTTTCTGTTGATATACTGGCATACTCCAGCATTTCTTTAGCAGCCTATAAGGAAGGATACCCTGTAGGGAAGAAACCACCCAGACCTGCTCAGGTCCAGCTGTGTCTGTTCAGCATTTGGACCTGGCATCTTCTCTGCAGCTGCATCATTGCAACCACCTACAACCACCCATGTCACTGAGCCCACTATGCTCTTACAGCCCAAGAAATCTACTTCCCTCAGTCATTCTGAGGCCCTGCCTAGTTTATATTGGCCATTTTCACAGCTGGCATCTGCTAAAGTCAGTCCACAAAAGCTAATTAAGCTAATTCATCACAATTATCCCAGTCACAGTTACTAGTCCATGTTATATATCTCAGATCCCCAGGAAATCATGTCAGGCTCATAAGAAATGGGAGCTGTTATCAAACTTGGGCTTTTTCATCTCCTTATGCTTGGATTTTATAGGGGCAGGTGTCTCAGGAAGCCTCTTGCCTCGTGTCTCATATACATGCCTGACTTTAGCCTCCCCATAAAAGTCACAGTTTGGGACTATGGGGGGAGGGAGGAATTTGATGACTACCTGTGCTTCCCAGATTTCTTAGATGACAAATTCTTAGATTTCTGGACGACAAGAATCACCTGTCAGATCCTAAATTCTCCCAACCCAGCTCAGATCCACCAAATCAGAATCTCCAGGGGAGATTAGGGAAACACCGGGCAGTTAGGGAAACACTGACCTAGATCTTTGTGAGCAAAATTAACATAGACGTGACAAGGGAGCTTCAGAGTGTGGCTTTAGAGTTAACCAGACCTCACCATCTTTGTTTTAAGCAAGAGATTTAACTTTTCAACCCTCAATTTCATTGTCTCTAAAATGGAGGTAACAAGTCCAGCCCATCTGACTTGTGATGTAGATTGTAAATAAGATCCAGGGACTTCCCTGGTGGTCCAGTGGTTAAGACTTCGCTTTCCAATGCAAGGGGTGCAGGTTTGATCCCTGGTCCAGAACTCAGATCCCACGTGCCCTGCCTGCGGCCAGATCACCAAAACGTAAGACTGAAGCAATAGTGTAATAAATTAAATAAAGACATCAAAAAAAATTGTTTAAAAAAAAATAGAGATCCCTGTGAAACAACTGATGCTTAGCAAGAACTCAGTGGTGGCTACCAGCATTCTTATGGTGACAATGAGTTTTATGAGCCTGAAGAGATCTTAACTTGCATTCAAAAATGAAGAGGACTTAAAACTTCAACCAGCAGACTGGGGTTCTTCTAACTTCAGCATACTGAAAGCTGGCTTGACAGTCAGATGGGAGAGAAGCATTTTTCTCTCCTAACATGGAAACAAGGTAGAAGGCAGGGTAGTTCTGTGATATAGTCATGTCTAAGAGGTCAAGCTTTTCAGGGACATTAGTGAACATGAGTCAGTCACTCAGGCATGTCCAACTCTTTTCGACCCCATGAACTGTAGTCCACCAGGCTCCTCTGTCCATGGAATTTTCCAGGCAAGAATACTGGAGTAGGTTGCCATTCCTTTCTCCAGGAGATCTCCCCTACCCAGGAAACGAACCTGGATCTCCTGCATTGCAGGCAGATTCTTTACCTTCTGAGCCACCAGGGAAACCCAGCACATTAGCTTGTAAGGTATTTTCCCAGAAGGCGGGTGGGTAGGTAATTTCTTGGTAGGGGGTAATTTTGGGTATTGCCTTGGTGGTGGTGGTTTAGTTGCTAAATCATGTCTGACTCTTGCGACCTCATGGACTGTAGCCTGCCAGGCTCCTCTGTCCATGGGATTTTCCAGACAAGAATACAGGAATAGGTTGCCATTTCCTTCTCCAGGGGATCTTCCCGACCCAGGAATCGAACCCGGGTCTCCTGCATCGCAGGCAGATTCTTTACCAACTGAGCTATGAGGGAAGCCTTGTTCAAGCAGAGATACTATAGTCACAGAAACCAATTCCCATGTCATATATCTCAGATTTTAAACCTGGGCTTCCCTGGTAGCCTGGTTGATAAAGAAACTGCCTGCAGTGCAGGAGACCTGGGTTCAATCCCTGGGTCAGGAAGATCCCCTGGAGAAAGAAATGGCAATCCACTCCAATATTCTTGCCTGGAGAAACCCATGGACAGAGGAGTCTGGTGGGCTACAGTCCATGGGGTTACAAGAGTCAGACACGACTTAGCAACTAAACCACCACCACCACCACAAATCCAAAGAGAAGGTGTTAGCCCAAATTATCTTAAATATTTAGTCTGGGCTTTTCTGCTGCTGGGCCTCTGACCCTTCTACAGGCCTAGCCTAAAACCCTTCTTGACCTTGGTTTCCTCCTCCCCACTTACATACTGAGGTCCAGAAGTGGGAATTTGGACTCAGAAGGCTGGGGAACTCCTAGGGAACCAGGCAGGTCTGACTTCCCTTCTCTCCTTGGAATAAAATGAAGACTCCAGGTGGATCTAAACATTATTATTCCCTCAGCCTGTCCTAATCTCCTGGCTGGCATGAAGTCAAACAGTGGATAGTTGTGACTGTTTAGTAGCAAAAAGACGAACTTGGGGACACTTGGCTAATTATGAAGCCCTCCATTATATGCCCAAAGTATAGCAAAGAGTTGAGGGCAGGAAGAGAAGGGTGGGTGAATGAAGAATTTTCAAAATTCTAGGCACACTGAGCACTGTATCATTTAGTTTTCATAACAGCCCCATGTAATGAACTTTATTCTACACATTTACCAGTAAGAAAATAGATATATTTCACAAATTGCTCAAGTCAAGCAAATCACTCAAAATCACACAGCCAGTATGTTGAAGAGCCAGGGTACAAGTCTATGAACATGTAATCCCAAACTGATGCCCTCTACTGTCTATCAGACTGCTTCTAATGACAGTCAAGAGAAGAAGAGAATTAAGAAATTCATAAACTAAAGTTTTTCTGAAGACATTCCTAGGACTTTCCTGGTGGTCCAGTGGCTAAAACTTTGCATTCCCAATACAGGGCAGCCCGGTTTGATCCCTGGTCAGGGAACTAGATCCCACATGCCGCACCTAAAAGTCCCATGTGCCACAACAAGGACCTGCCACAGCCAAACAAATACATAGAATCAAAAGGCATTCCTGTACTGGTTTAGATTTCACCTGGTTTCTCTTGAAATAAACTGTGTCACCTCAACTCAGGCTTATGAGCCAAATATGTAGGACATTCTTTATACCTTCAGCCAAAGTCTGTCTCTTCCTAAAAGCTTTTTTTTTTTTTTTTTTTGTCTCTAGAGCTGCTGCTGCTGCTAAGTTGCTTCAGTTGTGTCCGACTCTGTGTGACCCCTGAGACGGCAGCCCACCAGGCTCCCCTGTCCCTGGGATTCTCCAGGCAAGAACACTGGAGTGGGTTGCCATTTCCTTCTCCAGTGCATGCAAGTGAAAAGTGAAAGTGAAGTCGCTCAGTCGTGTCTGACTCTGAGCGACCCCATAGACTGCAGCCTACCAGGCTCCTCCATCCATGGAATTTTCCAGGCAAGAGTACTGGAGTGGGGTGCCATTGCCTTCTCCACAGGAGGAGGCAAACATTTCTTTAAAGGACCAGAGAGTAACAATTTTAGGCCTTGCGGTCCACATGCTTTTTGTGGCAAACCACCTTTGCCTGTATAGGTGAGAACAGCCACAGAAATGATACACACGAATGAGCTATCTGTGTTGCAGTGAAAGTATTTACACCAGCAGCTGTCGTTTGCCAGCCCCTGCTCTAGAGGAACAAGGTTCTTCCCTACTTCTCTTCTAAGCTTTTCTTTGTCTCATCCAAATCCCATCCAAGTGTGCTGACTATGAATACAGGCGTAAAAACCAGATGTTAGCTGATGCACTCTGCTCTCTGAGATTAAAACGAAACCACTTGCAGGGGTAGCCTGCTCGCCACCCAGTTTCTCGAGGGTAAATGAGCATGTGCCCTGTGGTATGAAGTGGTTCAATGTACGGATCGTCTTGCCTTCTCATATTTTCTATCTTTATTCTACACCACATCATGCCAGACATAGATCCTAGGCCTGTTCCTTAACACACACACACATTTAGTCATACAGAAATTTGTTCATAGCCGACAAATATCCATGGGAAAATGGATACTGAATTCACAGTGAAATAATTCAAACTATTTAACATCAAATGTGTTATTCTCAAGATTCCTCTGGCCACTTTACCCCTAATTTCTAGCTTCCTACCATCTTTTTGCTTACCGCCTTCCAGATACTTCTCATATTTTGCTAGGCAGAGCTACTCAGTCCATCTCTGTGCCCACTAGGCGTGGCTTTGCAAGGAGATGCCCTGCCCTCTCTTCCTCACTCTCCCTCCAGCCTCTGTAAGAGGAAAGGGACATGACATAGAAATGCCTCCCCAGCATCTCGAAACCACCCTCCTCTCTAAAACCCAAAGCTTCTTTACAGTTTTCATTTTAAGTGACATTTCCCCTACATTACACAAATTAAAATCACTCTGTAAGGATATTTTTTACTTTGAGCAAAAGAAGTAAACTCTAACACAAATAGGAGACAGGCGTTACTGAATGCATGCTGAGGAAAAGCTGAAGAAGTGGTTTCAGAGTGGCAGACAAGACATAGCACAGGCCTCGGCGGGCAGGGGCCTGTGGTCTCCATTTCTCTAACGTACAGCCACTAAATACGATACCGGAGGCTTTGACCCCGAGTGTCTCTGTTCCAGACTGGATTCCAGAAAGAGTGAAGCACTCTAATTGTCTGGACCACATATAGTTCTTGTGGTCAGGAGTCTGAGTACTGAAATGAGTAGCTGCATCAGAACCCATCAGGTCTGGGAAGGCAAATTCTAAAGAAGGGATGCTGTGCCCTCCTCAAAAACAACCGAGCAGACATTCACTCTACTATGTTTCCAATCAAAGACTTCTCAGCCAAAAGGACAGAATTACTAGTTCAGTTCAGTTCAGTTCAGTTGCTAAGTCGTGTCCGACTCTTTGCGACCCCATGAATTGCAGCACGCCAGGCCTCCCTGTCCATCACCAACTCCCGGAGTTTACTTAAACTCATGTCCATCGAGTCGGTGATGTCATCCAGCCATCTCATCCTCTGGTGTCCCTTCTCCTCCTGCCCCCAATCCCTCCCAACATCAGAGTCTTTTCCAATGAGTCAACTCTTCGCATGAGGTGGCCAAAGTATTGGAGTTTCAGCTTTAGCATCAGTCCTTCCAATGAACACCCAGGACTGATCTCCTTTAGAATGGACTGGTTGGATCTCCTTGTTGGAATGCTCCAAATATGTGTTACAGGCAAATGTTAGGAGATCAAAACACTTGGGTACGAAATTCCCTGGAGATCTAGTGTTTAAGAATCCACCTGCCAATGCGGGGGACATAGGTTCAATCCCTGGTCTGGGAAGATTCCACATGCCTCAGAGCAATTAAGCCCATGCACCACAATTACTGAAGCCTGTGTGCCCTACAGCCTGTACTCCAAACAAGCGAAACCACCTCAATGACCCGTCCACCGCAACTAGAGAGGAGCCCCCTCTTGCCACAACTAGAGGAAAGCCCATGTGCAGCAACAAAAACCCACTGCAGCCAAAAATAAATAAATACATAAATAAATTTTTTTAATTTAGCTTTTTTCCATTAACTACCTCTCACTTGCCTAGCACTGGTTAACGTAGTAGATGTTTTCTAAGGTACACATGTAGCTGGTACCTAAATCCTGGCTCCCCCACTAAAAGTCTTACTCTTTGACTTATAGACTCTCATTTATTCATGATTGCCCTACAAATTATAGATGAAGGTGTATTATTATGCCCATTTCACAGATGTGGACATTGTGACTCCATTTCTGCCACAGGTCACTGACACACCTTATTTGTGCCAGAGGTGGGATGTGAAATCGGTTTTTACTACTTCAAGCCCACTCTTTGGCAGGATTGTTGTTAAGAGGTCTTTTGAATGTATAGGTCACCTGACTATCCCAGACCTCATCTATATAAAGTACATGACTCTTTGCCACCTGCTTACACAGAAATCACCCCCTTTGAATCCCCCTAGTCTCCCTCCCTCCCTGGGAGAGCATCTCATGAGTGCTCAGAAAACACTTGCTCATGTTCTCTGCCCCAGCTCCTCATTGAGGCTCCTGGCCCCTCTACTGAGGCTGAACCCCAGGAGGATACAAAGATACCTCTATAGACTCGGGCCGCTTTCCCTGATGAACCTGGAGTTCTCAGGGTACCAGACATGCCCAGGGCGGTGGCAATCAGAAGTGGAGTAGAAGGACAGCCCCTTATCTGACTATGAGTTTTAGTGTTTCTTCACCCCCAAAAGATACTGATGGTTCCCAGACAGGGACAAAGTCTTTCAATGACACTAATCTTTCAGCTTCTGGCCCCAGCCTCCTCCTGCTCACCAGTTCCCAGAGCAGAGTCCTTGAAGGGTTTGTCTGACTGCCCAGGCCTCAGTCATGCATCACACACAGGCAGCAAAAAGGCCAGGGTAACAGTGGGCTAGACTTCTCCCCTCACACTGTGGAAGTCCTAAATATACAAGAAGATTCAGAAGTTAGGGCAAAACTAAATAAACAAAAAGGGCCAAGGTCCATTGGATGCCACGTAGCCCCTCCACTATCACTCTCCCCCCTGGCTCTATCACCAGATCCTCTTTACTCCTTTGGCAAAAACAGGCAAGCAAACCAAAAAAGTTTTAAATCCTCTTTGCATATGAAATTATGCAATTCAATATTTGGGAGGAGGTGGAACCCTACACACCAGAGGAATCAAGGTGCTGCTATTCTGAGGACAATGGGGAACTCAGTCATAATTCATTAAGGAGGACACAGTTGGGATACCAAGGAAAGATAAGGAAGCGGGCAGGGAATGAGGAGCCAAGGTCTTAAGGCTTAGAGTGGATACTTTCTATAGATCAGCTCCTAAAACTTGTAAAAGAAAGACTTCATGCTCTAAAGTCAAATAGACCCAAGTTTCAAACTTTGGTTTCATCACTCTGTAAACTTGTACAAGTTACAATATCTCTGAGCCGAAGCTTCTTCATTTGCAAAATAATGAAACAGAAAATCACTGACCAATTTAAATAAGATAATGCAAATAAAGTGGCTTGGAGATTGTCACTTAATAAATATTCCTTCTCCCCCTCCCCTCTGGGGAATTAAGATAAATAAAATTTTCATTTGCACAGTAAACTAGTTTGTATATTTCTTGCATGATTTTCCATATTTATAACTTTTTAATGAAAGTATTTTTAATATGGCTGTGAAAAAGCATCTATAATTACATTTAACAAGAATTTTAAATGACTACTTTAAAAAAAGGGTTTTTCTTCTAAGTGGAAATTGTAGATTAAAAGTCATGAAAGAGTAGTCTGTATAGGGTGGCTATTTAAGTAAATTGTAATATATGACTTCTGGGCTTATAGGGAAGAGGGTAAATTAACTTTTGCAGGGTGGTGTTATTGGGTGCCTGCCACTAGGCTGGGTGCTTTATATTTAATCTTTATAGCAACGCTATAAGAAAGTCATTTTACAGATAGAGGAACTTGAGGCATTAAGCAATTTAGCCAAAGTCACAAAAGAGAAGTTTGTCTGACAATGAGGCGCATCATGGAGAGTTTAGCCAAGTTACTTGACGGTATTGCTGCCTCTGCCTCCATTTTGTTCAGCCAAATAGCCTGCAGGACCCTAAACTAACACGAGGCCTCTCATGCAAGCACAAGCCCTGGATAGCAGCCACAGAGTCACAAGTGAATGTTAAGTTCCTGATATGACTTTTCAACAGTCCTTGTGATCAAGTCTCCCCTGCCCCCCAGCTCTTTCCCTTCAGGCGCCCCTTAGGTAAGCCATGCTCTCCCAATGGAGTTTACCAAAACCTTGCTCTTTTGGTTTGTATTGACCAATCAGGCCCTAGCCCAGGATCTCCAAAGCCCTACACCCACAGACCCTAATAAAGGCACGTGCCCTAGGTCCTGCCTTTCCCTCTAACTCTGCCTTGACCTCCCCATGTGGCCCCTTGCAGTGTGCCTGGTACTTCCTTCTGCCCAGGAGGACTAAACCTCTATTTCAATTTCTCTTGTGGTCTGTTTTAAATTGAACTCAGCTCACTATCCAGCACCATGGATCCCACTTACTACATGCTAATTCGACAAAGTAATGACACACATACTCAGGGTACTTCCACTAATCCACTCTTGCTCACTCAGACCGTGGCCACCAAACAAAAGCAATAATAAGTGTGTCCAACTGTCAAGTATTCACTAAGCAGCAGCAAGGGAGTAACAGACAGGTTGTCTTCTCACAGCCCCATAGCTTTGGCCAGCAAGAAGACAGTCAGTCCAGATAGATTTAGACGTTTTATTACGCACAGCGCAGCAGACAGTGTAAGCTCCCTGTTTGCAACAGGTCCTTACTCCCCAAGTCCCATGGGGGCGACGCAGAGGCAGGCACACTTGAATATCATGCAAGGAGTGGGTGTCTGACCCCCGAGGAACCCTGAGCTGCCTTATCCTCCCCTCACCCCACACCCCTAGGAGACAGGATATTTATTACCCTGCAATATAAACAAATCTTCCCTGAGAAGGGGAGAGAGAGGTCTTTATCTTTACTGTCCTGGACTCTCTCCATGAAAGGAAACATTCTCTCTACTCTCCTGGAATGTAAACAAATCTGAGTAAACTGGTTGTTAAAACCTAGCTGAGAAGAATGTGAGAGATTCATAAAGAATTGTCTCCCATCCCCCTAAAAATGTAATGGGGTGTTAACACACCACTCTTTTCTGTTTAATTTTTCCTTCATTTATCAAACAAATATTAATTCATTGATTCACTCATTCAAAATCTATTCACATATTACTAAGTGATTCCTATGTATACTGGTAGGTGTGCTGATTGCTGAACATAAAGCCATAAGACAAACACAGTCCTTACCTTCATGGGGCCAACATTTTGATTGGGGGTCAAAATCTGTTTCCACAGCAATCTTTGGCAGGTGGTATTCACCAGGGCCGATGCAGAAAAATCCAGTTGTCTCTGAAAGAAGGCATGTGCTTAGTCACTCAGTCATGTCTGACTCTTTGTGACCCCGTGGACTGTAGCCCACCAGGCTCCTCTGTCCATGGGGATTCTCCAGGCAAGAATACTGGAGTGGGTTGCCATGGTCTCCTCCAAGAGATCTTCCCAACCCAGGTATCTAACCCAGATCTCCTGCCTTGTAGGTGGATTCTTTACCATCTGAGCCACCAGGGAAGCCCAAGAAGGTAGGCATAGGCGGTAAAACAATTCACAAAATCTTTTCATAAGCACTAAATGAACCTACATATAGACTCATCATTAAAGCAAGGAACTGAATGTCAGGGCATATTGAAGTTCCTAACACATTCACTAAGTATTCTGAGTAGATGGTGTCATTGTTGCTGGTGAGGAGACCCAGGTAAAAAGGACTGAAGAGCCAAGAAAAGCAATCATTTTCTCCTTAGAATTTAATCTTACCAACAAAAATTCTCCTATTTCCATAATAATTACTAATTTGTTTGTTAGAGAATATTTTCATTTTCATTATATCTGAAAATAATATATGCTTATTGTTAAAAAAGAAACCCTAAAAACATGTAGAAAGTGTAAAGAAATGGGTTATCATGCAACATGATGCCACCCAGGTAAAACTATTTTAACTTACTGGAGTAGTATTTCCCTGGTTAACTTAAATTCACATATTCAGATATCTGTGGGGATTTTGTTTGTCTTTCTTTTCCTGAATTGGAGTTCTATTGCATATACAGTTTAGTTTATATTGCTTTTTTCACTTAACTCTTATAATAATATTCTTCCAAAACAATTTTAATAGCTACATATGAGTTCATCATATAGAGAAGCATTAATTTATTCAACCAGCCCCCTGCTATTGTACTATACCTTCTGTTTGTTTTTCCTCAGGATAAATAGTTTTTTTTTAAAAAGAATTTATTTGGCTACAATGGCTGCAACACTCAGGATCTTTAGTTGCAATGCTCAGGCTCAGTAGTTGGGGGCGTGTGGGCTTAGTTGCCCTGGGGCCTGAGGGATCTAGATCCCAGACAGGGATAGAACCCATGTCCCCTGCATTGGAAGACAGACTCTTAATCACTGGATGACCAGGAAAGCCTCTATCAACAGCTTCTTAAACACATCTTTCCCCACATCTCTCTGTTTAGGTCATTGGGATTGATTGCCAATAGTAAGATGATCACATTGAAGGATGTGCCCATTATTGCTGAAACCCTGTTTCAGCAGAAAACAGAAACACTGTTTTATTTTACATTCTACACTGGATTGTTTTGTTAAACTCAGCTTTTAAGGGGAGGTGGATGATAAGGGAGGGGAGGTGGATGATAAGGGTGAGGAGGAAGAAAGGGAAAAGGAGGCAGGAAAAGACAGATTCAGAGGCAGACAGCACTCACATGTTTGTAATCCAGGAGCTTGTTCTTCCCAGAGTGCAGTGGGTGAGGGCGCTTATCCATTTTCCTGAATTTGGTTCCAGGAATAAGCTCTGGTTGGCCCATGCTTCTGGACGCTTCCCCTGTGGTCCCCATCAGAGTCCGCAGTGATTTTCATAATAGATGAAGTCACTGACAAGTCTTCAGTTTTAGAACTTTAGAGAGTTCCTCCCCCTTTGCAGGGGCTGAGAAGTATCATAGCCTCAGTCATGTTGCCCAAGACTAACTCTTTAAATAATATCCAGATTACAAATGTAATTTTTCAGAGTGTCTTTACTTTTGTAGATTTTTTAAAAAAATATTTCATATTAGCTTTAAGAATATTGGAAATGAAGAAGATAATATGAGAAAATAGACCATCCATAGTCTTCACAATCACAGTCATTGTTAACATTTCAGCAATTTTTCTTCCAGGCTGTTATTCATACTTTTTTTCCTTTTATAAAATTGTAGTCTTACTCAGCTTTTTTCCACTAAACCTTGCCATGAGCATTTTTCCATGATATTACATAACCTACAAAAACATTCATTTTAATGGCTGCAAGATATCCCAGTGAGAAGAGCCATAATTTCTGTTGCCATTCCCTGTGGGAAGGCACTTAGAATATTTCTGACTATAAATAATCCATGTCAACACTTCTGTGTATAAAGCTAATTAAAGCAATGTTAGCTTTGCTCTGAGACAGATAATTTTTAGATACAAAATAGTAATAATGGCTAATAAAAATACTGATGACTTATTGAGCACTCATTAGTCTCCAGGAATTTTACTTATATTACTCTTATTCACAATGACTTTTTTCAGGTAAATAATAATAGCCCCATCTTGTAAATGAAGACACCAAGATTCAGGCATTAATTTATTCTAAGATGTAACGCTAAAGCTTAACTGAGATCCTTTCGTTTTAAAATTCCTTTCTTTCCATCCAAACATACTGTTCTTTTATTATATCAAACAGTGTAAATATTTTTAAGGATCTTGACACACATCGTTTCCTACTATAATCTGCAATTTTTTGTTCAACATAGAAAGTTTTAATTTTCATGGATCTGTTTATTTGTTTGCACAACTAACATGGATAATAAACATGGATTTGTTTATTTGTTGGACCTAGAATGGTTTTTAGAAGTTTATTTTGTGAATGTCAGTCTTCCCCTCTATTCTAAGGTTGGAAAGTTGGTAAGTATCATTTTTTTCTGTAGTTTGAATTTTTTATATTTAATGACTTAGTCCATCAAAAATTTTAATTTAGTATGTATTCCACATACTAAAGAGAAGAATTTTTCTCTTGAATTTCTAATCACTTACCCTATGCCCATTTATTGCAGATATTCTCTTTCCTGTTAAATGAGATAAGATGCCTATATGTAATAGGATGTGTTTCTTTGCTTTCTCCTTTCATTTATCCATTCACTCATTTAGCAAATATTAATTCAATAGCTGCTCTGTGCCAGACACTGTACCAGGTCTTAAGGATACATTCATAAAGACAGCAAATTTACTAAACAAATAAACCAATTATTAACTATACAATGGTGCAACCCACTCCAGTATTCTTCCCTGGAGAGTCCCATGGAGGGCGGAACCTGGCATGCTATATAGTCCATGGAGTTGCAAAGAGTCGGACACAACTGAGTGACTAACACTGTCACTAACACATCAATAGGTATAACAGCTATAAAGAAAATAGAGAGGACCACGGTGGCTCACGGCAAGAGTACCTTAACTTATTCTTGCACAAATATCTCACTTTTAATTATTGAAGTTTTCTTAATTTTAGTTTCTAGTAAGTTAATATTTCCTCCCTAACTCATTGCTCTTCTTGACTGCTTATTCTTCCAGATGAAAGTAGGAATTATTTTTTTTCAACTTATGAAATTATCACATTATACTATTGAATTAAATAACATTAAACAGAATAATGAAATTGCAAGACTTGACATCATTATGATATTCCATAATTCTATCCAGGTTTTCTTTTCTAATTCTCATTAACATTTTGTAGTTTTCTCTAATACATTGTTCAATTTTCTTGTTAAGGTTGGTTGCAGGCATTTCATATTTTTTTGCTACTGAGATCAGGATCCCAGTTTTTATTATATTTTGTAACTTGTTTTTAACGTTTATAAAAGCAAGCTATTGATTTTTATATATTTATAATGCTTTCAGTATTCTACTGAGCTCATTAGTTTTCATATTTTTTCCAATTTTGCTCCTTTCAGTTTTCTATAGATACAGTCCTATCCACAAATAATAAGCTTTTTTTTTTTTTTTACCAAATCGGCCAGAATTTCCAGAAGAAATAAATTAAAATGGTGATTATGGGTTTCCTTTTCTGTGCCTGGTTTGATGAAACTTTCATTATTTCACTGTTTTATAGGATGCTGGTTGATGGTAAGCCTGATACTTTTAAATCAGAATAAGAAATTATCCATTTATTCCTAATGTTTTAAAAAGAGATTTTATTAGGAACAAGGATTTAATTTTATTATTTCTGTGATCTTCTGTTTTTTTCCGAATGATCTTGATGTAGGAGATAGACAGGCCCCTGGGCTGGACAGCTGGTGTTCGTCAAGTGGAACAAATCTGAAGCTTTGTTCTCACCCAGACGCTCCAAGGACAAAGCTTGTGGCAGAAGCTGAGCTCTGCTGAAGTAAAGAGATAAGGTGCCCACTCCTGAGGTCAAGGAAAACTTCGCCGTCTACACATGCACAGGAAGGCTTCTTGGGAGACAAAATGGGAGGGGGCACCACCCCATAATAAGTGTGGACATGCACCACGGGCCTCTATGGTGGGATCCAGTTTAGCAAAATGTTGCACACACTTCCTGGGGAGAGTCCTAGGACAAGTCAGATGCAAGAAAGAAACAAGATAATTGGCCGAAATATAAACAAAGACCCAGAAGGAGTGTGCTATACAAGTGATTTACATCACCTCCTGAGTTCCTCCTTCAGGAAGTCTGTCCTCCTCTTCGCGTGTGTATTTCTACCTAGCTTCTGATTTACTGTGCTCCTCTTCATTAGAGAGGACACCCATACCCTTTCTCTCTGGGAGGTATATTTCTGCCTTGCTTCTGTTTTAAAGAGCCTGTTTCTCTGTGTGGTCTCCCACTTGTTGTGCTGTGTTTCTAATAATCAACTTTGTACCTGTTTTTACAGTTTTTGCCTCCTTGAAACATTCTTGCTTTCAAATGGAGGAAAAACCAGGGAACTTTGCTTGTAAACTCTAGCCCCTGGGGGTCTCACAGTTAGGATTCCTGGTTTTCATTCAGGCTGCTGCTGCTGCTAAGTCACTTCAGTCGTGTCCGACTCTGTGCGACCCCACAGACGGCAGCCCACCAGACTCCCCCGTCCCTGGGATTCTCCAGGCAAGAACACTGGAGTGGGTTGCCATTTCCTTCTCCAATGCATGAAAGTGAAAAGGGAAAGTGAAGTCACTCAGTCGTGTCTGAATCTTAGCGACCCCATGGACTGCAGCCCACCAGGCTTCTCCGTCCATGGGATTTTCCAGGCAAGAGTACTGGAGTGGGGTGCCATTGCCTTCTCCGTTATACTGTCTTACAAGATAGCTATTTTCAGCAGAGATAAAATCAAAACTTACAAGTTATCAAGAAAACATGAGGTCATCCATATGAAAGAGAGAGTTGTAAATAACCACTTTTACCATATGGTTCATAAAAAGGAAGAGGGTACTTATCACCGTATAGAAAAACTAAGGAAGGAAATGCCTGGATTCCTCAGTCCTGAATATTCAGGAATTAATAAGGAACAGAGAATTCCTGACAGATCCAAAACAGCACACAGGAAGCCTCCTGTTAAATGCTTCCTGACAATAAATAAGTTTATTTGTACCATTTTTTAGATTCTTCATGTAAGCAATATCATACGATATTTTTTTTTCTGTCTGACTTACTTCACTCAGTGTAAGTCCGTCCATGTTGCTGCAGACGACATCATTTCATTCTTCTTAATGGCTGAGTAATATTCATAGATATACCTCATCTTCTTTATCCATTCATCAGTTGATGGACATTTATGTTGCTTCCATATCCTGGCTGTTGTAAATAGTCCTGCAGTGAACACTGGGATACGTGTATCTTTTCAAATTATGGTTTTCTCTGGGTATATGCCCAGGAGTGGGACTGAAGGATTGTATTGTAGCTCTATTTTTCATTTTTTAAGCAACCCACATGTCATGGCAGTCCAATGCAGGTTGTAAAAGAATTTCCAGACACAGTATTGGAGAAAGAAGCAAGTATACTAAGAACAAACAGCAGAGATAACATGGGCATTGCAAGCATAGTGGGCTGACACCTCCTGACAGGCCAGGGAGAGCTGATGCTTTTTGTGGATTAGAAGCCAATTTTTATAGTCTCAAAACAAAGAAAACTCCTGCTGGAGGGTTGGAATTAGGTGACTGGTTAGTACTCTTGCCTGGAAAATTCCATGGATGGAGGAGCCTGGTAGGTTGCAGTCCATGGGGTTGGTAAGAATCAGACACGACTGACACGACTGAGCGGCTTCACTTTCACTTTTCACTTTCATGCATTGGAGAAGGAAATGGCAACCCACTCCAGTGTTCTTGCCTGGAGAATCCCAGGGACGGGGGAGCGTGGTGGGCTGCCGTCTGTGGGGTCACACAGAGTCGGACACGACTGAAGCGACTTAGCAGCAGCAGCAGCAGCAGCAGTAGGGTGCTACCGAGTAACTATTAGGGTGGGTGTTTTTGCATAATTTGGGGTCAGAAAGCTGGCCAGTAAGGATCAGGGGGGCTTAGTGGTTCCAGTGGGGTTCAGCCAGTTCTGGAGATGACCTTCTTTCTGGGCTGTGCTTCAGCAGCCTCAGTACAAAGCCTACAACCTGTGGCCTTGGGATAGGACACCACACTCTATATGGTTTTCCACAGTGGCTGCACGAATTTACATTCCTACCAACTGTGTAGGAGGGTTCCCTTTTCTCCACACCCTCTCCAGCATTTATTGTTTATTGTTTTCTTCATGATGGCCATTCTGACCAGTGTTATGTGATACCTCATTGAAGTTGTGATTTGCATTTCTCGAATAACTAGTGATGTCGAGCACCTAATGACTTTCAGTGTAAGATAATTATTTCTTTAGTTCATAGCTGTTGCATTGGTCACATTTGGTTTGGCAATTTGGTGATTTTTTTTTTCCCCCATAAAGATGACTGCAACATTCTTGAGTACTTTGGTAGCTTTGAAAAGAGACTGGAACTGGGAGCTAGCCCACCTTGGAAGTGTAGGAACAGCACTGTGAATTCAAGTGGAATATGTTCAAGCTCCTGAGAAATAAACCCAAACTCCCACCAGTCATCTAAGTGAGGACCACTGCAAAAGGTTCTGTAATTTGGGGGAACATTCATTTTTCTGAGAGAATAATGAATTGATTTGATAATGGAAGGGGCATGGTGGTTTTCAATCTTGTAGAGAATCAAAAATTTGATGCAAGTCCTCTTCCTAGCATGCATTGCTCTTCCTAGACTTTTATGTGGTTTGGTCTGGTAAGTTTGATGAAGGACATAGCCAAATACAATTTGAAAAGTAAAGTTAATCTTAGCCATAACTTTGGACTCTTGCAATTACACGCAAGAGTCTTGACTTGCTGAGTTGCCCATCTCAATGACCATTTATTCATGAATATTTATTGGTACTCTTACATGTCCTGCACTTGGCTAGAGTGTCTTAAAAAGGTAGGTTTTATTATAACTCAGGTATTGTGAGGCCAACAGATTAGGAGATGGCTGCCACTGAAAAATAATCTGTTACTTCACAGGGTTATGCTCCCTGCTTGTTATTTTTCCTCAGGATTACTATGGCAATTCAGGACCTTTTACAGTTCCATGATGAATTTTAGGATTTATTTGTTCTAGTTTCACGAAAAATGTCATTGTTAACTTGATAGTGATTGCAGTAAATCTGTAGATTGCTTTCAGCAGTATGGCCATTTTAACAATATTTCTTCCAATCCAAGAGCATGGGATATGCAAACAGCTCATACAACTCAAGAACAACAACAAATCCAATTTAAAAAAAAAAATGGGCAGAATACCTAAATAGACATTTCTCCAAAGACAAACAGATGGCCAACAGGCCCACAGAAAGATATTCAACATCACTAATTATTAGAGAAACGCGCATCAAAACTACAATAAGGTACCTACCACGTTACATCAGTCAGAAGGGCCATCGTTAAAAAATCTACAAATAACATGCTGGAGAGAATGTGGAGAGAAGGGAACTCTCCTACACTGTTGGTGGGACTATAAATTGGTGCGGCCACTATAAAAAAAGCACATGAAGCTTCTTAAAAAGCTAAAATAAAGTCACCATATGATCCAACAATCCCACTCCTGGGCCTATATCTGGACAAAACTGTTGAAGAAGGAATTCATAGGGCCTGGACTCCATCTTAGGCCTGTTCATGCTGATCATGCTCAGCCACCTTTCCAATGGACTCTGAACTCTGCGTTTAGTGCCTATGAAAACAACAACAGAAGGATAAGACCCCCTCAGACAGGGGAACCTTGAAGATCATATCTAGGTTACTCATCACCTAAGAGAAAACATATGCTAATCACCCCTTCCTCCAGACAGGCCATACATTTTTCTGTATCTATCGGAGTATAACCTTGGGTTTATTGATTATTGGCTAACTGTTTGACTGTTTGAGCACATGAGCACATAGCACGTGAATGATGGGGTTACTGGGATTGTATTTTCCTTGGTTTATGTAAGTCTCAAGGAATTTGGGGTGGTGGGTTCAGACACGTACACGTTGGGTATAAAAGATTTTCACAGCTGCTGGTCGGGGTCCTTGGCTAAGAGGAGACTCTGCCTTGGGCCCGCTGGTGTAATAAACTGCACTCCACTATCTGCATTGTCCTTCTGAGTGAGTTTGTTTCCCGGAACGCATGGCTACAACACTATAATTTGAAAAGATACGTGTACCCCAATGTTCAGAGCTTCTCTGGTGGCTCAGATGGTAAAGAAACTGCCTGCAATGCAAGAGACCCATGTTTGATCCCTGGGTCAGGAATATCCCCTGGAGGAGGAAATGGCAACCCACTCCAGTATTCTTGCCTGGAGAATCCGATGGACAGAGGAGCCTGGCAGGCTACAGTCCATGGGGTAGCAAAGAGTCCATAGCAACACTATTTACAATAGCCAAGACATGAAAGCAACCTAAGTGTCCATCAACAGAGGGATGGATAAAGACTATGTGTAATATATATATACATACATATGTGTGTGTGTGTGTATATATATATATATATATATATATATACACAATGGAATATTACTCAGCTACCAAAAAAATGAAATAATGCCATTTGTAGCAACATGGACGGACCTATAGATTACCATGGTAAGTGAAGCAAGTCAGATGGAGAAAGGCAAATGTCACATATCATTTATATGTGAAATCTAAAATATGACAAAAATAAACATCTGCAAAACAGAAACAGACTCAAGGATACAGAGAACAGACTTGAGGTTGCCACAGAACAGGGAGGTGGGAGGGATAAATTAGGAGTTTGAGATTAACAGATACACATTAATACATACAAAACAGATTAAAAACAAAGTCTTAACTGTATAGCACCGGGAACTGTATTCAATATCCTGTAATAAAGCATAATAGAAAAGAACATGAAAAAGAAAGTATATATGTACATGTATATATATATGTATGTATGTATGTATGTATAACTGATTCACTTTGCTATATACCAGAAAAACAGAGCTGTAAATCAACTACAATTCAATTAAAAAATAAATTTAAAAAAAAAGAATAGAGAATTGTTTCAATAAATAATGGTTAATCATTTATTCAGTTTTTAGATGATTATTGGTTAAATACATGATTAAACTAAAAAATTGCAGGGTTTTTCCCTTACAAGTCTCCTTTGCCATTTGCAAGGATTATTTTATGATGCAGAACAGTATCAAGAAAACTGAGAACTTTTCATCTTGCTGAGATTGTTTTCATCAGCAGTTGAAAGGGGACACAGTTTCAAGGCTAAGCAACATAATTCCACTTTTTAGCACATAGAAAAAAAATGTAATGGGCTAAGGATCTGAGAACTCACAGTACTGAAAGGAGAGGATAGCACAGCAGTATTAACAAATATATTTCAGGACATGAGAAGTTTTTCCACTTTGCACTTAAAAGCAATTCCAATTTTTACTGATGTTCTTAAAGAATCTCACAGAGGATATAGTTCTAAACCATAGCAACGTGTCTTAAAATCCTTTCTTTTTCTTCCCTCTCAATCTTGCTTCTCCACCTTGTTGTTCAAAGACTCTCTCTCCATTTCATTTCCAGCTCGCTGCCAACCCTCCGCTATAACTCATCCAAGTGACTCTCAACTCCTTTGGCTCCCATCTTTTCCCCACCGCCCCCCCCCACCACACCCCCGAGTTTTGGATCTATTTTTTCTCTCTCTCACCAGATATTTGCTTCCTTTTTGATGGAAAAGTTCTGGCCTCTCCCATTAGATGCTCCAGCTCAGGCATTGAGCTGACAAGTTCAAACTTTCTCTTAGAAGGGGAGGGGGAGGAAGATTCAATGATTCTCTTTCTTTCACTGTCAGGAGCATGGGGAAAATGCTATAAATCTCATAATTTAACTTTTTCTTTGTGACTCTTATCATCATGTAGCAGTATCTTCAGGATTAGCTTAGGGTGTAGATCTAGAAAAAATGGCCCACAGACACAATTGGCATGCTTTTAGTCTGGACCAGGGATCCTTGGGTGTGATGGGTGCAGGGGCTGGGAGAGGGAAGAGGAAAGTTGTTTATTTCCAGGGGGACTTTTTTAAATTCTCCATCTCCCTGGAAATCCTGAGTGCTTTCAGCTAAGAATCACCTTGACATCTCCTGCATTCAGTTTATCAGCCCTGCATTCGGTTTACCAGTAAATCCTGTTGACTTGACTTCAGAAAAGTCCCGAATCTAATCACTTTTTAACACCTTTTCAGCCACCACTCTAGTCCAAGGTGTGATCAACTCCCACTTGGATTATTGAAGTAGCAAACCTGTATTTGTTTCCATTGCAAATTACCACAAACTTAGTGGCTTAAAACAACACAAATGTTCTAGAGGTCTGAAATCCAAAATGGATCTCAATGGTCTAAACTCAAGATGTCATTAAGGCTGCTTTCCTTTCTGGCTCTAGGGGAGAATCTGGATCCTTGCCTTTTCAAGCTCCTGTAGACTACTTGCATTGCTTGGCTCATGGTCAAGTCTTTCCCACACTGCATCATTTTCTCAATCTCCTGCCTCATTCTTGCACTTATAAGGACTTTTGTGACTACATTTGTCCAACCTGGAAAATCCAGGGTAATATTTCCATCTCAAAGTCAGCTGATTAGCGATCATAACTCCACCTGCAAACTTAATTCCCCTTGCCTGTAAAATAACATATCCACAGCTTCCAGAATTAAAATGTGGACATCTTTGGGAGGATCTTATTCTGCTTACCACACTTCTAACTCATCTCCCAGCTTTCACTTGCCTCATTTCAATCTTTTCTCCACAGCCAAAGTGATCCTATTAAGCTATTTATGACATCATTCCACTCTGCTCAAAACCTTCCCACACCTAGCACTTCATAATCCCAATACCTCTCAACATCACCAAGGTTCTTATTGGCTCTATTAATAAATTCGCTAATATTGAAGTCCCTTCCAGCATTGACCCTACAGCATTGTGGAGAGGAAGACTGCATTTTTTGTGCTCATGTTTCGTTTAGAACATGTTTGCCTGTGTTTATCGGTGAGGTAGGCCTTTTGCTTTCTCCGTTCTCTTCATTTGGTTTTGCTTTGTACAATAGGTAGAAGGCTACACACCTTCTGTAGCTCAGAGAAATTGAAACAGCATAGAAAACTTTAGCTCCTTAAAGTTCTGAAAATTCTGTGTCTTTTAATTTTTCTTAATTTAAGGGAGCCTAAAACAATTGAGCATAACAAATATTGAGTAGTAAGGGGACCAAGTTTTATAGAGAAAGTATTTTTAAAATACATGTAATTTGGGCTTCCCTGGTGGCTCAGTGGTAAAGAGTCTGTCTGCCAATGAAGGAGACACAGGTTCAGTCCCTGATCTGGGAAGATCTCACATGCAGCAGAGCAATGAAGCCCATGTACCACAACTGCTGAACCTGTGCTCTAGAGTCTGAGAGCCACAACTACTGAAGCCCAAGCACCTAGAGCCAGTGTTCTGCAACAGGAGAAACCACCACCAAGAGAAGCCCGCACACCACAACTAGAGAGGAGCCCAAGCAGCAGTGAAGACCCAGCACAACCAAAAATAAATAAATCAAATTTATATTTTAAAAAATACATGTAATTTGTTGCCTTTCTCCAGGGTCCTTCTCATTCTGTTTATTCATTCATTCTAATCCAAATAGAATACAAAAACTTTGATTATGGTGCTCCTTTCTACCATGTCCAGGCCTATCTGATAATCTAAATTGTAACACTGCCAGGGTTTCAAGCTGATTGGTCTCCAGAGGTCTCTCCCTGTTAGCCAGGTAGCTGCCTCAGTTCACAGGCGGCCTGTTCACCTGGGTAGACTGAGGGAGCTATTTGAAGAGAAGGCCTGAGGTCAGTTTCTAGGACTCTGGAGTAGCTAGGAAATACTTCCCCAGTTCTTTCCACCCAAAGAGTCCCCTACATGCACCCTCTGACAGACCAGACTGAAAATGGAATTGGTTACAATTCTCCCCACACATGTTAAGACACTTCAAGCCACCATGACAATATACCATAGACTGGTGGCTTTAACAACAGACATTTCTTCTTCACAGTTCTAGAGGAAGTCCCAGATCAAGGTGCCTGTGTGGTTGATAAGAATGTTCTTCTTGGCTTGTCTACAGCTGCCTTCTTGCTCTGTGCTCATGAGGCAGAGAGAAGGGGCAAACTCTCTGGTCTTTTCTTATAAGGACTCTAATTCCATCATAAGGATCTCATCCTCAAGACCTCATCTAAACCCAGTTATCTCTCAAAAGCCCCAAGTCCTAATACCATCACACTGTGGGTTTGAGCTTCCGTATATGAATCTGGATTGGGGCGGGGTGGGGGAACATAATTCATCTACAGAGCTTCCCAGGTGGCTCAGTGGTGAAGAATCCTCCTGCCAAAGCGGGAGCCACAGGAGACGTGGGTAGGAAGACCCCCTGGAGGAAGAAATGGCAACCTACTCCAGTATTCTTTGGAATAATCCCATGGACAGAGGAGCCAAGTGGGCTATAGTCCATGGGGTCCCAAAGAGTCGAACACGACTAAGTGACTGAGAATGCATGCGTGCAAAAACTTAGTCCACAGCAGACAGCTATCTCTAGTCAGTAAGAGGTCATCTTCCACATTAATCTAGTGGAAGAATCAAATGTTGTCACCTCCCCCCACTCCACACACACACATACATACACAGCCTCTTTTATTTGAACTAAAAGCTGCTGACGAGTTTGCATACTGTTATTTTCCTGAACATCACCTCAGTCAATTTTCATAATCCACTTCTACAAGAAAGCCCTTCAGAAACTGCTCTCAGAAAGAGCCTAAACCCATTCTAAGAAGGAGTCCCACGTTAAATGCTAAATATGTAAACATGACTTTAGAACTGAGTCTACAAGTTCACTCTGTACCTTAGAATAAGTCGTTACTGCCCTGAAGAGTTGACGGGAGCAGTTCTGGAAGCCTTGACTGCCAAATAATGTGAAGGTCTTTGCTGATCCACTAAACCACATCATGGCTATGAGTCCTGGGTTTTCTTGTGTTTTAGATGAAGACTAAGAGAGAATTAGCTATTACGTGCTGCTTCAATGCATTCTCCCAGGGTTTGCTACAGAGTGTGGAGCATCCCTACTACAGTTGTGAAGGGAAGCATTCCAGGTCGCCCCCACCCACCTCACTCCCCCGCCCCCCCGACACTGCCTTCAGCACTGCAACCTCAGAGGTGTATCAACCACACAAGAGGAAAGACAGTCAACAACAAAGCTCCCAGCCGGCCAGAGTGGCGTGGACATTCATAGCAGTGACCATGGCATAGTTACCTAGACCAATATTTTTCCTCTCTCTTTTAACATCTCAAATTAATGAGAGAAGTTACCGCATATCATAAAGTGGTGGTATGACCAAAAGCCACATAAGACCATTAGCTCCATTTGGTTACAATGGCAATCTATGTAAGACCTGATCCCCAGCCACAGGCAACATACAGTAAAGTTGGGGAAACAAGAACAATACAACAGGAGATTATCCATGTAAGTATTTAGCATGTCATATCCTGGGCACATAGTGTGGATTCAAAGAGCATCAGCTGTTAGTACCATTATGATCGCTACTGTGAAGATGAGGCTGTGGTGTGGCTTCCCCGGTCCAGTAGTTAACAATCTGCCATGCAATGCAGGGGGACACGGGTTCAATCCCTGATCAGGGAAGTAAGACTCCACCTGTGTTGGGGCTACTAAGTTCCCATGCCACAACTACTGAGCCCATGCATTCTAGAGCAAGTGTGCTACAATGAAGACCCAGCACAGCCAAAGTAAAAAATAAAGTCTAAAAAAAAAATAGATGAGGCTGTGGTTAGAAGCAAGAGAACAATGTTGAGAAGCACTCATATCTTCACTACTTCCATGGTCACCATCCACCCTCCTCTCCCTACAAGGGCCAGGAGGGCTGAAAATGAGGCAGCACTAGGTCTCCAGGGACAGAAACCAGGGACAGGCTTCCAGTCTGAGCTGTCTGGAGTATAAAGAGTCAGAAGACGGGACACTGAGACAAGACCTGAAGAACTGCCAAGAGTCAGGGCCAGGAGAGCCAGAGTAAAAACCCACATCCAAATGCTCTTTGTGAGCAAGAGAAGCTGGCGGTCAGGGGCCAGGTAGGCCAGAGTAGCAAAGAAGCCAGTCTGAAGCAAATCAAGGAGGATCCTGGGAGGCTGTCCAAAAGGATGCTGGAATAGCCACAGATCACCCTGACAGGCTGCCGGGCATGGCCATGTCTAACCATCAGAAAGCTTATAACTGTACCGTAAAGAATATGATCGATAGGCTCTTGACGTGGGGGCCTGAGGTTCAGCAGCAGTGGCATCACCTGGAAACTTGTTTGAAATGCAAATACTCAAGCCCCACCCCTAACCTGCTGAATGTGAAACTCTAAGGGTGAGCCCTCTGGGCTTCCTTAGAATCCGTTTGCAATGCGGGAACCTCAGGAGATGCAGGTTCAATCCCTGGGTCAGGAAGATCCACTGGAGGAGGACATGGCAACCCACTCCAGTATTCTTGCCTGGAGAATCTCATGGACAGAGGAGCCTGGCAGGCTGTAGTCCATAGTATCGCAAAGAGATGGACACAACTTAAGTGACTTAGCATGCATGCATGCAAAGGTGAGCCCAGTGTCTGCCCTCAGAAGTACAATAAGACAAACTTTTAAAATCAGCATTTCTCTACTTTAGCTATACCCTAAGATCACCAGAGCAACCCATCCTACGTCGATGACATCAAAATCTTTGAGAGATGGGGTCATGGGGCATTTATTTACCTATTATTTTTAAAATGCCCTTGGCAATTCCAGGGGTAGAAAACTACTAATTTCAAAAAACCTTCCTTAGGAGAAACCCGTTTATAAATGAAGGGTATTAATATATCATTGCTGTTCCCTGGGCAGACCGTATGTTCCAATTTTATCAGCCCTCGTCTCTGGGTTTCATATAGCCTTAAATGAGATGGCTTATTGGAAGGACCTTTAACATTAACTGGCTGTAGTTGGTAAGGCTTTCTACCCTCCTGCCCAACAGATAACTCCTCAAGTGTCAGAGTTTAAATTGAGTAAGGGCACACTTTCCAGAAACCTGGGATCAACAGAATCAAAATGCGTGTGTCATCTCACAAATGACTGAGTAAAGACCAAATGCTTCTTCAACTGAGATGAAAATTAACTCTAAAGTCAATACAGGTTCATTGTGTTCATTGCAATGGAGTATCTGCTTACTGATTTCATCTGGGGCTTAAATTATTACAGTCTTCTCAGTATTTCAATCTTTTTTCAATTTTTTTATGCTTCTCTGCTGAATTTTAATCAGGGATGTTATTATGCCCTCTCTGGTTTTTCCTCTTTTCTTCTCTAAATTCCTTCTGCTCATCTCTCCTCCTTTTCACACTGTCTGAGAAACGCCACGTACATTTTGTGTGAATTACAAGTCCTTGGGACTGTGGCCGTGCTTGTGTTAAGACCAGGGGCAGTTACTTCCAGCCATAATGGCCATAATAATTAGATTTATCTGCTAAGTGTGCTTACAAATTTACCAAATAGCCTAGATTAATTGCCATCCATATCTTAAAGCTTCCCATCACCTTAAGGGGCCACTTAATCCCTTCCTTCCTCTAAACTAATTAATCCACAAGCAATATGTGCTTAATAGTCTCTGAATAATTACCAAGCTGGTCCAGTCTTTGCTAAGCTCAGCCCAAATGAGGCAGTCACACAGGGTCCCCAGGGCAGCAGCACCAACCCAGCTTCCTACACGCGGAGCTACCTCCCTGGCATCCTGCTCTTGTTTGCCTCCTTGCAAGCAGGTGAACTCCCTCTCTCCGTAACAATGTTTCTGAATATTTATTTGCTTCTTTTTTGAATGAGGAGGGATGAGACATGGAAGCAGAAATAGCCTTGCACTCCTACAAAGTGAGCTTTTTCATTCCTAACTCAGCCTCTCATTGAGTGAGACAGGGGTGATTGAAGGAGGGCAGGAGGGAGGAGAACTGCGCTGGCTGCCTTAAATCGCAAGCTGAAAGCGATTAAGCGAGTGGTGTGAGGATTCCCGGCAGCAGCCTGTTTGAATGCTGTAGATTAACCTGCACCCACTTCCACTCCCCACCCACCCACCCGCACCTTGCACTTCACAGCCATTGCCAGCATCCCCACATTGTAAGAAAAGCATGCTTCTTGGTTCACAAACACTTTCGCATCTCATTTTCACTGGGAACAATTTGGGTGACTTGACTTAGTAAGTTTCCTCTCCATCTTACAAATAGCAGAAATAAGGCTCCGGGAGTTTCAGCGACTTGCCCCAGGCAGAACTCAGACTACTGACTCCAGACTGCAGTTCCTTGGGGAAACGACACTGCTTCTCTGGGGAAACTTAAAATATTCCAGAAATACCTTCTGAGAGCTGGTGCTCGCCCACCCACCAATCTCCATGTTGAAAGTTCCAAACTAGAGATGTTCTGTTTGTCTGGGACCCAGGGTCTGAGTTAAAGTGTGCTACCCTTGGAAGGTTAGCACCTTCAGTTTCCATGGAACACTAACAAGACCTTAATTAAACTTCATGCTCAGAATGTTCCTTGCTGAGTGGAGACTGAGGGTCTAGGAAAGAAGAAAGCAGCTTTGTTGAGAACAGGAAACGAAAGGTGGGGTGAAGAAGGCCAGCCCCCAGAAAGCAGGTATGTAGTACACTCTGGGATGTGGGATGGGGAACATGAAAGTGGACAGAGATCAGAGATCAGAGAAACAGGAGTTATCCATACCTCATAACTTAGCTTCAGGGCAGCCTCATCTCCTAGATGAGGAGTGCTAACACGTGCTACCAGACCTGAAATTTCTTCTCTGCTCAGGTCTAAAAGGCCAGGGACACAGCCCATCTCAAAGACGGACAGAAGAGGCAATCGAGCAGGAGCCCCACATCTGTGCTGCACTCGGCTTCTGCCCCTTTCTTTTGTCCAAGGCTGACACCTTTCCCCATGCTTTTTGCTAACATGGCAGAAACCTGGATTTTTGTCATGGGATGAAGCAAAGTATGAAATCACAAGCCATTTCATTGTGGTTAGTCTCCTTTGAGGGATTCCTAGGTGGGTGGCGCTAGAGGTAGAGTCCACCTGTCAATGCAAGAGACATGAATTTGATCCCTGGGTAGGAAATTTCCCCTGGAAGAGGACATAGCAACCCACTCCAGTATTCTGGCCTGGAGAATTCCATGGACAGAGGAGCCTGGTGGCTACAGTCCACGGGATCACAAAGAGTCAGACATGACTGAGCAATTAACACTTTCACATTTTCACTTTCTTTCAGGCTCCTTTGGGAAAACGTGCAATTTAAAACAGATTAACAGTCTTCTGCAAAATCCTTTGACTGTGTGGATCACAATAAACTGTGGAAAATTCTGAAAGAGATGGGAATACCAGACCACCTGACCTGCCTCTTGAGAAACCTGTATGCAGGTCAGGAAACAACAGTTAGAACTGGACATGGAACAACAGACTGGTTCCAAATAGGAAAAGGAGTAAGTCAAGGCTGTATACTGTCACCCTGCTTGTTTAACTTATATGCAGAGTACATCATGAGAAACGCTGGGCTGGAAGAAGCACAAGCTGGAATCAAGATTGTTGCGAGAAATATCAATAACCTCAGATATGCAGATGACACCACCTTTATGGCAGAAAGTGAAGAGGAACTAAAAAGCCTCTTGATGAAAATGAAAGAGGAGAGTGAAAAAGTTGGCTTAAAGCTCAACATTCAGAAAACTAAGATCATGGCATCTGGTCTCATCACTTCATGGGAAATAGATGGGGAAACAGTGGAAACAGTGTCAGACTTTATTTTATTGGGCTCCACAATCACTGCAGATGGTGATTGCAGCCATGAAATTAAAAGATGGTTGCTCCTTGGAAAGAAAGCTATGACCAACCTAGATAGCATATTGAAAAGCAGAAACATTACTTTACCAACAAAGGTCCATCTAGTCAAGGCTATGGTTTTTCCTGTGGTCATGTATGGATGTGAGAGTTGGACTGTGAAGAAGGCTGAGCGCCGAAGAATTGATACTTTTGAACTGTGGTGTTGGAGAAGACTCTTGAGAGTCCCTTGGACTGCAAGGAGATCCAACCAGTCCATTCTGAAGGAGATCGGCCCTGGGATTTCTTTGGAAGGAATGATGCTAAAGCTGAAACTCCAGTACTTTGGCCACCTCATGCGAAGAATTGACTCATTGGAAAAGACCCTGATGCTGGGAGGGATTGGGGGCAGGAGGAGAAGGAGATGACAGAGGATGAGATGGCTGGATGGCATCACCGACTTGATGGATGTGAGTCTGAGTGAACTCCGGGAGTTGGTGATGGACAGGGAGGCCTGGTGTGCTGCAATTCATGGGGTCACAAAGAGTCGGACACGACTGAGCGACTGAACTGAACTGAACACTCTTTTAGTGCCCCCTTCAGAGATATATATATGTATATACACATATATACACCTGTACTCCTGAATCATTGTAAAGCAATGTGCTTCAATTTTTAAAAAATAACAAAGTCTATCTTGAGTGCTCAAAAAAAAAATAACTTGGTTAATATGTGGACAAAAAATGTCACCTGCCATATCAGTAAACAAAGGATGTAGCAACCATTAAGCCATCATGCACCGTAGCTGCCTCAACTGTGCAACCTGAGGGGATTCAAGAAGAAGAAAAATAGGATACTGGCCCTCAGTAGTTAAGATGAATGTCAAAGGAATGATTTCAATGAGCCTATTGCAGGAAGGGGGACCCCTTCTAAGGCAAGAGACTAAAGACTTCTTATTAGGAAGGGACATGCAGGTGGCAAGCAGAAGGGTCAGGGAAGCCGGGAGAACTGCTCTGCCACGTGTCTCACAATCTCAGGTCTAATGGTAATAGGGTTAGTTTCCTGGTTGTCTCCCGCCAATTGTTCTGACTCAAGGTCCTTCCTAGTGGCATGCACATCATTCAGCCAAGATGGATTCCAGTGAGGAGGAGTCTGGGAGGTTTTTAGGACATATGGACTGGCATCTCTTCTCTCCTTTCCCAAATTCTCATTGGTGGTAGCTTATTAGTTCCATATTCCTTACCAGGACCTCTGTTGTAAGATAACTGAAGTGAATGGTTACTATTGGGCCTGGCTAGGGCAGGTGGTTTTGGTCAGTGGTTCCCCTAATAAGCCTAGACTCTTGCATTTTCCCATACATAGTAAAGCACTAAATTCATTAACCTGAGATGTCTGGTTTTCTTTAATTAGCAGTAATCTTTTTGATGCTCACTGCCTGTTTTTTCATTTGTTTGTTTGTTTGACTGCCCATATATCCTGGCTTCTCCCTTAACCACTTTGGAGCACTCTCTCAGAGCTATATGAGAGGCTGCCTCCCAGGCTTAAGCCCTCAGCAAGTTTTCATCAAACAAAACGTAATTCTCAGCTTCAAGGCTATAATTTTTTTTTCACTCAACAAACAAATGAAAATGAAGTCTAGCTGAATATGACACCCCAAAAGATGCCACTTAGGCTTTAGAATTATTTTATGCTGAAAGAAGTTGAGAAGAAGCAAAAATAAGAACTCTCTGTCCTTCACACAATTTGCCTAAAAGCAGGACATAAATTTACCAACATGACCCCTTACCCTCTCTACTAGGAGGGACAAAGGTTAATCAGCCCCCATCCCCAACAACTTGAAACCTTCATCAATGGAGAAGGCATGGGCCTAAATTTGTATTATTCTCTCGTTACCTATATTTTTCCTGGTCACCTCTTCAGATCCTCCTCCATCCCTACCACATACATACCTTTCTTTCCTTTGTCTTTAGTAGAAGAAGATGCTATATAAGTTGCAGTTTTAAGCCACCTCTGAGAATCACTCATATTCCCTTGGGTATCTCTGATGTATACATGAGTAATACATGTTCTTAAAAACAGCATTCAGCTAAGTAAATTTAATGATCTAGCCAGCTTTATTCAATAATTCATGAATCAAACAGCCTTCCATCTAACAAATGGAATGGAGCTCTGATGAGGTGTATGAAATGGAAGGATTCTACAGGCAGAAGAGGGCAGGAAAAGGAAATTTCTAATAAACACAAGGAGCTTAACTCGGTGCTCTGTGTTGACATAGAGTGGTGGGATTGGGGGGTCGGAGGGAGAATCTAGAGGGAGGCGATATATGTATACTTATAGCTGACTCACATTGTACAGCAGAAAATAACACAACATTGTGAAGCAATTATCCTCCAATTAGAAAAAAGTTTTCACGATAAGCTTAAAAAAAAAAAGCGGATTGTTTCAGTCAAGGTCACCTTCCTATGGGGGACAGAACAGGCCTATCAGGGGATTGCCTCAATAGTGCTGACCAGGCAATTCCAGACTGACCAGTTTAAGTTCGCATTCCTAGCAGAGACTGACACTTGTATTAGGTTAGGTGTTAAGTCTTGATTTGCTGACCTGGGACTTAGTACAGGTTGACTCCATTTGGTGTTTGCTGTTCCTTTTCTTTGTTTCTTCTTTTTTAAAATAATTCCTCCCTTTTGATCAGACTCTCACTTTAACTGAGAGATTAAAATTAAAGGCACTCTCATCACTCCCGCTGCTTGTCTCTATTTCTTATAGCTTTTACTGATCCTCTGTGTGGTAGTCACATGACATTTTTTGCTGAATCTCTATGATCTTCATAGGTCAGGACTTCGGATTCACATTTCTTAAGTTGGTTATTCTCTTTGTCCCCTTTCTGACGTTTCAGCCTTAGAAAGAACATTTGCTTTGTGGTGAGCACCTCCAAACAGGCATTGAAAGCTTTTGAGAGAATACAATGCACTCGGGAGACGACTGTGATTGTTATAAGCAGGGTAATTCCCGACGTTTGGAGCTCACTTCAGAGCCATGGTCCCAAAAGCGAAACCAAAATCAAATAAGTTCAAGAAAGACCCTGTTGAAGGAGTCACCTTTTTAAGCCAGTGGCTCACTCAGTGATCTTCTGTACCTGAGCCTCAATTTTCCCACAAGTATTAATCCAGGAGCAGCAGGTGATGTTGGCCGCAGCACAGACATCTCTTTGCTCAGCTAAAAGATAATTAGGGATAATATCCTAATATTAGGTACAATTTTGGCCAAAGAGTCTAAGGATTTTTGTTCGGCAGCTCCTGCTTTAGCAGTAGATTCTGCAGTATATTCAAGAGCTAAAGAAAGGTTTCTGGTCATAGACTTATTTTCACTTACTCCTAGCCAAAGCAACTCATTTTGAATCATGAATGCCTCTCGGTAATTTCCATTTGAGTCTGTGGCTTAAGACTGGAAAAGTAGGCTAGTAAAAGTCACAGGTGGTTTTATTCTTATTACCCTTGCCTTGTGTCCCTTTCTTTGTGTAGAGCCTGGAAACAAGGATCCTCAAGTTTGGGGTTGTTAACCAGAAACAGGGAAATGGACCCACAGAATCTCAGAGTCTGACACAAAAGGAGGCTGAGTTTATTCCAGATAAACTTAGGCACTGAAAATCTGGGTGAAATTTGTAATGGGCAGAAATACAAGATTATGATGACATCGGGAATAGAAGAAAAATCGGTCATAGTGAGGACCACAGGGTCCTCAGCATCTTGGACATGTCAGAGTTTCTTTTATGACAAATCCTGCAGTCTTGAAAGATTACCACCACCACCACCATCCCTTCCGGCAGTGAATGTACAGGGTGATGGCATTATTTTTACATGCCAATGCCAGAGTAAAGGAAAGAAAGAAAAGAAAGGGTTTTATGTTTTATTAAAATGGGAAGTCTTGACCCAACGTCTTGTGTAGAAGCATTCTATGTCATATGTCAGCTGCTTCTCTTCCTCATTAATCGACTTGAAGCAGGACTTCAGTTTCCAGCCAGAGATTTAAGTCGAACGGCAGGGGTGAGAGCACAGAATCCTAGCCACTAGACCAATGGTCTGTGACCAGGCCCTGACTCTTTGGCTTTGCAGAAAAAGAATTCCCACAAAGTCTGGAAGTAGTGAAACAAATAAAGTATTTATTAGTAGGAAAAAAAGAGTACAGTATGGGTGGATAGACACACGCACAGACTCAGAGGGAAAGTGAGAATCTTGCCCTTGTGGTAGCTTGAATTACTTTTATGAGGGTGTTGCAGGGAGAAAGCCAATTCTGACTCCATGTTGGAAACCGTTTCTTTGACTTGCTTTCCATTGCTTTTGTTATTATAATCATACTCAATGGCTTGCCTGGAGGACCCTGCCACTCTGCTTGACTGCAAATTAAAGTGCCTTTATTCAGCTATAGACAGATAGTTTGTCCCTGCCCATCTGTGAATAGAAGAAATGAACACACCCCTTTCAAAAGCTGGACATTCCCTTGGAGATGATTTACAAGACTGAAGACCCTTTCGCTTTACTTCCCCACTTCATCTCCCTCTCTATGCTGCCTTTTGACTTTCGTCGTTCCTTACTGCTTCTTTCTCTCTGATCTATAAAAGAACCTGGCATCCAGACCCCAATAAGATGGTTATTTTAAGGCGCTAGCCTGCCATCTTCTCGGTCTGCAGGCTCCCAGATTAAAGTCTCTTGCCTCAACATGTCGTCTCTTGGATTCATTGGCCTGTCTTGCGGTGAGCAGAATGAGCTTGGACTCAGTAACAGGGACATTTCTTCCCGGTTTCCTTTGCCCATCGTTTTGATTTGCCTGGTTCCGAGTCCATCTCTGATATACCTCAGGATCCTCCCAAGTGCACACACATCTCTTAGCCAAGATGGATTCTATTAAAGAGGCCTATGGATAGTGAGCATCAGTTAGGATCACTCCCTTTTTTACCTTCAAGAAGCCTTTCTGCGCATGTGTGGTCAGGGTGGGCTCCTGACTTCAAGCATGAGAAATATGTGGTTTTTTATCTTCCATCTGGGCAGGGAATGCTTCTTGAGTTCAAGGCTGACAGAGTTCAGTTCTTCAATACTGGCAGAAATAGTCACTGGTTTTCCCAACTGAAAACTGACAAGATATTTGAAAGGATTTTTTTCAAAGTAGCGTTGTGTCCAGAAACTGGACAAATGGAAAGCTGATATTCAGAACCTGATATAAACTTTTCTTAGGCCTCCTCCCTTAAGCTGAAATAAAACTGTGTACCCAGAGGAGCAAAAAAAGTCTTCCAAAAACTTTGTGAAAAGATTTACTAAAACATTTCAAAGACAAAAGCTCTAAATCCAGGACATATGTCTTTTGATTTCCATCTTAGGTGGAAATCTTCTCTCTGATATAAAGAAGCAATTTGAAGATACTGTGGTTGGATAGGCAGCTCAACTTTTGATGGCATTTAAGCTGCAACCTACTTGTCCTTTTTAGCAATTAACCTGGCCTATTCATCTTAAAAAACCTGTAGGTATTGTAAAAAAAATTTCTGCCCTTAGGAAACAAAAGTCCTTCTTAACCGGAACTTCTATTCTTTTCCTGTGCCTTTCAGGTGTAAATATTCTACTTGATTCCTCTAGGAATTCTTATCTAGGTCATCTCTTTGAAATACCAACTTCAGGGAGGTAATTCTTATCAGAAGAAAAACAAAAGGGGGAAAGGTTATTTTGAAGCTTAGGTGAATAAAAAAGTCTGTCTTCCTCCAATTATTAACAAGCTTTAGCCATTTAAGCAGGTAACTTTTAATTATCTCATCTGCCAAAAAAAAAAAAAATTTTGGATCCAATCTCTTTTATAACTGGTGAGTTCAGTATTGTTAGGGGAAGCACACTGATTGAAACCGCCCACCCTGGCCAGGCACCATAGTAACCACTTGCATGAGTTGTTTTATGACAGGAGATCCTGATAAGGAATACGGAACTAATAAGCCACCACCAACCGGAAGAGTACGGGAAAGGTTGAAAGGAGACACCACGTGTCCGTCCACTTCCCAGAATCCCTCTCGCTAGCATCCATCTTGGCTGAGTGATGCGTGCACCACCAGTAAAGACTCTGAATTAGAATGATTGGCCAAAGACCACCCGGAAACTAATCCCATCACCATAAAACCCGAGACTGCAATCCATGAGGCAGAGCAGTTCTCCTGGGTTCCCTTACCCTACTGCTCTCCACTCGGGCGCCCTTTCCCAATAAAATCTCTTGCTTTGTCAGCACGTGTCTCTTTGGACAATTCATTTCTGAGTGTTAGACAAGAGCCCAATTTCAGGTCCTGAAGGGGTCCGCCTTCCTGCAACAGTATTACTGCACTGGATCCACAGCTAAAATTGGAAATCGGAAGCTATAAGGTCTCTGTTTACTTCTGAATGTATGTTTATGTATATGGATGCGTGCATGCTAAGTCACTTCAGTCATGTCTGACTCTTTACCATCCTATGGATTATAGCCTGCCAGGCTTCTCTGTCCATGGCATTCACCAGGCAAGAACACTGGAGTGGGTTGCCATGCCCTCCTCCAAAGGATCTTCCTGACCCAGACGTGGAACCTGCGTCTCTTATGTCTCCTGCATTGGCAGGCAGGTTCTTTATCACTAGTGCCACCTGGGAAGCCCATGTGTATGGGCCCTCAGTCTTTCTCAAAGATGGAGAAGCTCTATACAGTCAGCAAAAACAAGACTGGGAGCTGACTGTGGCTCAGATCATGAACTCCTTATTGCCAAATTCAGACTTAAGTTGAAGAAAGTAGGGAAAACCACTAGACCACTCAGGTATGACCTAAATCAAATCCCTTATGATTATACGGTGGAAGTGACAAATAAATCCAAGGGATTAGATCTGATAGACAGAGTGCCTGAAAAACTATGGACAGAGGTTCATGATATTGGACAGGAGGCAGTGGTCAAGACCATATCCAAGAAAAATAAATGCAAAAAGGTTGTCTGGGAAAGCCTTACAAACAGCTATGAAAAGAAGAAAAGTTAAGGCAATGGGGAAAAGGAAAGCTATACCCATTTGAATGCAGAGTTCCAAAGAATAGCAAGAAGAGACAAGAAAGGCTTCCTCAGCGATCGATGCAAAGAAATAGAGGAAAACAACAGAATGGGAAAGACTAGAGATCCCTTCAAGAAAATTAGAGATACCAAGAGAAATTTTCATGCAAAGATGGGCACAATAAAGGGCAGGAATGGTATGGACCTAACAGAAGCAAAAGATATTAAGAAGAGGTGGCAAGAATACACAGAAGAACTGTACAAAAAATACCTTCACAACCCAGATAATCACAATGGTGTGATCACTCACCTAGAGCCAGACATCCTGGAATGTGAAGTCAAGTGGGCTTTAGGAAGCATCACTACAAACAAAGCTAGTGGAGGTGATGGAATTCCAGTTGAGCTATTTCAAATCCTGAAAGATGATGCTGTGACAGTGCTGTACTCGATATGCCAGCAAATTTGGAAAACTCAGCAGTGGCCATAGGACTGGAAAAGGTCAGTTTTCATTCCAATCCCAAAGAAAGGCATGCCAAAGAATGCTCAAACTGCCACACAGTTGCACTCATCTCATACACTAGCAAAGTAATGCTCAAAATTCTCTAAACCAGGCTTCAGCAGTACGTGAACCATGAACTTTTAGATGTTCAAGCTGGATTTAGAAAAGGCAGGGGAACCAGAGATCAAATTGCCAACATCCGTTGGATCATAGAACAAGCAAGAGAATTCCAGAAAAACATCTACTTCTGCTTTATTGACTACGCCAAAGCCTTTGACTGTGTGGACACAACAAACTGTAGAAAATTCTTCAAGAGATGGGAATACCAGGCCACCTTACCTGCCTCCTGAGAAATCTGTATGCAGGTCAAAAAGCAATAGTTAGAACTGGACATGGAACAACAGACTGGTTCCAAATTGGGAAAGGAGTACGTCAAGACTGTATATTGTCACCCTGCTTATTTAACTGCAGAGATATTAAACTAATTAGGCTTATTTGATATGTTACATTAAATGGGAAACATTTTCAAATAAGGAATAGTAAGTTTTCTTTATGGTGTGTTCGTATAAGCATCTTCAAGGAGATTCATAGAAAATAAACTGACATGTAGAGGTTTCTGAAAACTTTAAGAGCATAAAACCAAACTGGGTAAGAATTTCCAGAACTAATGGAAAAACTAGATTCAAACAGAAAAAGAATTAACAACATGGGACTCAATTTTTATGACTTCTCGTTTGAAACATTGCTGGTTCTTTAATGCTTTGTTTTTCCAGACATAAGTTTCCTTAAGGAAACATTTTCTCTTAAGCTACCTACAGCAATTTGGTAAAGCATACCTTTGTAAGCATAGATGAAACATCAGCCCCCTACCTGATCACTCCAGAATTCAGAAATTCTTGACTATTCTTTTCTTTTCATTAAAATATGTGTGTGTGTGTGTGTTAGTCGCTCAGTCATGTCTGACTCTTTGCGACCTCATGAACTGTAGCCCGCCAGGCTCCTCTGTCCATGGAATTCTCCAGTCAAGAATACTGGAGTGGGATGCCATTTCCTTCTCCATATATATTTACTTTGGGTCTTAGTTGTGGCACATGGGCTCTGGAGCTCGGGGACTCAGTAGCTGCTATGCACAGGTTTAGTGGCGTTGTGGCATGTGGGATCTTGTTTTCCAAACCAGAGATTGAACTTGTGTACCCTGCGTTGGAAGGTGGGTTCTTAACCACTGGACACCAATCAAGTCCCTTGACTTCTTTTCATGGCTAACATAGTTAATTTGCATAATTTCAATAAGGACCTCTTCTCCTTTAATAAGACACAGTTGGAAACATTGGCTATACCACTAAGGCTTTGGCTGGAATGTCATCTTTGGGAGATGTGGATATACTCAGATATGACCAGACTGTTTTAAGGAACTGAGATTGGCTTTTACAGAGACAATATAGTCCCTTGGAGAAACCTGATACTTTGCTTAGAAGGCTCCAGCAAAGCAGTCTTGAAAAGATCTTACGTGGTTGATCACTGTTCTTGCTGCATTTGTGTAGATAATCAGGCCAAGTTTAATGGTAGCAATTTACTTTTCCTGTGATTATCTTTTGTTTAAAAAAAACTGAGGTCATTGTAGAGGGAAGAAACTGTGTTTGCTCCTTCGTCGATGTTGGATTCTGGTCATGTTGATTGCCTTTGAGGTTTTGCTATATACCCATGACTGGACTGGGCTCTGAATTCTTCTAGTTTCCTCAGATATCTGCCTACAGCTCTCCAAATGAACATTTCTAATTTTTTCCCACCCTTCTTGGGAATTACTGAAAACAAAGCCTGAGCTTGACTTGTCTTGGAAGGGACTATGCCAGGTCCTTCTCACTACCCAGATGGCAGCTAAACTTCAGGGACTTGAACCTTAGGTAATGCATATCACACATAAAGAAGCCTCCACCTAACATCTGGTCTTATACCAATGTTGGAGGCCACCTGAGATCAGAATAACATAGACGTTTACCAGAAAAATCTCTGAGTCCCATTAGAAAGTTGAAAGTGAAAGTTAAGTCACTTAGTCGTGTCCGACTCCTTGCGACCCCATGGACTGTAGCCCACCAGGCTTCTCCGTGTATGGGATTCTCCAGGCAAGAGTGCTGGAGTGGGTTGCCATCCTATTAGTTATGAGAAAAACCCATTCAGGGGCCCTGCCTTGAGGTGATATGGGGTATCTGTAAGGCCATTAACTTGATGGATTGTTGTTTACATTCTCATAGTCTCTTTAGAGTGAAAAGACAATTCAGACAGGATTACCAGGATGAATATTAAAATAAAGGAGGATAGAGGGGAGCAGGAGTTATGAGAATCTTATAGTCTTTTGTTTTAGATAAACTTTTCTCTGCTTGTATCTTTAATCTTTCATTAGCCATTTGTAATGACCCTTTCAATGAAGCCATTTTGCAATTTTAAGGCTTTAGGAATTTTCTGCACACCAATTAAAATAGATATCCCATTCTGTTTGATTTGTTTTGGGAAAACTTGCTTTCAAATATACTTCTTAAATGAATGATCTTGTCTAATTATAATGTTCCCCATTACAGCCATTATAATTCTCTCTTTTTTTTTTTCCAAATAAGATTTTAACATTTCTCTAGATATTTATAAGTTCCAGGACCACAGTTCTTTGACATGAAATAGGCAAGTGTGCCAAAGGTGCTGTGTTCAACTCTTTGGAATTTAAGAGTTCTGTTTACTTATTTAGCTAAGACTTTAAGTCTCTCAGAGCCAAACTAATACCTAAAAGTGATGTGCTGCCGGGCTGGGAATAGTGCAATGTTTTATAGTATGTTTCATTGCACAGAAATTGTCTTGAGGTTGTTGAGTGACCTAGTGTTGATCTAACTCATTTTCCATGACCAACTTCTCCTAATGTGAGAGTTTTGGGTGGCAAATTTTAGGTGGCAAGCACTTTAACAGTTTTTCAATGCTTGAGCCACGCTTACCAGTTTTTGCAGGTTTTTGTCTTCCGAAGTTTCCACTAGAATCTACATCCATAGGAGGAAATGGAAAGAAAGAAGGGACCCAAGCTATAACTTAGAAGAATAGAATAAAATCATATTTCCTTCCCTACAAAAGAAATGAAAATGTTTAAGCTCTCTCCCCTAACACTGGACATCTGGGGGTATCTTATGGAGGGTAGGGACTAGGTTTTATTTCTCTCTGCATCTGAAGCACTGGCATGATGCCAATAGGCAATAAATGCTGTTGAAACATCCATTTGGTGTTGCTGATCCATGGTCCTTGTCTCATCTTCACAGTTCCTCAGGCTTTCTGTAGATCATTTGTGTTCTTGTGTGCATGAGTTCAGGGTCTGGGGGCTTGAGCCCTTCTCTAGGAGGAAACTGACATTCTCTGTACTGTTCACTGCCATTACAATCTGATGTTTCCCTTGCTTCTGCTTCTTCCCATATAGCATCTTTTCCTAATGCTCCCGGTGTCTAAACTTTTTCCTTTAAGTGCTTTCTCTAGGTAGCTCCTCACACTCTTACTCCCAGAATTGACTCTTCTCTACCACCACAGTTATCTAAATCCTTTACTAATCACTCAGGCCAAACTGACAGTTGAGTGTCCATTTTTAAATGCTAATTGCTTTTGGGGTCTGAGTCCCTTCAGTCAGTGGTGTGCTCTATTACCTTTGGTTACTTGTGTTCCACAGAAGCCCCGTAAATTTCCCTGTGCTCCCTCCCTCCCTCCAGCAGGGGGAACAGAAAATATGCTCAACTAGTAGTAACAAATAATTTTCAAGCAAGGGGCTTACAAATGAGAAGGAAGTAGATACCATCACAAAACAGTTTTCAAAGCTGGGTCTCAAATCGCTAAGTCATGTTCTTCTCTGCAGAGAGTAGATGGGACCTTGTTAAAAATTCCTATTCCTGGGCTTTCTTCAGGCCCATCAGGATCTTTGAATGTGAGTTCAGGACCTGAGTTTTAACAAACTACCCCCATGGTTCTTATGTTTACCAGTTTGAGAGCTATGGGAATAGTGTTTCAAGCCTGGGCCTTGGGACTAATTGGGTTTGATTTTTTTGCTGTTGTTGTTACTTTTCCTATATAAATTTTCAAGTTGATATGTTGTATTTCATCTTTATTCAGTTCAAGAAAGTTGGTTTGTTTGTCTCTTTCTTTTTCTCTTTTTGGCTGCAGCATGCAGGATCTTAGTTCCCCAACCAGGGACTGAACTTACACCCCCTGCAGTAGAAGCACAGTCTTAACCACTGGATCACCAGGGAAGTCCCTGGGTTTGATTCTTGGCTTATCGCTTTACTTCTATGTGCTTCACTATATTTATGTAAACTGGAGGCAAAAATAGTCCCCACCTCAAAGGATTATTGTGAAGATAACTGAAGAAATACACTTAGCCTGGAGTTTGGCATACCGTGTGTGTGTGTGTTCAGTCATTCAGTCATGCCTTACTCTGCAACCCCATGGACTGTAGCCTGCCAGGTTCCTCTGCCTGTGGGATTTTCCAGGCAAGAATACTGGCGTGAGTTGTCATTTCCTATTCCAGGGGATATTCCCAACCCAGGGATCGAACCCACATCTCTTGGATTCTTTAGCAGGTGGATTCTTTAGCACAGTGCCACCTGGGAAGCCCTTGGCATAAAGTAAGTGCTCAATAAACTTACTTTATTTAAAGAGGGAAGTGCTTCTTTACAACCCTCGATGTTTCCTTCTGTGTGGAGGGAGCTCCGTTAACATAACATTCTCAGCCGTCAGTCAAGGTGGAGAGAAAGGATATCACACTGATCAAAGCAGCAAGAGCACAGTGGCCATGCCTGGTTCAGTTGCTTCTTTTTCCTCTTAGGAATGAACTAGCCCCAAAGAGTACAAACCCTCCCTGTTCCTCCAGAGACAGACTGCTTTTGTGTGAGAATTGGGTGCGGGGGTGTCAGAGAAAGAGGTGGGAATGGAAAAGGGGAAGAAGTCTATGTAACCCTGATCCACCCTGATTCACACTTTCCAGCCCTAGGTCTGCTAAACCCAGGGTTCGGTAGTAGGAAGCTGTAGTGACATGGCTCCTGTTACTGTCACTGCCGGTGACCCATTGGAGACTTGTTATTTCCCATCTCCTCAACTTTGGGCTTTTCTGGTTTAGAGGTCCAGCTTCCAGGTTGGGGAGGGGGTCCATTCCCACCAGAGACTATAACAAAAGAACCACTGAACTATAAGTAATGGCTACTACCAGGTTACTTGGGGCTCACTGTGCCAAGGAACTTGGCAAGAAGTACAGTTACCATCTTGGCAAGAGAAATTGACTCTGGCCCGTAGAAGGAGGTAGGGCTGCTGAACACATTGGCACACTGGGCATACAAAGGAATCTGGTGCCCAGGTCATCTGTTTTGCCTCTCTTGGCATTCCCTTGACCAGTTTTCATGGTAAATGGACAACTTTAGCAACCATAGCCTAAGGAAGGCATGGCACCCAGAGAAAACATCATCAAGGATGAGAGTCTCATCACATCACCTGGATAGCCACTTAGACCAGTAGAGGTGTTTTCTGAGGATGAGGGAGACAGTGAGTACCAGCTGTGGTCTCAAGACCAGCTCCTGTGATGATGGGGCTGTAGTTTGTCCCACTAATATTTTCCTTCTATGCCTTTGCCAGGAAAAAAAGCCTGGAAGCATTATGGAAAAGTTGCTTCCAGAAATTGAATAAAGAAGTAGATTCATGTAGTGGACACTCTTATGAGTGGCCAGGATTTTCTTTGAGGACAAAACAACTATTCCCCCTCTGCTGTAGATGCTGCTAGTTGACAGCCCTCAGCCAATAGTCCTCTCTAGGGACTGTCTTTAACTGAATATAGCTATCTTCCAAAGTCACACCCTTTTCCAGGGGTAGCCTGAGTCCTAGACTGGCCTATATAAAAGTATAAAGACCAACTGTGCTCCAACTGAGACCTCTGAATGGCCCTCATCATTGCTTCTTTCCTCTCTGCCAACCCTGCTTTCTTTCCATTTGCTCCTATGGTTGTAGATCACATGAGGATTCCCCAATAGACTTCCTGCAACCTAATCTCCAGCTCAGATGTTGCTTCCTACAATGTGCAACAGAAACCCATTGCTCTCACTAAGCAATGTTATCCAATCTAGTCCTTATCCATACTAAGATGCTATCTGGCCTACATCTACCCTACTCTGCCTGATTTCTGATTCAGAATCTGGACAGGATTGCAAACACAGTTGGACTGCTTGAAGTGGACTTGCATGATGGACTGCTTCAAAATCCCAACAGTCGGGCTTCCCTGGTGGTCCAGTGATTAAGAATCTGCCTTGCAACACAGGGAACATGGTTCCATCCCTGATCCAGGAAGATCTCACGTGTGTCAGAGCAGCTAAGTCACAGCTATTGAGCCTGCACTCTAGAGTCCTCAAACCACAACGACTGAGCTTGCATACTGCAACTACTGAAGCCTGAGTGCCCTAGATAGAGCAGGTGCCCCACAATAAGAAAAGCCACCACAATGAGAAGCTCATGAACTACAACAAAGAGTAGCCCCCAACTCGCCACAACTAGAGAAAGCCCCTGTGCAGCAACAAAAACTCAGTGCAGCCAAAAAGACAATAAAATAAAATTATAAGTCTTAAAAAAAAATACCAAAAGTCATTATTATCAGAAAATCAAGGAAAGGCTAGTGAACAGAGGCAAGCAGGACACCAATGGTATCTCTGTCATATGGACCATCATTTATAGAACAAGAACCAGGCAAAGAGTCTAGGGTTTGGGAAAGTCAGGATGGACTCAACCATGGTGAGAGGAATTTTTTTTTTAATTTTTTAATATTTATTTTTATTTATTTGGCTGTGCTGGGACTTTGTTATGGCACACAGAATCTTTAGTTGTGGCACGTGGGATCTAGTTCCCCATCTAGGGGTCAAACTTGGGCCCCCTGCTTTGGGAGCATGGAGTCTTAGCCAGTGGACCACCAGGGAAGTCCTGCGAGGGAATTTAATTTCATGCTTTATCCTTCATAAGCAGCCTCACTGTGGAGCACCTTACAGTCAAGGATCAGACCAAGAATTTCCTGACAATAATAAAGGGTGAGGTGTTCAAATGTGCCTGATAACTTCATCATCTGGCCAGTCATGAGCAGTAGGGTCTAGTGAGAAGAATACAGGCTTGGGACAAGAGTGACCACTGTCTGACTCCCAATTTCCCTATCATGACCGCAAACAAGCTGCTTAACTTTGCTGAGCCTCCTTTCCTCATCTGCTAAATAAAACAAGAAGAACCTTGCAGAGTTGGTGGGAGGATTAAATAAGATAATGTATGTAAAGCTCCTAGCACAGAGCCTGGCTTTCAACAACTGATAGGCATTTGAATTTTTCCATAAAGAGTTTTTAAGCTTTTCAATGTGATGAGTTATGACTGGTCTGTCCTAGCCGATTCATTTACCTCCCACTGTGCCATTTCTAAATAAGGAGACTATTTACACTTGGACAGAGCGAGATGTGAGTTTTTGGGCAGCTATGTAGGGCAGGGAGCTATCTAATGAGCATGGCTTATTTTTACCCACCACTTCTACATTTTGGACGTCACCATTTTGACACAGTTCAGCCCTTCCGGTAAAATGATATTTCCTGCTCACCTGCAAAAGGTGAGTTATATAATGCCACTTGGTCTCAAAGGACAGAAGGCAATCAGCTCCAAACAGAGCGAGGTGTTGAAGCACAACTTAAGGGCATGTGAGACCAGGAGACCAGAAGGCCCGGGCTGGAATGGACAAGATGGTGACATGGCCAGAGCCAGGATCTTTGCTGGGACAGTGTAAGAAATGAAGAAAGAAGGTTCCTTGGTTCAACTGCAATTCTTGAGTCATTTCCCCAGAGTCCATTGCAAGAAAACACAGATAATAATTCAGAGAAATACTTTACCGCAGGAGGAGGAAATGCTGGAAGAAAATATCAAAGGGATTTGAAAAGCAGAAGTTCAAGGCTATCACCTGGGAAGACTCACCCCTCTGCCCAGCCCTTTGGCGCCATATCCTTCAGGCTTCTGTTGACAATAGAATGTTTGTCCCCATATCCCTGGGCTTCAGCTTTGGAAAAACAAGAAGATTGACCTGACCAAGAGAGGGAGCAAGACAAGCAAGAGCTTCCTAAGGATCCTGGACTCCCAGCTCCACCTGAATTGGCTCCTTCAGAAGACTGAGGGGTCTTCAGACCAGACTCAACTGGCGTCTGGAGGGACAGGCCCATCCAACCACCTAGGGAGTGACCTTGTCAGCTGCTGTGGTCTGTTTTTCTCTGTACACCAAGTTTTCACCTGAACAAATCCAAAATTCCTCTGAATTTTGATTCTCGGTCCCCAACTTCTTTTCTCTTTACCCTTTTACTATTTCTCTACCTTCTACCATAGAAACTATCTGAGAACAGAAGCTTGAAGTGAATTTTCTTCTCTGAAATCTCTGGGATGGTCTACTGGTTAACACTCATCTGATTGCACAATGGAAGGTTTTGTCCTGTGCTGAATGTATTCCCATGCCCCGAGAGTGGAAAGGGGCTCAGGTGATCAAGAGGGCTCTGGTGACTATGTGTGTGTGCGTGCATGCTCAGTCTCTCAGTCATGTCTAGCTCTTTTGTGACGTCATGGACTGTAGCCCACCAGGCTTCTCTGTCCATGGGATTTCCCAGGCAAGAATTTTGGAGTGTGCTGCCATTTCCTTCTCCAGGGGATCTTCCTGACCCAGGGTCTTCCTGACCTGGGTCTCCTGCATCGGCAGGTGGATTCTTTACCACTGTGCCACCTGGGAAGTCCCTGGTGACCCTGACCCTCCTGCAATCACAGCCCTGACCACCTACACACAAGACTGACACCTAGGCTACCCTCAAAACCCTTTCCCTTCTGATTACATCAGTGTATGCATCAGAAGGGGCCTTTGGGCAAAACTACCTATGACAATAATAATAATAATGCCATCCATTGAGCACCATGACATGAAGGGCTTCTCATCCATTACTTTACTTGATCCTCACAACACCCCTATAAAAGTAGATATTATTGTTTTTCCACTTAGCAGATAACAAAACCAAGATTTGGAAAGGATAAATAACTTGCTCAAGTTGTGTAGGTAGTAAGTGACAGAGCCAAGGCTGACCCTCAGTTCCAGCCGATGGCAGACCCTAAGCTCTTAACCACACTTAACTCTGTGGAGCCTCAGGTGCTTCTGAATAGAGGATCCAGGTACATACTTCAGCCCTCATGCCCCTTCCTCCAGAAAGCTTTCCTTAGTCCCTCCCCTCCCACCCTCCAGCTCCCCTATTCCCAGGCCATGTCTTGCTCACAACTGCATTGCTTCATGGGCTGATGTGTCTGCTTCCCTCAGCAGAGTGAGGATCTTGCTTGGCTCTTGAAAGAGAAGACTATCTTACTCATTCTTATATCCTTGAACCCTGTGAGAACCTGACCCAGAAAGGGGCTGAACCTAAAGGCTTTCAGGTTTTCCCAGAGACTGGAGCTACCATGTAGGCCCTTGAGGGGTGCAGGACTGAGAAGGTAGGTGGAAGAAGAAATGGGACTGAAAACCAACCCATCTGGAGCCACATCCACCAAAAGTAGGTTGTTGTGGTGGTTTAGTCACTAAGTCATGTCCGACTCTTTTCGACCCCATGAACTGCAGCATGCCAGGCTTCCCTGTCCTTCACTATCTCCTGGAGTTTGCTCAAATTCATGTCCATTGAGCCCATAATGCTATCTAGCCATCTCATCCTCTGTCACCCACTTTTTCTCCTGCCCTCAATATTTCCCTGCATCAGATTCTTTTCCAATGAGTCAGCTATTCACACCAGGTGCCCAAAATATTGGAGCTTCAGCATCTGTCCTTCCAATGAATATTCAGGGTTTATTTCCTTTAGGACTGACTGGTTTGATTTCTTTGCAGTCCAAGGGACTGTCAAGAGTCTTCTCTAGCACCACAATTTGGAAGCATTCATTCTTCAGTGCTCAGCAAGTGGGTTACTTTTCTTAATGGCCACGAAGGTGCCCTTGGGATAGCTCAGCCACTCTGAACTGGGAATTAACAGTTTGACAGTTGGAATCCACATCAGACAGCCCAGATGCTCCCAATCCTGTTTGGTTTAGGCAATCCAGCTGTGAGGTTTCATCACGGGGATATTATAGACTGAATGTTTGTATATCCCCCAAATTAGTATGTTGAAATCCTGTCCCTCAATGTGATGGTATTAGGAGGTAGGGCCTTTGGGAGCTAATTAGGGTTAGATGAGGTCATGAAGGTGGGGCCCCCATGAATGGGATTAGTGCCCTTCTAAGAGTCACAAGAGAACTTGCATCTTTCTGCTCTCCACCCAGTGAGGATACAAGAAGTCAGTAATCCTCAACCCAGAAAAGGGTGTCCCTAGGGCTCAGTCTTGCAGGCACCCTGATTTCAGACTTTCAGCCTCCAGATTGGTGAGAAATAAGTGACTGTTGTTTATAAGTTACTCAGTCTATGATACTTTGTTATAACAGCCCGAACAGACTAAGACAAGATGTGATCTGAGGTGCCTAGTTTGGTTCAACCACTTATGGTTTTCAAGATAAATGTCCTGAGTAGGTCAAGTTTATTTTTCTCCATCCTGTCTGGGAACTTGAAGTCCCAGCAAGAGCATGTAGCTGTGAGTTTCATGAAGCAAGAAGTTCAGGCCTGAGTTGCTCTCTCATCTCCTCTGACAGCCCAAACTTAGTTCTTTTCAATTATATGCATGAAAAATAGCATTTAACCTAGTAAACCCTCATCCCAGCGTAGTCTTACATTATTCAAAACCAGAGTAATGATCCTTTAAATAGAATCATAGCTTCACCTCTCTGTCACCATGTCCTTACCTTTCAAATTGAGAACCAACATCACCAAAAACAGAGACACTATTTTTAGGTATTTCAATAGTTTCTTATAAAATCAGCTAAATATAAAAGGTGCTGGTTATTCATTTGACCATTTGGGCCAACTAAGAGTGGTGGGTGTCTCCTGGACACCAAGATAAAATTCAGTCTCTAAAGCTCATTTCGGTTGCTGGGTTAGCCCATGCAGCGCACAATGCAAAGCATGGGCTCTGGGGCCAAACTCATCAGCCAGGTGCCCGGCTTACACTGTGTGACCTTGCTTCCTTGACTCAGTGTCCTCACCTGCTAATATAGGGAGGGTGATGGCACCTGCCTGTAGGATTAAGCCTGAGGGTTTAGCAAAATAATCCCAGTGAAGTACTTAGCATGGTGCCAAGCGTGTAGAAATGCTTATGTGTAATCAAAACCCTTTTTAAAAAAAATCATTCCTGTCTGAGATACAACTAAAATTATTCCAAAGAGATTGGGCCCTTTTAGAAATGTTATCAGCAGAGAATTAGTTTTGTGAGTTGTCAGAAATTATGCCTGACACATCTGCAGAAGCCGAGAGGCTAAATAAGTTCACCGTGTGAGCCTGAGAGACACAGAGCAAAGTTGTGGCTCCGCCCATTTCCTTTTCCCAGCTGGGACAACTGAACAGAAGAATCAGTCCATTTATTGTCATCTTTCTCATGCCAGCACTTGCTCACTCTCCCGTTTTGTTCCCCAGGGTGACCTGCAGGCCTGGTAGGTGGCACCGTTGGTTCCAGCTGTGCTTGGATTCTCTGAGCAACCAGACCATGTGGTCTTGGGTAAATTCCCTATCTGTTCAACTCACCCATGGGACTGAGGGTCTTGGGGGTCATCTTAGGGATCCTGGGCCCGCCATGGGCAGTGGTAGAGGGGAGCACACCTGAGCCTGGACCAGGTGAGCTGCTGAGTCAAAACATAAGTACCAAGAGGAGGTGCTCTTGCCCAGGAAAGTCTCAGTCTGAGAACTGAAAGTGTTAGTCATTCAGCCATGTCCCATGGACAGAGGAGCCTGGGGGCTATTGTATATGGGGTTGCAAAGAGTCAGACATGACTGAGCGTCTGAGCATACATCCTGACATATAGTTAATGTCTGAATCTTTATGACCTTATGGACTGTAGCCTGCCAGGCTCCTCTGTCCTTGGAATTCTTCAGGCAAGAATACTGGAGTGGGTAGACATTCTCTTCTCCAGAAGATCTTCCCAACCCAGGCATCGAACCTGAGTTTCCTACATTGCCGGCAGATCCTTTACCATCTGAGCCACCAAGGAATCCCATGAGGACAGAAAGTCCAGGGCAAACTGGGGTGGCTGGCCACTCGAGGAGAATCCTGAAGGTCCCCTCACAGGTGGTGCCTGGGCAGAGGCATCAGTCATGTCAGGATAGGCACTAGAGCAACAGCACTGACCCCAAACTTTATGACAGTGTAGTCACAGCCCTTCAGAGAAATCAGCGCTAGTCACCAGGCTCTGGCCTGGTGTAAGACCTTTGATATGCTTAAGAATCGTGTTTATTTCATCTTTCTGTTTCCTCCAGACTACCTGTCCCTTCAGGCTGTGCGCTCACCTTGGAATCCCCTTGTCACTCTGCTCTGAGCTTTCACCACGATGGGCCCTGGCTTTACCTTTTGAAGCCAGAGAAAAACCAAAGGTTCTGGGGGTCAGGTCCCAACTCTGGGTCAAAGTCTCATATTTAGAATCCAGGGGGCTGTATGGGCTGCAGATTCAGAGCCCATGAGACTCTAACCTGGCCTCATCTGAACCTGAATGTGCATCAGAGCAACCAGTTTAGCTCTGGATTTGCTCAGAGGTGTGTCAGGGGTGAGGTGTATGACAGAAAAAGTCTTGCCCAGGGTGAAACCAAGTCAGAGTGGTGGGAATTTCTCCAGAGCACTCCTTTCTTGTCTTCCTTAGCATCCCATCCACCTTTACTCTCCGAGGTCTTAACAAGCCCCTGTGAGTGCACCTGCCCCTGTGAATCTCCCCTAAGAAGCCTCCCACCCCTCCCTCCCACTCTTCAGCCCCTACTATAAACTCCTGGTGTGCTCAGAGATTGTACCACAAAAAATGCACTCTTAATGATCATGAAATCCTTATTGCAAAATTCATACTTATATTGAAGAAAGTAGGGGGAAAGTGCTAGAACATTCAGGTATGACCTAAATCAAATCCCTTATGAATATACAGTGGAAGTGACAAATAGATTCAAGGTATTAGATCTGATAGACAGAGTGCCTGAAAAACTATGGATGGAGGTTCATGACTGTACAGGAGGCAGTGACCAAGGCCATCACCAAGAAAAAGAAATGCAAAAAGGCAAGATGGTTGTCTGAGGAGGTCTTACAAACAGCTGAAGGCAAAGGAGAAAAGCCCAGATAAAACCATCTGAATGCAGAGTTCCAAAGAATAGCAAGGAGACATAAGAAAGCCTTCCTCAATGATCAATGCAAAGAATTAAGAGGAAAACAATAGAATGAGAAAGAGTAGAGATCACTTCAAGAAAGTTAGACATACCAAGGGAACATTTCATGCAAAGATGGGCACAATAAAGGACAGAAATTATATGGACCTAAACAAAAGCAGACGATATTAAGAAGAGGTGGCAAGAATACACAGAAGAACTGTACAAAAAGATGTTAATGACCCAGATAACCACAATGTTGTGATCACTCCCCTAGAGCCAGACATCCTGGAATGTGAAGTCAAATGGGCTTTAGGAAGCATCACTACAAACAAAACTAGTGGAGGTGATGGAATTCCAGTTGAGCTTTTTCAAATCCTAAAAGATGATTCTGTGAAAGTGCTGCACTCAATATGCCAGCAAATTTGGAAAACTCAGTAGTAGCCACAGGACTGGCAAAGGTCAGTTTTCATTCCAATCCCAAAGAAAGGCAATGCCAAAGAATGTTCAAACTACAACACAATTGCACTTATCTCACACACTAGCAAAATAATGCTCAAAATTCTCCTAGCCAGGCTTCAACAGTACATGAATCGTGAACTTCCAGATGTTCAACCTGGATTTAGAAAAGGCAGAGGAACCAGAGATCAAATTGCCAATATCCATTGGATCATAGAACAAGCAAGAGAGTTCCAGAAAAACATCTACTTCTGGTTTATTGACTACAGCAAAGCCTTTGACTGTGTGGATCACAACAAACTGTGGGAAATTCTTAAAGAGATGGGAATACTAGATCACTTTACCTGCCTCCTGAGAAATCTGTATGTAGGTCAAGAAGTTAGAACTGGATATGGAACAACTGAATGGTTCCAAATTGGGAAAGGGGTACATCAAGGCTGTATATTGTCACTCTGCTTATTTACTTCTATGCAGAGCACATCATGCGAAATGCCGGGCGGGACCAAACACAAGCTGGAATCAAGATTTCTGGGAGAAATATCAATAACCTCAGATGGGCAGATGACACCACCCTTATGGCAGGAAGCAAAGAAGAACTAAAGAGCCTCTTTATGAAAGTGAAAGAGGAGAGTGAAAATGATGGCTTAAAACTCAACATTCAAAAAACAAAGATCATGGCATCTGGTCCCATAACTTCAAGGCAAGTAGATGGAGAAACAATGGAAACTGTGACAGACTTAATTTTCTTGGGCTCCAAAATCACTGCAGATGGTGACTGCAGCCATAAAATTAAAAGATGCTCCTTGGAAGAAAACTTATGACCAATCTAGACAGCATATTAAAAATCCAAGACATTACTTTGCCAACAAAGGTCCATCTAGTCAAAGCTATGGTTTTTCCAGTAGTCATGTGTGGAAAGAGTTGGACTATAAAGAAAGCTGAGCACCAAAGAATGTATGCTTTTGAATTGTGGTGTTGGAGTAGACTCTTGAGAGTCCCTTGGATTGCAAGGAGATCCAACCAGTCAATCCTAAAGGAAATCAGTCCTGAATATTCATTGGAAGTACTGATACTGAAGCTGAAGCTTCAATACTTGGGCTGCCTGATGCGAAGAACTGACCCATTGGAAAGACCCTGATGCTGGGAAAGATTGAAGGCAGGAGAAGGGGATGACAGAGGACAAGATGGTTGTATGGCCTCACCAACTTGATGGACATGAGTTTGATTAAGCTCTGGCCGTTGGTGATGGACAGGGAAGCCTGACGTGCTGCAGTCCATGGGGTCACAAAGAGTCGGACATGACTGAGCAAATGAATTGAACTGAACTGAATGACTGTCTTAAGACTACCCTTTCAGGGATCATTGCTGTAGTTCATTTTCAGAGATGTTTGTCTGAACATGTATAAACCAGAAGAATTCAGAGAAAGTCCCATTATGTTGAAGAAATTAAAAAAGACTTTCTTGTTTTGTTCCTTGATTATTTCATGTTAATTTTGTTTCTCAATGCAATTTCAAGGTCATTCAGGAACAAGAAGCTTGTCTTATTTATCATACTCCCTATTTTTTTAAACCTTCAAAGCATCTACCTAGGTGTCAGAAAGCTAAAAAGGACTCAATAAATACAATCAGAAATGTTGAATGAATTCTGAATACACCATGGCCACACCATGACATCTCACACACCAAAGCTCAACAAGTGTTTGTTGAACTTATGGGTGAACACTCTTATATCTCGGAAATGGATCCAGCTTATCCAAATTTGCTATTCACTGGCTTGGTGAATAAGAATTCACCAGAAACAATACAAATATAAATATATGGAATCAGACAATAATATAATAGAGTGGGATGTAGCCCTTGGTAGTTTAATAATTTCTCTACTTTTTATGGGAAAATTCTGGCTCATTATCTTCCCACTTATTGGCAAAGGGAGCTGAATGTATGTTTGAAATACACATCCACCCTTCCTCTGGATTTTTCCTTGTGTCAACTTTCAAAAACCCCGGCTTCTTCAGTAGCTATAAGACAAGCCACAAGATGGCAAATTTTAATACAAAAAAAGAGTGGCATACATTTAAACTGCTGATATTCTGAGAAAAAATATTTCATAGTACTTTTCATTCTGTTAGCTGCTGTCTGCACATTGTGCAAATAGATTTCTATTTACTAATGGTGGCAATTAAGGCAAAGTCTTAAGCTTAACCAAATGATTGCTTACTCCAGCAGATATGCAAATCAACTTTCCTGTCATGATTAATTTTTCCATCTAGTTTGTTATGTGGTTCCCACAGCCTCAGAAGGAACAGCCTCTGTACTATGATATCAGTCTTCCTGGCCACATATGAAAACCTAATTGGCAATAACAGAGAGATTCTGCTTTAAAAAAAAAAAAAGTAAAATGAGTGACAGGAAAGTTCTAACCAGGTAACCTTCAACATCACTGTGCTCAGTCTCTTAATTTGTAAAATGAGCATGCATGGATGCGTGCTCAGTCGCTGAGTCATGTCCGACTCTTTGGGACTCCATGGATTATAGTTGCCTGGCTCCTCTGTCCACGGGATTCTCCAGCCAACGATACTGGAGCCGGTTGCCATTTCCTTCTCCAGGGTATCTTCCCACCCCAGGGATCGAACCTGTATCTCCTGAGTCTCCTGCATTGGCAGGCACATTCTTTGACCACTGAGCCACTTGAGAAGCCAAAATAAGCATATGATTTTTCAGTTAAATATAATCATATGCAGTGCACTTAACCTTGAACATAGACTATAATTGCTCAAGAAATGTTAGCCATTATAATAATTATTATAAAATATATTAAGAAAGTATACATTGTTGTTGTTATTGTTGTTGCTAATGCTGAAGGGAAAAGTTTGTGGAACTGGAGCCTGAGGTGACCATATTAGGCCTCAAACATGTGCAGAAAGAAAGGAACTAGAAAGAAGCAGGGATGAGAGAGATCACTGCTTCCCACCTTCCCATTTCGGCTTCCACTGGTTTCTTGCTCTCAGATATTCATGAAATTGAATCTGGTGCCTTTAAGTACATGCCCCGTGGAAGTCAGTGCCTTTTGACCAACTGACTTGGGGTAAAAGTTGAGCCCCCAGAGAATGACTTACTCAGTGTGAGATTGTAGCAGTTGTGTGCATGTGTTTGTGTGTGTTGGGGTAGAGAGGGTTGGAAGTCATACATTTTTATATCTTCAGGAGAAACACAAAAAGGGTGAGAGAAGGGAGAGGAAAGGGGTGAAGGTCAAAGTCTCCATGACATGACTCTTTCCTTTGCTTCTCCTCCATCTTACGTAAAGTTACTAAACTCACAAAATAATTGAGACACGTGAATTGGAGAGATGGAAACCAGTGATGGGGCAAGGATTTATTTTCATACTAAAGTGTTGGGATAAGGGCTGTCCAGGCAGCATGAAAGCACAGAGCAGAGAGGAGGAGGAACAACAAACATCAAGTGCACAAATAAACTACGGGATGGACTTTCAGACTTTCAAGAGCTGTAACACTGAGGCTTGGGGCACAGCTGAATCTCTGAGAGCCACTAAAGACCCAGTAGGCATCTTGGATTGATGGATGGATGGACAGAGGGATTGATGGATGCATGCATGCATGGATAGATGCATGGATGAAGACAGAGGTAGAGAAATGTGTGAACTCCTTGAAGGCTGAGAGCAACAGCTTCATCTTATTCATTTTTGTATATTCAGTGTTGTACATGGCAGATATTTTCTAAATTCTTATGGAATAGATGAGTGGTAAACAAATGAATAAATAGATAAATTAACTTGCAAGTACTAATCTTTTAATATACATTCTATCTATCCATTCACTGTTATCGTTATACTGAAACATATGAGTTTATTTTATAAGCTTATATATATTTCAAGGTTGAAGAAGATATTCCATCAGCTTAAGTATACTTACCATAAAGCAATCATTTAGTGCTTGCAAAAGACATAATCTTTCTTTCTAGTCCACCAGACAAACACTTATGTTCCATCTTCATTTGCTGCCATCCATCTGGGGACAAGGCAGTGGGAGAGGAGATTGCAGAATGATGTAACCAGTTAATGCAGCAATACATCGCCAGCCTGAGCGAGGCAGGAGCTACTACAAAGGAGCTGACTTGGGCTGTGAAGTGTATTCTGATTCTCTACCTCAGGTTTCTCCAGATTTCTGGAACTGAACATACCATTCGGCTCTGCATATCTGAACAGCTCTCATCATTGGCTAGATGTGAGAGTCTCCTGACTGTGAAGTTCTAAATCAGGCACAGACTCTGCCATCTCTACACATATCCACACACAGCTCTCTTGGTCTGCACTGGAGCAATATGGATCTGCCAAGTGCTGCAGATTAATTTTATTTAGGCATCTTTTTTCCTAGTCACACAGATAATTTCAGTAAAAAAGAAATCACTCCAATACCAGCTGTCAGCCTCAGTGCAGTCCTGGTAATTATCACCTTGTCAGACCTTGGAATCCTCCTACATGCTATATCATGGTTCTGAGTTCATCTGAATTTATGCATTATTTGCACAGATAATGACACCTATCAGATCACCTTTTAACTTCATTTGAAATGAAATTAACTGGCAAGGAGATCATAATGACTTATAGGAACACATTCTAAGCCTTAAAATAGCAAACTGATTTCCTCTCTCCTTTACTTACTCTGCCTTTCCTTCACTTTTCTCTCCAATTAGCCTGCCACTTCCTTCATCATCTCACTGGAGTTTTAGAAGGGCAGGAAACTGGAGGGGCCAGATCATTAAAAAAAAAAAAAAAGATGTTCACTTGTGTGTGTGTGTGTGTGTGTGTGTGTAGACAAGCTGCTGATTCTAATTTCAAAGGATGGCATTTTATATCTTCCTGCTCTATTTCTCCCCCTGTCAACACCTCACTTAACGCTAGTGAGCTTCTAGAAGGCAATCCTCAAAGACGAAAATCAAACAAAATGAAAATTATAAATAGAATTAACCTCTTTTCCCTTTTCTTTCCCTTTCCCTTTCATTGCCTAGAAATTAGACTTATCATTGCATAACTCTAGCCCAGAACTTTTGCCTCAGACCCCTCTGTCCTATTTCCTTTTAAATATCTCACCTCAATGACCAATTGATCTTCAGAGTCAACATATCTGTGGTGGGGACTACTACACATTCACCAAAACCCACCTCAACTACATTTCCCAGTGTTCCATGTGGGTAGGCGTGGCTATATGACCAAGTTCTAAGCAAAGGAAAGTTGAGAAGTGATGTGGATCAGTACCAAGCCTGACTGACACTTTGCAGAACCTGTCATGTGACACTGCCTGTTCTTTGCCCATCTGTTGACGGCATGGAAAGGATTCTAAAGATCTTGAATAGGTTGAGCAGCCACAAGATGGAAGGAGCTTGGGCTTCTGAATGAGCTCGTGGGAGTCCCTCTGGCTGGGAACTCCTGCATTGAACTAGGATGTGAACCCAAAATAAACTTCCATTGTATTCAGGATTTATGTGTTACCATGCTTTGGTTTCCTGGGTAGGTGTGGGGGGGGGGGCGGTGGGGGGGGGGTGACCAACCCCCAGCTCCAAAGTTGGTTTGGATGTTAACACTGATGATGCTACGTGTGCGCAAGAGGGCATGAAGTGATCTATTAGTCACAGGTTGAATCTTTCAGGAGAAAGCAGGACAGGCTCCCAAGAAGGTCTACAGATGGCTTAGGAGAGTGAGGAAGGGTGACTGACTCAGGCTTTTACTGTGGTTAGTGGATGAAACCAGGGAAGGCTCCCAAACAAGCCAGGTGTTATGTGACTGGGAATGTCATTCTGACATTCTTATCAGCTTGCTCAGATATGGGAAAAGGGGGAAGGCAGCTGTCAGCAATCAAACATCAAAAACAGAACCAGACTCTGTTGCACCACAGCTGGAATCACCTTGACTTACACAACATCAAAACGGAATGCATTCTCATCCATCACCCAGCTCACTCCTGCCTTCTCTTCTGTTTCCCTTGAGACCAGACTTAACAACACCCCAAAAACTGGACACTGAACAAAGGACAACCTTGGAGAAGTGATTGGCATGAAAGCCATACTCCCTGAGCACTCACTCTGCTCCCACCTACTCCTGTCCCCTCACAGCCCCAGCTGGGAGAATTTCCCAGAGATTGAGGGCAGAGCAGGAGCCATGAGGGCCCTGTTTCTGCCAGAAGCACCACACAAGGGCTGAGCCGATGATGGCTTTCCGACACCTGCCCGGTACCCAGGAGACCATGCTTGGCTTTCTGTATGTTCCTCCCCATAGCTGCTTCCATGAGCCAGAGTCTCACAAGCCAAAAAAACAACAGTCAGAGAAAGACCTGGCTTTTTCCCCCCAAGGTTTCTCAACTGTTACAGGTACAGAAGGTGATGGAGTTCAGTGTTAGTCACTCTGTTACTCTGGAGACCCAGCTGTCTCTGCTCCTTTGAGTCTGTGTTTTTCAGTGATTTGGAGGAGAGTGAGCCCAGGGAGCTTTGCAGGGGTAAATAACCTGCAGACGCTCTGTCTGGGTCTTTGCCTGTTTTCCTGTTACTGAACCAGCAAGACCTCTCCAGGACGCGGGTCTCCCCGTTGTTTTAACACTCTTCCCTCCTACATTCCTCCCAGGACAGTGATTCCTACTGACTGTAGGACTTATCTCTGCCTCCTGCTGATTCTAAAAGCAATCCAAATTTCAATTTACTTCAACATATATTTACTGTGGCCTGTTTAGGACTAAGGGTTTCCCAGGTGGCTCAGTGGTGAGAATCCGCCTGTCAATGCAGGAGACCCAAGAGACACAGGTTGGATCCCTGGGTCAGGAAGATCCCCTGGAGTAGGAAGTAGCAACCCAGTCCAGTATTCTTTCCTGGAAAATTCCATGGACAGAGGAGGCTGGCAGGCTACAGTCCATACGGTTGCAAAGAGTTGGATAAGACTGAGCGACTGAGAACACTTTTAAGACTAAGCCTAACTCTGGAACTATTGAAATAAATACTTACCCTCAAAGAGTTTATAACCTACGTGATACTCAATTCAACCCTTTCAATTTTATTCTTACATTCAAATTATTTGGATTATCATTAGTGTCATTGTCCAGTTTGGAGCAAGCCCAAATTTTTCATGTTACTTGCAATGTTTAGTTCCATATGTGGAACCCATTCCATCCCATAATACATACTCATTGCTCTGTCACCATCGAGCCCAGAGAGCTCTGTCCCACACCTCTCTCTGAGTCTCTCCTGCTGCATTTCAGAGACCGTCATCCCTTGTGATGCTCATGACTGCAGGTTCTGCCCAGGTAGGTCTAGGAAAGCCTGCTGATGCACTCAGCCCAGTTTCCATGGGTACCACATGACACCTCTTCAGAGTCCTCACTGAGAAGGAACTGCTGCAGCCCCAAATGAAGAATAAGGGGTGGGGAAAGACTTCCCCCCACCCAAATCCTACCATCAGCCTTTCTGGAGCCTTCGGTTCTTTGAAGAGAGTATCCTTGAAGCTTCTGTGCCCAGTCCTATGAAATGGATTCTAGATACCCTGCTCGGGATGCATGCATTCCAGAACGGATCTGGTGCCTTCATGGGAAGTTCATTAGCAATAAATGTCACACGGGACAGAGTCGAGTGCAAAGCCCCACAACACCTGTTTCAGGATGACCTTCCACCTTCCAGGCTGATGCTGATCCATGAACCAGCACCCTTGGGTGCCCTCTGTTTAGCTCCCTAGAAAGTATCATCATCCAAGGGGTGCTGAACACTCGGGTCTAGAAGGCAGTGGGTTTCTCCGAGCTGTGAAGTTGAAACTTGTGATGGAGCTTCTCCCCCTGTAACCCATACCTAGGTGGCATGTGTCTCAAATGAGGAATGTGATCAGGCCTCAGTTTCTTATTTTTACCTAGAAGAGGTAAGTGCTACAGCCACCGCTGGCTCTTCAGTGCTAAGTTTTCCACTGCACTTGCAACCATGTTAGTTAGTTAGGGCTAGATACCATAGTGCAGTTATTTTAATCTAATTTGTTGTTGCTGTTTAGTCCCTCAGTTGTGTCCAACTCTTGTAACACCATGGACGGTAGCCCACCAGGTTCCTCTCTCCATGGGATTTCGCAAGGCAAGAATACTGGAGTGGGTTGCCATTTACTTCTCCAGGGGATCTTCCCAACCCAAGGAATGAAACTTTCTCTCTTGCATTGGCAGGTAGGTTCTTCACCACTGAGCCACTGGAGAAGCCCCATTTTTAATCTAATTGTGAAATATTAATCAATACGAAGAACTGCTAATTTTAAAGACTGGTTGCCCAGGCAGCAGGGTTCTAAGCCATCTCTTAGGTATCTGGTCCATAGGCCAGGCATTGGATTCCGCTGTGATTTCCAGCCCACGGAGAGGGATGTCTGTACCTTGTAGAGTCTAGAAAATTTCCTCAATTTCCTCAATTTCGGGCCTCTTCTGTAGCATCTGCCAAATTCTGTGGTGTAAATCCTCCCAGCATGGCTGATTGAAAGCTAAACTGGGACATCACTGGACACAAAAATGGGAGGAGGTGCAAACTAGTGTGCTGTTACACAGTGTTTCCATCACAGATGCAACTGACATCATTTCAGAAGCATAGATCACAGCAAAACGTAATAAAATAATTAGGAGGTGATGAGTTTTGACTAGATTTTACCTTTGTTTTGCTGCTGATACTGCTAAGTCGCTTCAGTCGTGTCCGACTCTGTGCGACCCCACAGCGGGCAGCCCACCAGGCTCCCCTGTCCCTGGGGTTCTCCAGGCAAGAACACTGGAGTGGGTTGCCATTTCCTTCTCCAATGCATGAAAGTGAAAAGTGGAAGTGAAGTTGCTCAGTCGTGTCCGACTCTTAGCGACCCCATGGACTGCAGCCCACCAGGCTCCTCCATCCATGGGATTTTCCAGGCAAGAGTACTGGAGTGGGGTGCCATTGCCTTTAATTTAATGAATTTAACTCTAAGCTTACATAACCAGTGTTAATGATAGCTGTGTTTAACAACCATTTAGCAAAATCCCTAAAAATGTAGTGATCGGTTCTCATAAGCCTGTATGAGCCAGCTCAAGCACACTACTAGCTGGGGAGGAAGAAAAGGTGGGCATCACAAGGTGTCCAAGCGGTCAAGTTCACAGCACAGGAAGACACTCCTGGGGCATCCAGAGCTGTCTCAGCAGAATTTAACAGAATTTAACAGTAGAGAAGATCATAGCAGTGGTGGAGCAAAGCATGGATGATAGTATTCTGTGGCTGTATTGACCTTGTATCTATTTCCCAGTTGTGAGTGGATTGATAATTGAAACCCAATCAGAGATGTCAGTATGAATGCTTTCTCCCTTGCAAATGCCACTATGCAAAGTAACTGCATCACATGCAGAGCTCCTGGCAACAAGACAGCTCCTGGTTCCTAATCAAGAAGACACTAACACCTGTCCCATCTTTCCCCAGAAACACCTGGCTGTGTCCTGAAGAATCACCTCTCCTCTCGGCTCACACTTCCCTCTGCCTGGATGAGGGCATGTTCCAGGATGCCTCCTCAAACACCTACAGCAATAACAGCCTTCTGCCTCGTCCTCTGCAGCAGAGGCAGCTCTGAGATCTAAACTTCATTTGCCGGCACACAGTTTAGAACAGAGCAGCCCAAGTCCAAGAAAAGAAAAGGTTATGAAACAGATCTGTGCAATGACACAGCGTGAGCGCAATTAATTGTTGTCAAAGCATTTTGCTGGTTGCATTCATCTCTTATGTAGGAGAACAAAACTGTCATAATGGTGACAACTTTATTCAACACTGGTGCAATTACGAAGCCTAAAAATAGGAAGGAGAGGGGAGATTTGCTTGAGAGAGCTGAGCTCTGTTACCCATGCCTGGGACGGTTCTGCTCCCAGGATGGAGGGTGGAGAGGAAGGAAGCTTAGATTCATTGAATGTTGCCATGTGCTACTATGAGAAACGTTTTACCGTCTTATGTGACATAATCCTCCCTTCAACTCTGTGAAGCGAGGAGGAGTGGAGCAGAGCTCTGAGAAGCAAGATCTGTTGAGCACCCAGTATGAGATAGGCTCTCTGTACACACTCTACATACATAATCACTTTACCGTAACCTCTCTCAAAAGGAGGTATTATCCCCACTTTACAGATGGGAAAACTGAGTCTCAGAAAGATTAAGAAGCTCTTACAAGATCCGGTGCTCAAATGCTTTCTATTACAAAGTCATTTATTTGGGCTTCCCTGAAGGTTCCGATGGTAAAGAATCTACCTGAAATGTGGGCAACATGGGTTCGATCCCTGGGTTGGGAAGATCCCCTGGAAAAGGGAACAGATACCCACTCCAGTATTCTTGCCTCGAGAATTCCATGGACAGAGGAGCCTTGTGGGCTACAGTCCATAGGATCACAAAGAGCTGGACACAACTGAGGGACTAACACACACCCAAAGTCATTCAGGGACTCCCTTGGTGGTCCAGCGGCTAAGACTCTGAGCTCCCGATGCAGGAGGCCCAAGTTTGATCCCTGGTTGAGGAACTAGATTGTGCACAACACAACTAAGACTCAGCACAGCCAAATAAATAAAAATAAAGATTAAAACAAGCAACAGTCATTGACGGGGACTTGTTCACTGTGAAACCTGTGAGGTGAGCAGAGCCACACTTCAGGATAACGCCTCCTCTCTTCTCCCTTCTTCATCCCGTTTTCTACTCTCTCATTCCCTTGCCGTCTCTTGCAAGAAGGCAAAAATGGCCGAGGCTACAAAGCCACACAGTGGTGGCAGATCCTTGACTAATACCCAGATTTGTCTGCACCCCCTACGCATGTGTCCTCAGACTGTGCCAGACAAGCTGGAGAGAGGTTTCAGCTTGCCCAAGAGGTAGGCAGAGAAAGCAGAAGCAGAGATAGGAAGAGAAGCTGGGTATTTCTGCCCCACATCTCTGAGAAGAAGGAACCCAGCCCAATTCTGGGGGCCAGGCACTGCCACAGCTTAGGAGCTGTGGCTCTGTCGACTCTGGGCAGAGTCTGACCGAGTGCAGCTGAATGGAAATTTTCGGCTCCAATCTGATGTGACTTCTTGTTGGCAGTTTTGGCAGCTCTTGTGAGGTTCTCTTTTTAATGAAGAGATACTAGTCACAGTATCTTATGTACCTTTTCAGGTGAATCCCATGATCATTGGTGGAGCTCTTGCTGAGATCCAGAACCACCTGAGGTGTCTATCCGCATTTCCTCATTTAACTCCTTATGCTTAATTGTTTCCATCTTACAGAAAAGCAGAGAAACAAAGGGGATTTTCCAGATCACTTGCCTAATAAATTGTATTATTACGGCTGCAATTCATTGGGCATTTATGAAGCGTGGGCACTGAACCAGGCACTTTCTGTCCATTGTCTCTCACTCTCACAGCTCCCCTAAGATGGGAGGGATCATAGCAGTTTTGCAAAGGAGGAAACTGAGGTTCAGAGAGGTCATCCAGTCAGGATAGGATTAGAATTTGGAGCCCAAGGGCAAAAACTTTTCCTTTGTTGCACAATTTGTAAAAGCCTTGTTTTCCAACTTGGATTTTTGTGTTGATAAATTGAGTGCTTGAAAAAAAACTGGTCGAAGCTAGACTTGGGCTGGAGTCTACACTCTGTGACTTCCTAGTAATTGTGACACTTGCTCATTTGTTTAACCTCTATGAGCTTTAGTGTTTCAACTATACACTGGGGACAGGAAGAGCTCCTGCCACACAGCACTGTTGTAAGGATTCAGTGACACTTTGCAGGTCAAATGCTTTGCACAATGCCGGGCACAGGGCAAATACTCGACAGCAGTTGTTATCATGATTGGCCAGAGAACATGGCATTGAAAAGAGGTATCAGGTCCCAGCCTGACCTCCACTTAGGGGACTACAGATGGAAACATCATGGGGGGTAGCTGCTGGGTAGAAGAATCTCCACTCCTTCCCATGGCCAGGTTACTTCCCTCCCATTAGAAGACCTTGGCCTGGGTGGGCACCAGGCAGAGAAAAGGATGGCGAGCAAGACCCACCTCCTACAAAGAGCTGTGTTTACCATGTGCCGGGCACTCTTCTAGATTCTCTGCAGATGTGAACTCATTTAATCTTTATAATGTCAGTGCAGAGGGTGCCACTGTTCCCTTCATTAATGAAAGTGAAAAGTAAAATTAAATGACACCCCTCCCCCGCCAGGTGCCACTCTGACCCTTAGGGCACAGCCACACCAAGCCTACAGCCCTGCCTCCCTAAGGCAATGGGCACCAGGTCAGCATGGATGCCCCCCTGTGACATCTGTGCCTCTCCTCCTTGATGCTCAGACACATGCTTGGTAGGAAGAGCTCTCCATCACCCAAGGGTGACATTCATTTTGTGACTGATCCAGGGTGCTGCTTCTTCCGCTTCACCCTCCTTCCTCCTTTTGGTAATTTCTGTGGGATAAATGACAAGTGACAAAGATACTCAAGAAGGAAAAACTATGTGAGAAGAGGTAGACCTGGGCTTCAGTTCCAGCTGTAGCGATAGACACACCCCTTACTATTAAATAGCTCTGGGTCTCTGCAAGTGATTCATCTTCTGGACATTTTTCATCAATAAAGCAGAGATAATATCGACATCATGGTTTTCTCATGAGGATCAGACAGAAGCATATGAAACTTATAGAATAATGCCCAACTCCTCAATTACTAAGCTATTTCTATTATCTGGCCATTTATTTGTAGCCTTAAGCTCTGGTCTGGCTGTTCATCCAAGAAAGACTCATTTGCCCTGAGCCTCCCTGTTTTCCTGACCTGTAAACTGGGGGTTGAGAACATGCAACCTGCCATGTAGGATCACTGTGAGAGTTGGGAGAGGTCTTGCACAAAGCTCAGCACACAAAATGGCTCCACCAACTGTGTACTTTACTCTGATCTTATCATAATTCTCCCAGGAATTGAAAATTGGCTCAAACTCCCAACAACCACTGGCATTTCTTCACAGTCACAACTCGTGGGGGAGAAATATTTGGATGTTTCTCTTTCATAAACATAAGAACTGCCCAAGAGACATTTGAAGTTTTTAAAAGCTTTTAGACAACCACCTTAGAGAAGAACTGCCCATGATAAAGCAAGTCTGAGGCTGGCCCATGAAAATAAAGAAAATCAGGTGCTTCCTCTATAACTCTGTTTTAAAAATCTTCTCCTTCTCTCAGAAAGTTAATGTTAATCAAAACTTAATAGGATCCTAGCTACTTTCCCAGCTCTCAGGTGTGATGAAAAGAACATGGGGTTTAAGGTCAGACAACCTGGGGTCAAAGGCAGGTCTGGGACTGTTGTGTGACTATAGGTAAGACAGTTACCCTCTCTGAACCTCAGTCTCCTCACTTAGAAAATGGGAAAAAGAATCATATCAACGTCATAGGAATGTGAGGAAAGTCAAGTGAGATGTAAAAACAGTCTGTAAAATGCAAAACACTATGAAAATGTGAATTGTTATTATTTACTGTTAAGAGAAATGATATCATATTTAACACTCAATCCCAGTAAACAGAGTCCCTCAGGAAGCCCCGTATCTCTGTGTCCTCCTCCTTTTTAAGTTGGAAGTTGCTATTTACATTTTAACAGTCTTTTCACATCTGTATCTGCTATTATGTCATTTCAAATTGCTTTGGAAAGAGGCAAAGTATAAAAACAAACAACAGCTCCCGGACCATTTATCCTCTGCTCTCAGTTGCATTTGCAAGATGGCAGTAGGATCAGATCTGCTGTCTGCAGCCTGGAACCCAGGACTGGTTTCTCTGGTTGAAGGTAGCCGGTTATCTCAGGAATCGAATCAGAAATGATACTAACCAGCCCTAAAGGAAACTCTCCACCCCAACCACAGTTACTCAGCCAAGGGGAAGCCTGATCCCAAAAATATTGCCTTGAATCCTCTGGTTTCATACCTTCAACCTCAAAGCATAAATCTGCATTTTGTTTTCTGTAGAATTTTTAGAAGCAACGTGTCTTTTTGAAACTTTGCTTTCTCCACCTACCAGTTTACCATCTATATAGAGATGAAGCCAGCCTGTAGCGGGTTTAAAATGAGACAGCCAGGTAGGCGAGACACTCAAGCAATCTCAGCATTTTAAACACAGAATACATGTTACACAAACACCATTCATAAACCTGAGTCACAGACTTCAGATGGAAGCTGGTACATGTATAAATAGCCTGTGTATGTCAAACACAAGAAAAGAAGGGAAGTTGGGGGAATAAGGTCAAAATCATGGTGCCCAATTTAAACATAATAAAAATCTCAGCCTTGTCATTATTTACAACCCCGAGTACAACTCCTACCCAAGAAGGAGAGAATGTCGAATGGAAAATTCTAAATGAACTAATGTCCTCGTGTTGAACCAAACAGCATGAATGATGCAGCAGCATCAATGCAGCTATAGTTATGTTGTCTCACTTCTCAGCAGTCGGATGCCCACAGCAGAGAACTGCCACACCAGCTCTTTCTGGCCTCGGGACTGTTTGGGAAGCCTTAAAAGTTAGTAGTTTTGACTAGTGTTGATTAATTGACTCGCCTCCAATGGCCCTGTGATCGTTTGGGATGACAACAAAACAGTACAGTTTGTGGTGGCGAAGAATTAACACTTTGAACATGTCATCAGTATTTTAAAAAATCATTTTTCCTACAATTCCCCCCCTTCCCACTTCCCAGCCCCCACTCCTGATTTTGGCCATAATTCTTTACCAACATACCGCCCCCAAACTCAGTTCCCAACATCACTGGGCTCTTACAAAGCAGAGCAGAAAAATAGACACCCTTGCAGACTCAAGGCTGGTTACAGCCCAAGGCAAGTCTGCACACCTTCCAGGCCCCGCCCATCGAAGTGAAGGGCGTGGCCAGGGCTTGGAAGAAACGCAAGTGTCTCAGGTAAGTCCATGACATCCTTGAGATCTTCAAACTGTCCCACAGATGCAGCCTTGACTCTGGGTCACCCAGTTCCTCAGAGGGCACCCTCCAGCCTTCCAGCCATCACACCCACAGACCAGGAACGCAGCATGAACTTCAGGGAGCCTTTCAATAAAGGGGATTCAGGAAGCAGCAATTCTCGTTCAGAAGAGGTTTCGTGTTTCATCACCTCACATGCCCCTGCTGCCCAGAAGGGATCTACAGGCCAAGTGTGGGGTGCAAACGCGGAAGACTGGTACACAGGGCGACCACATGTGTGACAGCGGGCTGGCTCGGGCGCTGGCTGCTGCCTGCTTCCGGCTCCCAATTCCGAGTATCTGCCCATCTCTGTCTGTCACATCCCCACACTGGTCCCTGCTCCCGTCACCAGCAGGATGGACTGCACAGCCTCGGGCCTCTCCCATCTCAGTCTCTGTGAATGTGCGTGGTCTTCGAGTTAAGAGCTCACTAAAGTGTAGATCATGCTGGATGCAAAAAGAAGAGGAAAAAAGATGGCATTAGTGGGAGCCTGCAAAGGACTTAGACGGCCCTTAAAAGAGGCACCTTCCAGAAGCCAGACCCCTGGCTTCTTTTTCATTCCTGTCACTAGAGCAACTTATCTGCTCCCCAAACTCTTCCCTCTTCTACTTCCCACCTCGTGTAACCATTGTTACGAGGCCACACTGTGCCCCTTGGATGAGAGATATGACTGCTCTGAGCGTCTCTCACTATTCTCAACAGGATAATGATTATGGCTGCTATTCCTCTTTTCTGCAATTGCAGGACAGGTCCCCAGGGGTCCGGGGTGCCGTGGATTCTTTATGCCACCAGCTGCCACATGCATATGTGATGGCCATGTCCAGGGGCTCCCAGATTATGCTGGTTAATATGTCAGTGCTGGGGAGAAGCTCACCATCATGACTGTAGGGACGTGTGTGTGAACACAGGCCCTCTGGGCTCACAAACTAAATGAATTCGTAGCTGGTTAATTCCCTGGCCCTCTTGTTTTTAACAAAGTCCAGGCATTAAACATGCATTAAGAGTATGTGTCTTACGGTGGTGTTCTAACACCACTGAGGAGGGGGTCACACATCCCTGTACTCTTAGAAAGGGCTGCAAGCTAATTCTGCAACAAGGAAGAAGTTTCTATACCAAAATATACACTCTATCTGGCAGAAAGAAAAACAACTCTTTTACAATATAGAGAGAAGAAAGGAAAATCTAAGAAACAAAACCAAAGACAATGAAACTGAAGAATTTTGCTTCTAACCTTCTCCAGCTGCAAAGCCCCAACAAGGCCCTTCTGAGAAGCTCAAGTTCTGCCTTTGAGAACGAGGTACGCCTCATGCTCACAGAGCCTCACCGGTCAGGTCTGGAGCTAGAGCGGTCTTATTTGACATGGGGAAATACAGGGGTCGCTGAAAAGCGGATCACTCAAGGTCACACAGCAAGGCGAGGAGCCACGTCCCAAAACCAAAACCAGTGCTCCTTCCATTATAACACTGAGCCTCACAGTATGTGTTCACTCACTTTCCTTCCCGCGTTCATTCAGTATTTATTGAGCGTCTCCTGAGTGCCAGTCCCTATTCTCAGTGCTGGGAAACAATGATGGAGTATGCAGCCCCATCCACTGCACTGAGGGAGGGTGTAGTTAAGCTGTAGCAATAATAAGGATTGAGCAAGCACCTACTATGTGCTGGGCACAACCAGGGCACTGCAGATACAGAGATGAATGAAACAGATGAAGTCTCTGCCATCAAGTACATCATAAATAACATAACCAGAGTGAGAGAAATGAACAGGAGGGGAGGCAGGCACAACCCAGAGCAACTGGTTAGGAGGGTGGTGCTCCTTAGGTATTAGTATCATTCTGGTTTACACCCTTAATTTTAAAAGGCCTTTATGCTGAACAGGCAGAATCCTCACTGGACTAACCAGTTTCTATTGGTTTTGATTTTAATATTAGCATTAGTATTAATATTCAATCAGTTCAGTTGCTCAGTTGTGTCCGACTCTTTGTGACCCCATGAATCGCAGCATGCCAGTCCTCCCTGTCCATTACCAACTCCTGGAGTTCAGCCAAACCCATGTCCATTGAGTCGGTGATGCCATCCAACCATCTCATGCTGTATCGTCCCCTTCTCCTCCTGCCCTCAATCTTTCCCAGCAGCAGGGTCTTTTCAAATGAGTCAGCTCTTCTCATGAGGTGGTCAAAATATTGGAGTTTCAGCTTCAGCATCAGTCCTTCCAATGAATATTCAGGACTGATCTCCTTTAGGATGGACTGGTTGGATCTCCTTGCAGTCCAAGGGACTCTCAAGAGTCTTCTCCAACACCACAGTTCAAAAGCATCAATTCTTCGGCGCTCAGCTTTCTTTATAGTCCAACTCTCACATCTATACATGACCACTGGAAAAACCACAGCCTTGACTAGACGGACCTTTGTTGGCAAAGTAGTGTTTCTGCTTTTTAATATGCTGTCTAGGTTGGTCATAACTTTCCTTCCAAGGAGTGCTGCTGCTGCTAAGTCGCTTTAGTCGTGTCCGACTCTGTGCGACCCCATGGACGGCAGCCCACCAGGCTCCCTTGTCCCTGGGATTCTCCAGGCAAGAACACTAGAGTGGGTTGCCATTTCCTTCTCCAATGCATGAAAGTGAAAAGTGAAAGTGAAGTCGCTCAGTTGTGTCCGACTCCCAGCGACCCCATGGACTGCAGCCTACCAGGCTCCTCCAGCCATGGGATTTTCCAGGCAAGAGTACTGGAATGGGGTGCCATTGCCTTCTCCACTTCCAAGGAGTAAGCGTCTTTTAATTTCATGGCTGCAGTCACTATCTGCAGTGATTTTGGAGCCCAGAATCTATAAGATCTTCTAGAACTAACACCCAAAAGAGATGTCCTTTTCATTATAGGGGACTGGAATGCAAAAGTAGGAAGTCAAGAAACACCTGGAGTAACAGGCAAATTTGGCCTTGGGGTACAGAATGAAGCAGGGAAAAAGCTAATAGAGTTCTGCCAAGAGAACACACTGGTCATAGCAAACACCCTCTTCCAACAACACAAAAGAAGACTCTACACATGGACATCACCAGATGATCGACACCAAAATCAGATTGATTATATGCTTTGCAGCCAAAGATGGAGAAGCTCTATACAGTCAGCAAAAACAAGTTCAGGAGCTGACTGTGGCTCAGATCAAGAATTCCTTATTGCCAAATTCAGACTGAAATTGAAGAAAGTGGAGAAAACCACTAGACCATTCAGGTATGACCTAAATCAAATTCCTTACAGTGGAAGTGAGAAATAGATTTAAGGGACTAGATCTGATAGACAGAGTGCCTGATGCACTATGGATGGAGGTTCGTGACATTGTACAGGAGACAGGGATCAAGACCATCCCCAAGAAAAAGAAATGCAAAAAAGCAAAATGGCTGTCTGAGGAGGCTTTACATATAGCTGTGAAAAGAAGGGACGCAAAAAGCAAAGGAGAAAAAAAGTATTAATATTAAATAAGTAGCCCCTATCGTGGGGTTTCCTGGGTGGCGCTAGTGGTAAGGAATCCACTTGCCAATGCAGGAGATGAAAGAGACTCTGGTTTGACCCCTGGGTTAGGAAAACCTCCTGGAGGAGGGCATGGCAACCCACTCCAGTATTCCTGCCTGGAGAATCCCATGGACAGAGGGGCCTGGTGGGTTACGGTCCATAGGCTTGCAAAGAATCAGACACGATGGAAGTGACTTAGCACACATGCACAACCCCCATCACATGTAACCTGCAAAGGTCTCCTGCTCCACAAGACAACCTGAGGAGGGGGTGGCACTGGATGCTGGGGTGGTTCACGTGGCATAGGGGGCAGAGTCCAGGCTCTGGGGTCAACTGCTAATTGTCAGTTAGGACCTTCGACACATTTCTTAATCTCCATGATGTCATTAGGAACCCATCGGGAACCTCAAACTGTAAAATCCAAAGCCCCTCCTTTACAGGGTTCCCAGTGGCTGTCACTCAAGTCCGTCATTGTGCTTGACTCAGAAGCAGCTCTCCGTGCACATGGGTCCCCTTCTGTCCCTGTGAGAATGGCCTGGACTGACAGTCCTGTGCTCACCACAAGCCCTGGATCTAAGGAGCTGGGAGCCCCTGAGATATGAGAAACAGGGTCTGTAAGGAGCTCTGAAGAGCACCAAGAAGTCAGATTCAACAAAGAAGGCAGAACCCTGATTGCCACCCAGGGTCACAGTGAGGCGGGAGAAGCAGTTGTTTCCCCTTTTGTTTTGCAAACAAAGTCATTAACGAATGTAACATAAAGGCAGAGTCAAACTGAACTAAAGGACAGACAATCAGACAGAATGTCTGGAACATGGTCAGTTACAGGATGATCACAGCCATCTAACAGGCAGGAGCCCCAGCACTGCCCCCACAGCTCAGCAGACAGAAAGCAAAGTCATGAGGACTCCTATGCCTTCTTCCCTCCAGCACCTTACATTCCAGCAGTTACTGCAACAAAACTGAAATGAGGGAGCTTGATCTGCCATCCAGACTAAAGCGGATCCCCAGTGAACAGGGCAGGATCGGGGGAAAGTTCTCTCCTTGTTCTGCTGGCTTTGAAGAGGGACAACACTGCCTCTGGGGCCAGGCCCCTCGCCTGTGATTCAGCAGCAGGGACTGCCCACAGGCCCACAAGGAAGCTGAGCACACTCCAGCGAGGAAACCTAACCTCTCTGTTAGCCCAAGGTGAGCAAATCGCTAAGCCCATGAAACCTTGAGTCACCTTCTGCAGGCTTCCCAAGATAAAAAGCAGTCTGAGCCAGCTTTCGTTAAGACACTTGGGCCAATCTGCTGGGCACCTTGAAAAGCTCCAGAGAGGCTTCAGAGACCCTTAGGCTCCTTTCAAATTGAAATAGGCAATGGACCAGGACATTCTATCCAGGAAGAGGACAGAAGTGTCACCCTGAGCCTGAACCAACTCTTGACTCCAACAAGACTGTGGTAAAAAAAAAAAAAAAAAAAAGAATGTGGTAGAATATTCTGAATCACCTCCAGGGCTGAGTTATTCCAGAAGGAGTTATAGATGCAGCGCTTCTGAGTCTTCTGGACCCTGCGGATGCAGAGACGAGAGGAGGTGGACCAAGCAGCATCTCCAGGATGATGTGTAGCCCTGCAATTCTGAATCAGCAGATCTGAGACCAAGAATCTGCTCTGTTAAAAAGCACACCCTCTTCACCCCCTGATCCTAAGGCAGAAGATCCAAAGACCACATTTCGATAAAGACTTTCCTAAAAATTCCCCTAAAGGAAATCAACCCTGAATGTTCACTGGAAGGACTGATGCTAAAGCTCCAATGCTTTGGCCACCTGATGGGAAGAGCCAATTCATTGATAAAGACCCTAATGCTAGGAAAGATTGAGGGAAGGAGGAGAAAAGGGTGACAGAGGATGAGATGGTTGGATGGTATCATTGACTCAATGGACATGAGTATGAGCAAACTCTGGGAGATGGTGAAGGACAGGGAAGCCTGGTGTGCTGCAGTCCATGGGGTCACAAAGAGTCAAACACAAATAAGCAACTAAACAACAACAAAGATTTTCTAAGAGCCACCAGTTAAGAGCTCAGTCTTTGGGACTGAACTTGAGAGGGACTTCCAGCTTTGTCACTACGAGCTGTGACTGTGGGAAAATGATCTAATGTCTCAGACTCAGTTTTCTCATTGTCAACATGAGGGCAATAATAACATTTAGCTCATACACTAGGCAATATACATCAAGCTCTTAGCTCAAAGCATGGCTTGGCTTTTTAAAAATTTTTAATTGGAGGATAATTGCTTTACAATGTTGTGTTAATTTCTGCCATATATCAACATGAATGAATCAGTCATAGGTATACATACATATGTCCTCTCCCTTTTGAACTCCCCTCCTACCCCATTCCACCTCTTGAGGTTGTCAGAGAGCACTGGGTTTGAGCTCCGTGTGTCACATAGCAAATCCCCACTGGCTGTCTATTTTATATATGATAATGTACGTGTTTCCATTTTGCTCTTTCGTCTCTCCCTCTCCTTCCCCCATTGTGCCCACATGTCTAGTCTATGCCTGTGTCCCCACTGCCACCCTGCAAATGTGAACCATCTTTCTAAATTCCACATATATGCATTCATATACAATATTTGTTTTTCTCTTTCTGACCTACTTCACATAGTATAATAGGCTCCAGGTTCGTTCACCTCATCAGAGCTGACTCAAATGCATTCCTTTTCATGGCTGAGTAATATTCCATTGTATATATGTACCACAACTTCTTTATCCATTCATCTGCTGATGGGCATCTAGGTTGCTTCCATGTCCTAGCTACTGTAAATAGTGCTGCAATGAACATTGGGGTACATGAGCCTCTTTCAGTTATGGTTTCCTCAGGGTTCAGTTCAGTTCAGTCGCTCAGTCATGTCCAACTCTTTGCGACCCCGTGAATCGCAGCACGCCAGGCCTCCCTCTCCATCACCAACTCCCGGAGTTCACTGAGACTCACGTCCGTCGATCAGTGATGCCATCCAGCCATCTCATCCTCTGTCATCCCCTTCTCCTCCTGCCCCCAATCCCTCCCAGCATCAGAGTCTTTTCCAATGGGTCAACTCTTCCCATGAGGTGGCCAAAGTACTGGAGTTTCAGCTTTAGCATCATTCCTTCCAAAGCAATCCCAGGGCTGATCTCCTTCAGAATGGACTGGTTGGATCTCCTTGCAGTGCAAGGGACTCTCAAGAGTCTTCTCCAACACCACAGTTCAAAAGCATCAATTCTTCGGCACTCAGCCTTCTTCACAGTCCAACTCTCACATCCATACATGACCACAGGAAAAACCATAGCCTTGACTAGATGAACCTTTGTTGGCAAAGTAATGTCTCTGCTTTTCAATATGCTATCTAGGTTGGTCATAACTTTCCTTCCAAGGAGTAAGCGTCTTTTAACTTCATGGCTGCAGTCATCATCTGCAGTGATTTTGGAGCCCAAAAAAATAAAGTCTGACACTGTTTCCACTGTTTCCCCATCTATTTCCCATGAAGTGATGGGACCAGATGCCATGATCTTCGTTTTCTGAATGTTGAGCTTTAAGCAAACTTTTTCACTCTCCACTTTCACTTTCATCAAGAGGCTTTTTAGTTCCTCTTCATTTTCTGCCATAAGGGTGGTATCATCTGGATATCTGAGGTTATTGATATTTCTCCCAGCAATCTTGATTCCAGCTTGTGTTTCTTCCAGTCCAGCGTTTCTCATGATATACTCTGCATAGAAGTTAAATAAGCAGGGTGACAATATACAGCCCTGACATACTCCTTTTCCTATTTGGAACCAGTCTGTTGTTCTACGTCCAGTTCTAACTGTTGCTTCCTGACCTGCATACAAATTTCTCAAGAGGCAGCTCAGGTGGTCTGGTATTCCCATCTCTTTCAGAATTTTCCACAGTTTATTGTGATCCACACAGTCAAAGGCTTTGGCATAGTCAATAAAGCAGAAATAGATGTTTTTCTGGAACTCTATTGCTTTTTCCATGACCCATCGGATGTTGTCAATTTGATCTCTGGTTCCTCTGCCTTTTCTAAAACCAGCTTGAACATCTGGAAGTTCACAGTTCATGTATTGCTGAAGCCTGGCTTGGAGAATTTTGAGCATTACTTTACTAGCGTATGAGATGAGTGCAATTGTGTGGTAGTTTGAGCATTCTTTAGCATTGCCTTTCTTTGGGATTGGAATGAAAACTGACCTTTTCCAGTCCTATGGCCACTGCTGAGTTTTCCAAATTTGCTGGCATATTGAGTGCAGCACTTTCACAGCATCATCTTTCAGGATTTGAAATAGCTCAACTGGAATTCCATCACCTCCACTAGCTTTGTTCGTAGGGATGCTTTCTAAGGCCCACTTGACTTCACAGTCCAGGATGTCTGGCTCTAGGTCAGTGATCACACCATCGTGATTATCTGGGTCGTGAAGATCTTATTTGTACAGTTCTTCTGTGTATTCTTGCCACCTCTTCTTAATATCTTCTGCTTCTGTTAGGTCCATACCATTTCTGTCCTTTATCGAGCCCATCTTTGCATGAAATGGTCCCTTGGTATCTCTAATTTTCTTGAAGAGATCTCTAGTCTTTCCCATTCTGTTGTTTTCCTCAGGGTATATATGTGCAATAGTGGGATTGTTGGGTCATTTGATAGTTTTATTGCTAGTTTTTTAAGGAATCTCCATGCTGTTCTCCATAGTGGCTATATCACTTTACATTCCCATCAACAATGCAAGAGGGTTCCCTTTTCTCCACACCTTCTCCAGAATTTATTGTTTGTAGATTTTCAATGATGACCATTCTGACCAGTGTGAGGTGACACCTCATCATAGTTTTGATTTGCATTTCTCTAATAATGAGTAATGCTGAGCATCTTTTCATGCGTTTATTAGCCATCTGTATGTTTTCTTTGGAGAAATGTCTGTTTGGGTCTTCTGCCCACTTTTTGTTTGGGTTGTTTAAATACTGGGTAAATGCAGCTGCTTTCCGCCTGCCCCAGCCTAACCCAAACTCCAAGGCAGGCCCCTCTTCCTCGCCCAGCTACTGCCTACCAGACCACTTTGAGGATAGCGCTGGGTACCTGGAGATATTGTGGCCTGGTGCAGAGAGGGACAGGAGAGCAAAGTGACAGGTGAGACACCTCAGGGATGAGCCCAAAAGGAACAAGAAGGAGGAGGAGACATTTTCAGAAAAGGCACTTCCTGGGGAATCAAACCACAAGACAGTCTGTTTATAGCTATCCACTTCATTAGGATGTTCTACTCAGAAGTGAAGTGAAAAGAGGGGAGACTCTCGAAACAGAATTACAAAGTCAGCATGTTTTATTTAATTAGAGTGGTGTTACATAATACTGGGAGAATTGTGAGTATAAGCATTTAAGGACCCAAAATGCCCATTTGTGAAGCGTGACTGCCCCAGGGGGTCTCTGTTATGGTTCCCAAGAATGCTTTCACATGAAACTGGGGGTCAAGGGGCGATGAGGCTATGCATCCACGGCCACTGGTGAACTGACTGTCTGAGCTGTGGAGCTGCTGGGGGCAGGGAGCCCTATGGAGGAGAAACCAAGTGCACTTTACCAACAATCTCCTAAGAGGGGTTGGCAGAATGTGTTTTCACTGTGTAGCTCAAAGGCTGCACCTGTCAGCTGGCAAGGTAGGACCTTGTGCCCCTCCCTCTCCTTCATACAGAAACTGTTAGATGGCTCCAACCGTCCCTGACAGGCCAGGACTCCAATGCTCAAAGGCCTGATATCCCCTCCACTTGCTACAGGAGTCAAATCCATAAAGAAGAGCAGAAACTCACCAGTAAAGGTAGTAGAAGAAGGAGAGGAGATAGAAGGCCAGCTTACACCACGCCTCCTTCTGACAGTAACTCAAGGTGTCTGCGTTCATAACCACCGGTGGGTCATAGGCGAGCTCGGAGCTGTCTGCTGGACAGTGGAAATACCTGCAGGGAGAGCAGACAGGCCGTCATCGGTTCTGAGACCTGGGAGGGACATGGGAAGTCACCTGGGCTGAGTCCTCCTGATGCCTGGCTTCCCTCTGAGGAGTCACTGCCAAGCAGTCATCTGCATTCTGCCAGAATCACTGCCCAAAATACAGCCCAGGAATCACTAAACAGTGGCTCAACCACTATCCTCCAGCAGGTGGTAACACCCGAGTATGCAGATCCACCAGCGTCACATTCGCCCCACACACAGGTGACAGAAGGAAACCATGTCACTTGGGAGGTACCAGGAAGAGCCTCCTTTCTCCAGGGATGTGGGTGGGTGAAGGGTGGTCTGTGTTGTGGGCAGGCCGGGGGGGGGTGGTGTCTGTTATGTGTACAGATCTGGGCATCACCAGGGGCACAGGTGTGTGTGGACGTCAGTTGCATCTCTGCCTCCCAGTGTTGCTGTACCATAATTTTACCATAAATATTCATTACTTCGGATTAAACATTAATTCCTTTTGGATTATCCTCCTCCCAGACCCTCTTTTAAAATCCCGGATACTCTGGAAGGGACATCACATTCCCACTTGAGTGCAGAGGAGTTTACAGGTAATTTTCTCCTTGAGAGAAGGACGAAAATTATAAAAAGAACATCGGCCATTGCAGGGAGAGAGCTGCTCCAGAGGGAAACGGGGTGAACCCAGAGAGCGCTGGGAGGAGGGGGCAAATGCAGACTTGGTGTCATCTTCAAAACATCGCCTTGGCGCAGTGTGAACCCGCTGTGCTCACAGGAGGGGAGAGACTCCAGCTGTGCTGGGTGAGACCTCGGGAAGTGGTCAGGCAGGAGGTGAGTCTTGCCCCTGAGGCTGTCCATCTGTCTGGCCCTTACAAAGACACTGCCCCCAGGGTCTCAGCCAGCACCTCATTCAAAGCCAGAGAACAAAGTGCAGCTGAAATCGCTCTGCAGCTGCTTTTTTGTCAGCCTGGTGAGGGAATCAGGAAGCCGGGTGCAAATTAGTGGCTCCTGTGAGGCTCTGGGTCCCGCCGTGGTCCTCGAGGGAAATGGAGGACCAGGCGAGGGGTCTGATGGGCTTAATCACACCGGCTTTGAAGAGCATCCCCGTAACGCAGCAACTCCCGGAGCTGGTATTTCAGTTCCCTCTTCATCCCCTTCAGAGGACTGCGCTGACATTATCTGTCATCCACGCTGTGCCGAGAGGAAATCACAAGCCAGATTCAATGACATCTGCCAGCTCACAGCCCTCCAGGCCACTCACCGCTCCTCTTCCTTGGAGCAGATTTCAAAACCTATTTGCTTTTGCTGTGGCCTTGTTCCCAGGTGACATCATTAAGTGGAGGCAAGGGTGGCAGGGGGGCTGAGTGGCTCAGGGACTGAGCTTCTTCGGGTCAGCCATTAACCTCTCTGAACCCCAACTTCCACATCTGTAAAATGGGACTGAAACTGCTTACTCCAAAGGGCTGCTGTGAAAACTGTGTGAAGTGATGGGTCCAAATAATCTCAAAGAACAGATGCTGAACAAAAGTCCTGCTGTTCTACTTGCAATTAAGCGAACTGAGAGCTAAGCAGAGGGGGCTTTAACTGCCCTAGAAACATCGCTGGGCTGGACCTTCGGAGAGGAGAGGTGGGCAGAAAGGAAAGAGAGGGGGGTTCAAGGACTCTGATTTGTAAAGGACACTTCCCTTCCTCAATCCTTTTTCTTTCCTTTTCTGGGTACTTACAAACTGCCAGAACTAGGCTAGATCTGTCAGGGATTCAAAAACATAAGGCTAACTTCCTACTGGCAAGAAGATTGCAGTCACTTCCTTATACACGGAAACGTTCCAAGTGTAACGGCATGGCTGGCTCTCCCTCCCTTCCTTTTGGAGGGGTGAGAGCCCTAAGAATCAGTGCACAAACCAAACTTCGGCAAATAAATCACATTTTTGATACCCTGGATTAACAACGAAGTGTTTGAAGAACTTTGGGATAAATGACTTTTAGAGGGAGAAGAGCCAGCCGTCAGGTGACAAGGACATGACCTGTGTTCCCTACAGAAATGGACCTGCCATGTCCCAGCTGAGTAATGCTGGGTTGTGACTCAACCTTGGTAAGTCTTTGTGACCTGTGTGTACAACCCACCTTTTTGTTGTGGATATTGGAGGAGGCAGACATGAAAAGTCTCTGGGTGGGTACTCAATCCATTTCAACACCATAATGTTTCTATTTGACTTCTCTTTAAATTCAGATTTTAGTAGGTTCGGTTTAGTTCAGTTCAGTCGCTCAGTCGTGTCCGACTCTTTGCAACCCCATGAATCGCAGCACACCAGGCCTCCCTGTCCATCACCAACTCCTAGAGTTCACTGAGACTCACATCCATCGAGTCAGTGATGCCATCCAGCCATCTCATCCTCTGTCGTCCCCTTCTCCTCCTGCCCCCAATCCCTCCCAGCATCAGAGTCTTTTCCAATAAGTCAACTCTTCGCATGAGGTGGCCAAAGTACTGGAGTTTCAGCTTTAGCATCATTGCTTCCAAAGAAATCCCAGGGCCGATCTCCTTCAGAATGGACTGGTTGGATCTCCTTGCAGTCCAAGGGACTCTCAAGAGTCTTCTCCAACACCACAGTTCAAAAGCATCAATTCTTTGGTGCTCAGCTTTCTTCACAGTCCAACTCTCACATCCATACATGACCACTGGAAAAACCATAGCCTTGACTACATGGACCTTTGTTGGCAAAGTAATGTCTCTGCTTTTCAATATCCTATCTAGGATGGTCATAACTTTTCTTCCAAGGAGCAAGCGTCTTTTAATTTCATGGCTGCAATCACCATCTGCAGTGATTTTGGAGCCCAAAAAAATAAAGTCTGACACTGTTTCCACTGTTTCCCCATCTATTTCCCATGAAGTGATGGGACCAGATGCCATGATCTTCGTTTTCTGAATGTTGAGTTTTAAACCAACTTTTTCACTCTCCTTTTTCACTTTCATCAAGAGGCTTTTTAGTTCCTCTTCACTTTCTGCCATAAGGGTGGTGTCATCTGCATATCTGAGGTTATTGATATTTCTCCCGGCAATCTTGATTCCAGCTTGTGCTTCTTCCAGCCCAGCATTTCTCATGATGTACTCTGCATAGAAGTTAAATAAGCAGGGTGACAATATACAGCCTTGACGTACTCCTTTTCCTGTTTGGAACCAGTCTATTGTTCCATGTCCAGTTCTAACTGTTGCTTCCTGACCTGCATACAAATTTCTCAAGAGGCAGCTCAGGTGGTCTGGTATTCCCATCTCTTTCAGAATTTTCCACAGTTTCTTGTGATCCACACAGTCAAAGGCTTTGGCATAGTCAATAAAGCAGAAATAGATGTTTTTCTGGAACTCTCTTGCTTTTTCGATGATCCAGCGGATGTTGTCAATTTGTTCTCTGGTTCCTCTGCCTTTTCTAAAACCAGCTTGAACATCTGGAAGTTCATGGTTCACTTATTGCTGAAGCCTGGCTTGGAGAATTTTGAGCATTACTTTACTAGCGTGTGAGACGAGTGCAATCCCTGACCTCAGACGTGGGGTAGCTCCTCTTGGCTGCCTCCCCTCGGGCATGGGGTCCTCCTGGCTTCTGCCCCTGACCTCGGACGTGGGGTAGCTTTTAGTAGGTTACCTTTACATAAAAGAACTTTCGTATGTAACTGAATCATCTTCATTCCTCCCTAAACCTGCATCCTGCTCTTGGTCACCTCCTAGCAACCCAGCCTTGACACGCCCCCTCTTCTTCACCTCCTGTTTCCAATTATTGGCCAAATTATGTCCAGTTTACCTCTCCAGACCTCTCCCCCTCTTCTCTCTCCATCCCAACTTCCATTACCTGGGACAAGCCTTCATTCTTTCCACCTGGAATTTCACCAGAACCTCCTAATTAGATTTCGTCCTTAAAATTTCACCCTCCTACCCAGCCTTCCCGCTGCTGTCAGGGTCACCATCCTAAAAATCGGATCCGGCAATGTCATTTTCCTCCTGGAAAGCTCCTGAGAGAGAGCCATTCCCTACAGAAGAAACGTTTCCAACTTCCTGCCAAGTCATTTCAGACCCTCCACACCTGATCCCCAGCTGCCAACCCCATCTCTGCTCCCTTTCATCTCAGGACCCCACAGCCAACCACACTGAACAACCGCTGCTCCCCAGAACACCAGGAGCTCTCTTACCTCTGAGCCTTTGCACAGGCTAGTCCCTTAACCTCGAATGTGCTTTTCCAGATTTCCCAGTGCTGCCCCTCCATTCCTCTACATTCTACCCATGCTCCTCATACACCTGGTAAGAATATATTTCCCTCCACCACTAGGGTATATATTCCTTGAAGGTAATATTATATTTTACATTCATCTTGGAATCCCCCACAATGTCTGGCCCATAGTGTGTCTTCCATATGTTTGCTAAATGAAGGAGTGAATGTTCCAGACGTGACTAAATACAGGTTATACTGTATGGTATGATGACAATGATTAAATGTTTGTGGGGGATCAAAAGTGTGGCTCATTTATCTGTACAATTGCATCTTTTACTACTTTGGTATACGCTTCCCCCACCCCCAACCCACCTTCTATACCCATATGGTGATTCTCTTTTACAAAAAGCCCAAATCATATGATCCGATGCATGGTCTTAGCAGGGAATAGAACATTTAAAATCAGAACTGTCCCAGAAAATGTAGCCCATCTGGTAGGTGGGTTATTTTTATTAAGATATAATTCATATGCCAAAAAATTCACCTTTTAAAAGTATACAATTCAGTGGGTTTTAACATACTCACAGCATTGTACAACATCACCAGTATCTAATTTCAGAACATTTTCATCAATTTCAAAAGAAAATAGCGTACCCATCAGCAGTCACTCCTCACTCCCACTCCCTTCCAGCCCCTGGCAATCACCACTCCACTTTCCATCTCTATAGACCTGCCTATTTCGGACATTTCTTATAAATGGCTTTTTGTGATTGGCTTCTTTCCTTGTGGCTCAGCTGGTAAAGAATCCACCTGCAATGTGGAAGACCTGGGTTCAATCCCTGGGTTGGGAAGATCCCTTGGAGAAGGGAAAGGTTACCCACTCCAGTATTCTGGCCTGGGGAATTGCATGGGGTCGAAAAGAGTATTCTGGCCTGGAGAATTTCCATGGGGTCCCAGAGAGTCAGACATGACTGAGCGACTTTCACTTCACTTCTTTCACTTGTAATATGTTCAGGCTTTGTCCACGGTGTTGCATGTATCAGCACTTTATTGGTTTTTATTGCTCAGTAACACTCCATTGTAAGGATATTTCACATTTCATTTGTTCATTCATCTTTTGATGGACATTTGGGTTGTGTCTTTGTTGTTGTTGTTTTTTAGTCGCTGAGTTGTGTCTAACTCTTTGCGACCCCATGGACTGTAGCCAGCCAGACTCCTCTGTCCATGGGGTCTTCCAGGCAAGAAAACGAGTGGGTTGCCATTTCTTTCTCCAGGGGATCTTCCTGACCCAGGGATCAAACCCACATTTCTTATGTCTCCAGCATTGGCAGGCGGATTCTAGATTGCTGAGCCACCAGGGAAGCCTTGGTTTTGTCTACTTTGTGGCTACTGTGAATAATGCTATCAGATCAGATCAGATCAGATCAGTCGCTCAGTTGTGTCTGACTCTTTGCGACCCCATGAATCGCAGCACGCCAGGCCTCCCTGTCCATCACCAACTCCCGGAGTTCACTGAGACTCACGTCCATCGAGTCAGTGATGCCATCCAGCCATCTCATCCTCTGTCGTCCCCTTCTCCTCCTGCCCCCAATCCCTCCCAGCATCAGAGTCTTTTCCAATGAGTCAACTCTTCCCATGAGGTGGCCAAAGTACTGGAGTTTCAGCTTTAGCATCATTCCTTCCAAAGAAATCCCAGGGCTGATCTCCTTCAGAATGGACTGGTTGGATCTCCTTGCAGTCCAAGGGACTCTCAAGAGTCTTCTCCAACACCACAGTTCAAAAGCATCAATTCTTCGGTGCTCAGCCTTCTTCACAGTCCAACTCTCACATCCATACATGACCACAGGAAAAACCATAGCCTTGATTAGACGGACCTTTGTTGGCAAAGTAATGTCTCTGCTTTTGAATATGCTATCTAGGTTGGTCATAACTTTCCTTCCAATGGCTGCAGTCACCATCTGCAGTGATTTGGGAGCCCAAAAAAATAAAGTCTGACACTGTTTTCACTGTTTCCCCATCTATTTCCCATGAAGTGATGGGACTAGATGCCATGATCTTCGTTTTCTGAATGGTGAGCTTTAAGCCAACTTTCTCACTCTCCACTTTCACTTTCATCAAGAGGCTTTTGAGTTCCTCTTCACTTTCTGCCATAAGGGTGGTATCATCTGCATATCTGAGGTTATTGATATTTCTCCCGGCAATCTTGATTCCAGCTTGTGTTTCTTCCAGTCCAGCGTTTCTCATGATGTACTCTGCATATAAGCCTTTAATGCTGATCTGTGAGGGTTGAGGCTGTGGTTAGTTGAATCTATAGGAAGAACCTTCCCTTACTGGACTGCTATCTGAGAGCAACTTGCAGAGAAGGCTTTGGGGTAAGGGTAACCTGGGAAGGGGTGAGAGGAAGGCACAGCTGGCTGGTCCATGTGGGGGATGTCATCTCTACATGGCAGGCTGCCTGAGCAGGAAAGGGAAGGATGGAGCAGTCCCAAGCAGACTTACCTCCAGAAGTGATAGAAGAGTAGAGGGACATTCAGCCCCAGGGTGAGCCACTCCTGAGCACACAGGAACATGATGCAGAAGAGGCTGTGGATGGAATATTCTGGCAGCACCAGCTGAAGAGGAAGCAGAGACACAGGCCTGAGTGAGAGGGAGGAGAAGTCCCACTCCGGCCTCCACAGCATCTGATGTCTGCCTGGATACTGCCTCCAACATGCTGATGACACACAGCCCCTACCCCCTCACAGCATCACAGAGTCACTGCCCCCGGCCATTTCTGGTAAGTTCTCCTCTTTATGTGACCAGAGCCATGCTTTATACCTAGCCCTAAATGGACAGAGACCCTCAGCACCCTACATACCAGAACAGGGCACTTGCTTCAGAGGGTCACCCATGGATGACCCCCTGGGAGAAGCAGAAGAGGCCATCCAGCCCCTGTGATGTCTGACCCCGGGCAGGACCCACTGGAAGAACACTGATAGGGTTTTCAGTGATTCAACAACTGCCCTGCTCCTGTTTCACATATAGAGACTCACAAACCTAAAGCAAATATTAATATGTGTGCATGCGTCCTAAGTCACTTCAGTTGTATCCAACTATTTAGTTCAAATAAAGGAGACTTGGGGAAACGGCATTTTGCTTGATGGTGGATGGATCCAGAAGAACCTGAAAGGAACGACATGTAATGATAAAAGAGGGAAACTTTAGCCTCCAGAGGGAAAAGAGTCTGGTCCAGATCAAGAAGGATCAGATGGTAGAAGGTGACCAGCAGGAAGACTAAACCTCCCAACCCCAATCTACCCACACTGGTATAAATGGTAAAAAGAGCTCAACGACTGTGAACCACCCCCTCCTAAGGGTGGTTACATCTTAACAGAAAGTAAAGCTGAAACAGAAATCAAAGTGACTATAAAAGAGAAATCTGGTACCCAAGCAAGTAGCAAGGAAACCCTAAAACAGAGATATAAATGCACCATCTTTCTCACTCATAGAGGAATAAATATTTAATGAATGAGTATTTAATGAATGTATACATCTATGTCGGGACGGGGGGTGGTTAGTCTCTGGGCATTGTTTAGACCATGACGAATGCCTTGATCCAGCTAGCATAGTCTAACCATCCTTCAAGACCTGTCTCAAACACCACTTTCTAATGGAAGCTCTGCCCATCCCACCACACTGTCCCCTCCTCCCTAAAGGTCTCAGCCCCACAGGATGCTTTCTGACCCTCACCCAGGGGGTTCTCCAGGTCCGTGATGGAGTCATGACGTTCCTCCCACCTCTCAACACACCTAGATCTCTTCCAGGATCTACTCCACAAGTCTATAAACTGTCCTGGCCAAACTCTATTTTCTATTCTTTTCTCATCTCCATTTGCACAGTGCTTTTTTGCACTTAGTAGAGACTTAGCAAGTATTTGACAAAATCAGTTGAACTGACCATGCGCACATGGCTGGAGCATGGCTGGGTGGCATCAGGTGTGCAGCCTGTGGCCACAAACCAAAATTCCTCTGGATGGGAAACAAACTGCCTCTAACTGTCCCATCTGGGGGAAAGCACACGACCTCGGTCTCTTTCGTCTCTCACTTTAGTCAGATTAGCCAACTGCCCCAGATGACAGATATAGTGAGGGACACGCATTTGGAATAAATACATGCAGAGGCACATGTGGAAGAAATGCATTTTGTAAGTGGCATCTTCTTTCTTCTCAAGTCCAGAGAAGAATGAACTGCATTGACCCACATCTTATAATTCTCAGGCAGTAATCCTAGAATCAACTTACAAGAGCCAGCAGTGACCTCAGCGGGGGAACTGGGCACAGCCAGCCCCTGTGAGCCTGGACCATCTGGTAGGAGGGGGTATGTCCCATCATTTCTCCTCCCAGGACCTTGCAGCCATCTTTACCAACCCCATCTGTGCCCAGCCAAGGCTCCTCCTTACCTCCTCCTGCTTAAAGAGAAAACCCCCCTCCTCCCTCCTCCAGTTCTCAGCCTGCCAGCTCCAGGGGGCAGTGGCTGTGACCTCTACTACTTACATCTCTTCATTTTTTAATCATCAATTTCAGACACTTATGCCGAGGTAATTAACATGTTAAGAGACAGCCACCACGGGCCTGGATCATCCCCGTCTGCAGCTCCAGTGACAAATCTCCGACTGATTACAGGCCCCCCTATTCATCACCATCACTGCTTCTCTCTTTGGAGCTTGATTTATAGTGGAAGCTGCAACCTTCTGAGCAGGGAGGATTCGTCACTGTCACCACACGGAGGAGAACTGCTTAATGGAGGCCACCTGGGTGCACAGGGGATAAAAGCTGAGAATCCGCGCTGCTCTTGGTGGCTTCTCCCTGCTGCCTCTGCCTGACACTGCAAGCACCCTTACAGGTGGGACAGCAGGGTGCCCTTTATGTCCACGCACTGTTTTTCTCCTGCTTCCCCAGGAGGTCCCTGTTCTGTGGCGGGGACTGTTCCTCCTGGACCCACTGAACCTTGGCCAGGCCACGTGCTCCGGACCTGCACAGTGGGCGTTACTGCTGCCCCCCACCCCCCAACCCCACCCCGGCTCCCCTCCACTCCCACCCCCCCGCCCCCGCCCCTCACACTTCCTGCGTCTGCCCTTGGGATGTCACTGGGTGGGGCTGAAGGGCTGTGAGCAGAATCGGCTGGAGGATTTACCAGCCAAGACAAAGCACTCTGGGGTCTCTTTCTCTCCCCTATGACACAGCAAGACACACTTAGGGTGGGGGGTCCTCCATCATCCTGAAGCCATAAGTGAGGAGAGAGGTGCTGGGGCAGCCAGGGATGGACACCCAGCATGAACAAGAAAGAAATGCAGTTTGGAGGGTTTGGTTTGGTTTGTGTTTTTGTTGGGTGTTTGGTTTTGTTTTTTATGGTTGTTTGGTTTGTTTGTTTGGCCAAGTCATGCAGCATGCAGGATCTTAGTTCCCTGATCAGAATTCCAATCCACCTGCAGTCTTAACCACTGTACTGCATTCTATGCCACTGAGATTTGGGAGCTGTTTCTTACCATAGCATCATTTAACCCATCTTGTCTGGTACAGAATGAGTAATCAGTGGGAAGAGCAAAGTGGTGACTCCTCCTGATGAGCAGCCCGCCCTTGCTTTCACCAGCACTGGGTACACTGAGGCAGGGGCTGAATGATCACCAAGTGGGCACAATGCTTATTTTCCGTGTGGGCTGTTTGGACTAGCTGCCCCATCCCAACCCTGCTTATCTCACTCTTCTACAAAGACTGTCCCTGAACCTCCTGGGCCAACTACAGGAACACTGAGGGGAGCACTGACTGTCCCCCCACCATCCTGAGTCATCCCCTTCAATGGAAAATACTGTTTCCTTCATAAGACAAGCTGTTGAATGGTGCCAATCTCATTCTTTCATACAACAAACAGAGGAACTGCTTCACACAGGCCCCAGTCTATTGAATTCCTGTCTCATTACGCCTTGCTTTACAGAGTCATAAATACTAAATAAGTGGTCTCAATACAGGTATTGTGAGATTGCTGTAAAGACTGCAATTCACTCCAACCAGGGGGCTCACGGAAGGTTTCGTCATCAAGGTGGAATCCAGGAAACTTGAAAGGATGAGTAAAACCTAACCACACAAGGAAGCTAGAGGTCAGCCCTCCAGGAACAGGAAATGATGGGACAAAAGAAAGAGGTGACAGTCACCACCTGGGCGGGTTCTTCACAAGCCCACCTAAAAGGCTACTTAGTCACCACTGAGTGGATTAAGGCCAGGCCTGATGCGAGCCAAGTTCCGGGTAAATGTTCATTTTATTCCCCCCCTGCTGGGACCCAGCTTTCTCATCCCCCAGGGCTGCAGCCTTTGTGTGTCGCCATCATAAACTGCAGCATATGGGCTGGTCATGAGAGTACAATGACAGCACAGCCTCCTGCCACTCCACCCTGCCCTGATGCTCGCAGAGGTCAAGTATCAGGTGAAGTTCTCGGAGCACACTAGCAAAGCTCAGACACTTGTCAGTGAAGACCTCAAAGGGTTCACCCCCACCACCACCCCCAGCTTCTTCCATGGCCTCTAAGAGGATGGATAGATGAGGATCACCTATCCTGACTCCCTGCCCAGATTCTAGTCCTCAATTTCCAGTTCCTGGCAGATGCTTCCATCCAGATAGTTTGCAACCACCTGGTGCTGAAAGCTCAATCTCCTCCCAGCACCTGTAAACTTTATCTCCTAAACGTCCAATTTCTGCTAACAATAGCCATCTCTGGCTTCTCTGTCTTATCCATTTCTCACCCCACAGTTTCCAAATCTTGCCATTTCTTCTTCACAGCCACTTGGATTTGCTCTCCCTTTTTAAATTTCCCCTACTGGTCTACTTCCCCTACTGGAGAATGGGCCCCAGCACATTCTCCCAAGGCTGGTGCAAGAACTTTCTAGCAGGTTTCTGTCCCTGGACACTGCTCTGTCCAGCAGAGCAGCTACCTCTTCTTCCTATATGTGCCACACTCGGCTCAGCTCTAAACTTTCATCCACCACCTGTTTTCCCCAGGAATTTTATTTTCTTTCTACTTAAGCATCATCTCATTCATTCATGTATCCATTCATTAGCTGCTTTAGCCCACAGAGATTTCTTTGGAAGGAATGATGCTAAAGCTGTGGCCAGTACTTTGGCCACTTCATGCAAACAGTTGACTCATTGGAAAAGACTCTGATGCTGGGAGGGATTGGGGGCAGGAGGAGAAGGAGACGACAGAGGATGAGAAGGCTGGATGGCATCACTGACTCGATGGACGTGAGTCTGAGTGAACTCCGGGAGTTGGTGATGGAGAGGGAGGCCTGGCATGCTGCGATTCATGGGGTCGCAAAGAGTCGGACACGACTGAGCGACTGAACTGAACTGAATAACCTTTACTCATGATGGGAGAATACTATAATAATGTATCGATGTCTGTCTTATTTCATTGTGGTGGAGAAGGGCCTGGGGGCAGGAAGAGAAGTTCTTCTAACCCCTAAAGGGAGAGAAAAGAGAGAGGGAATGCTTGGAGTTGAAGCAAAGGAATGAAGCTCCCTAGGGAGAGAGTGGATTCCCTAAGACTGGGGAGGAGGAGATGGCGAAGGTGGAGAGGTGGTACGAAGCATCCCTAGCAGTAGGATGCACTCCTGGCTCCCACCAGCATCCCAGTGGGGCAGGATTTCTGAGGGGCTGGGATAAGCCTGGCTAGGGCCAAACACCCTAAGAGCCAAGACACAGAAGCCACGGGGAAGGTCCCAGGGCTGCGTGTAGCTTGAAGGGAGTGTCAGCTATGAGACCACCCATCTTTCAATGAACCCTGTTGACTCAGACAATAAGCTTTTCTGCTGTGATCACATTGAGCTAAAAATATTAGCCCACTATCTCAACGTGTTATATAAATTCTTACCAGTTACATAATGATCGACGGTATGATACTGAGAAAAGCTTATTTCCCTCATCTGTAAATGCCAACATGTGCAACCTACCGACAAAGTTGCTAGAAGGGACTCAGGGTGTCCTGTGACAGTGCTCTCAAGGCGGAAGAAACATCAAAGAAAGAAAGATGTCATTGTGGAGATGAAAGTGATCATTATCTTTGTTAATGGTCACATGTGAGCTATTTGCCATGCTCAGGCAGGTAACGTGTCAAGTGAAATGTCCCAGAACCCAATTTAGTTTCTTGAGTCTCCATCCGATCTCCTCTGACCTTCCCCCTCTCTGATTAAACCAAGCTTCCAGCTTCACCAAATGGGAAGAAAAACCCACAGCTGTTTAGCAGCCTGCCCCAGTCCTCGCCTGTTTTCAACAACAACCCAGTTCCCTGTGTGTCTGTCCTGAGGTTTATCTTCCCCAGGAGCCAGTGACTATGAAGAAGAAGAAAAGATAATGTCTCTTTCATTTGATTGCCCAGCCCACACCAGACTGGCCCTAAAACAGAGATGCCCTTCTGGGATGAGCAGGGCGGAGGCAATCTTCTCATAATGTCCAGCATGGGGATCTGTTCTCCAATTGTCCCCATATGAACCATCGTGCACATAATTCACATGAGGAGGAGGAGACTGCAGGATAAGAGGCACAGGATGGCAGCTCAGGAACCTGGGATTTTGCTAAACTGGAAGACTATAAAAAAGCATCCAGGCACTGTCAGGAAACCTTATTCTGTCTTAGTCCCTTTACTCAAAGGAAGGCACTTTCTCTTTAGTTGCTCTGGGTAAAGCTCTCCTGGCATGCTGCAGTCCATGGGGTCACAAAGAGGCGGACAGACTTAGTGACTGAACAACAACAGCAAAGCTCTCCTGGAGAGGGTGCTCCCCCGCAGCAGGGAGGCAAGGGCCTGCACCAGACGGGCCGAGGAGGGCCGCCCAGACTCGCCAGTCAGCCTCCGCAGAGGCAAGGCTTCCCTGCAGCCTCTGCTCCCTCCGGTAGAGGGCTGGCATCCCAACCACAGATGGCACAATTAAGGAGGAACATCCCAACAGCTCGGACTTGGGTTGGGCCAACTGGAGTGTTGCCTATTTGATGATGCTGGCACGTCAAGCTGTTTGACCTCCTGGATTCTGCATCAATGTTTATCCAGGATTTTTATGGGGAAAGCAGATGACTCTGGTACATATGCAACTTGGCCAAATAAAAATGCAATTAGAATTGTAATTTAAAGTCACCATAAAATTGGGGGGTGGGGATGACAAATTAGGAGGTTGAGATTAACAGATATACACTACTATATATAAAATAAACAACAAGGACCGACTGGATAGCACAGGAAACTATATTCGATACCTTGTAATAACATACAATGGAAAAATAATCTGAAAAGAGTATATGTGTTTTATATACATATAACATATATATTACATATATACATTACACAAACACACACTGTGTAATTTGTGTGTGCTGTGCTAAGTCACTTCAGTCATGTCCAACTCTTTGTGACTCCATGGACTGTAGTCTGCCAGGCTCCTCTGTCCATGGGATTCTCCAGGCAAGAACACTGGAGTGGGTTGCCATGCCCTCCTCCAGGGGATCTTTCCGACCCACGGATCGAACCTGCATCTCTCACATCTCCTGACTTGGCAGGCAGGTTCTTTACTACTAGCACCCCCTGGGAAACATATATATATTTATAAACTGAATCTATATATAAATATATATATATATATATATATAGTACCCCTGTGCTATACAAAAAGGATCTTCATGACCCAGATAACCACAATGGTATGATCACTCATCTAGAGCCAGACATCCTGGAATGCAAAGTCAAGTGGGCCTTAGGAAGCATCACTATGAACAAAGATAGTGGAGGACATGGAATTCCAGTTGAGCTTTTTCAAATCCTAAAAGATGATCCTGTGAAAGTGCTACACTCAGTATGCCAGCAAATTTGGAAAACTCAGCAGTGGCCACAGGACTAGAAAACGTGAGTTTTCAAGGTCACTTTTCATTCCAATACCAAAGAAAAGTAATGCCCCAAAATATTCAAACTACTGCACAATTGCACTCATCTCAAACACTAGCAAAGTAATGCTCAAAATTCTCCAAGCCAGGCTTCAACAATACATGAACCATGAATTTCCAGATGTTCAAGCTGGATTTAGAAAATCCAGAGGAACCAGAGATCAAATTGCCAACATCCATTGGATCATAGAAAAAGCAAGAGAATTCCAGAAAAACATCTACTTCTGCTTTATTGATTATGCCAAAGCCTTTGACTGTGTAGATCACAACAAACTGGAAAACTCTTCAAGAGATGGGAATACCAGACCACCTGACCTGCCTCCTGAGAAATCTGTATGCAGGTCACAAAGCAACAGTTAGAACCAGACATGGAACAACAGACTGGTTCCAACTTTGGAAAGGAGTACGTCAAGGCTGTATATTGTCACCCTGCGTATTTAACTTCTATGCAGAGTACATCATGCAAAATGCTGGGCTGGATGAAGCACAAACTGGAATCAAGATTGCTGGGAGAAATATCAATAACCTCAGATATGCAGATGACACCACCCTTATGGCAGAAAGTGAAGAGGAACTAAAGAGCCTCTTGATGAAAGTGAAAGAGGAGACTGAAAAAGCTGGCTTAAAACTGAACATTCAGAAAACTAAGATCATGGCATCCGGTCTGATCAATTCATGCAAATAGATGGGGATACAATGGAAACAGTGAGAGATTTTATCTTCTTGGGCTCCAAAATCACTGCAGATGGTGACTGCAGCCATGAAATTAAAAGACGCTTGCTCCTTGGAAGAAAAGCTATGACCAACCTAGACGGCATATTAGAAAGCAGAGACATTACTTTGCTGACAAAAGTCCATCTAGTCAAAGCTATGGTTTTTCCAGTAGTCATGTAGAGATGTGAGAGTTGGACTATAAAGAAAAGCTGAGAGCTGAAGAATTGATGCTTTTGAACTGTGGTGTTGGAGAAGACTCTTGAGAGTCCCTTGGACTGCAAGGAGACCCAACCAGTCCATTCTAAAGGAGATCAACCCCGAATATTCATTGGAAGGACTGATGCTGAAGCTGAAACTCCAATACTTTGGCCACCTGATGCAAAAAACTGACTCATTTGAAAAGACTCTCATGCTGGGAAAGACTGAAGGCAGGAGGAGAAGGGGATGACAGAGGATGAGATGGTTGGATGGCATCACTGATTCAATGGACTTGAGTTTGAGCAAGCTCTGGAAGTTGGTGATGGACAGGGAGGCCTGGCATGCTGCAGTCCATGGGGTTGCAAAGAGTCGGACATGACTGAGCGACTGAACTGAACTGAAACTGAATCACTTTGCTGTACACCAAAAACTAATACAACACTGCAAAAAAAGAAAAAGTCACCATAAAATCAATCTGACAGATGCCAACTGTATGCACACCAGGAACTGCAGGCGTGGCTCTGTGCTCTTTGCTGCCAGCACGTCTCCCAAATGCCTGGGCCAAGTATTGCTTTGCCCTTGTCACAGTCAGGATCAGACCCTCACATCCAATCCCAGGAGACAGAGCCAGGCCTCAAGGGAACCAGGCACTGATCATTTCCCCCATGAGCCTGTTCTGCAGGAACACAGGGGAAATAAGGGGAGACAGTAAGATAAGGAGACTCTGCCTGAGTGACCCAGGGCCTGGACACAGCATTTTCCCTCTGGCCTGCAGAGGCCAGGAGGTGAGAGGGCACAGAGGTGGGGAGGGAGTCACAGAGCACTACCTTCTACCACGGCGGGGCTTCCTCTGCAGGGCTCCCACTTTCCAACCCCACAGGGCCCTCTGGCTTCCTCCCATCCTCTCCTTCACCCACCCTTCCTGAGCATCTGTAATCCATACTGGGGAAGTTTCTGCTGCTTTCTTAGCACCCAGGGGCCTTGCTCTGAATGAGGAGAAGGCCACAGAGAGAGGAAAATGCCCACGGAGAGAAGAAGACAGCTCACACCCCACTGTCCCCTGCTCTTGGCCACCTGGAGGGAGAAGCCCCAGTTGACAGCTCGGCCCCGAGGCCTCTCCTGGGACACAGCCATGACAAACCCGTTCCCCCTGGTCACACATGCTCTACACACCAGCCCTGCCCCTGCACACTGCTCTGGCTTCCCGCTCCCTGCCCTGATTCCTGGGAGCTGCCTGATCCTTTCAGTCCCGAGTGCTCCTGGGGGACCAAGTTCCACCCTGACTCCCATGGGCTCCGGGAAGCCCAGTCCCCCGGCAGTTCCCCACTAACTTTGCCCTGTGCTGGGGACGCAGGAGGAAAGTGGGCATGACCAACACCATGAGGAAGAGGCCACTGCTCTACCGACCCGACACTCCCACCAGCCCCCTCTCCAGCCCATGTCTTCAAGCTTCACCATTATCCAGCAGTGATTCCCAAATGGTATGGTACTTCTGAATCACCTGAGGGTTTTGCTAAAATGCAGATGGCTGAGCCCCACACCTAGCATTTCAGATTCAGTAGGTCTGGGTGAGGCTTAAGAATCTGCCTTTCTAACCAGCGCCCAGGTGAACCGCTGAGAACCTCAGGCCTCAGAGTGTGGTCATAGGACCATCATCAGCACCACCTGGGAGCTTGTTAGAAACACAGAATTTAGGCTGCATCCAGACCGCTGAATAAGAACTTGGTGAAGGCTAACAAGATCCCCAGGGGATCTGTATGCACAGTAAAGTTTGAGAAATGGCTGCTTACCACTGATTCCCAAAAGAGGGCCCTCCAGCCACCTGCAGCAGAACACCTGGGACGCTTGTTTAAAATGCAGATTTCTGAGTTTACACCCATCTACTTGCTAAGATAAACTCTCCAGCCAAGAATCTGCAATTTTCAGAAGTATCCCAGGTGATGTTCTTAAACACTGGAGCTGAGATTCATAGCCAAGAGTTTGAAGAACACAAAAGGCAGAGGCTTCCATTTTCAAGACCCCGGGTTCCAGTCTCCCAGCAGGGCGGTGACAGTCCAGCGCTCACAGAGTAATGCTCACTAACTACTGCTCATGGACTGAGTCTGGGCAGGTAGTATATGCAGATAAGGGTGGTAGTGTCTGGCTCCCGGCTCTCCAAGCCACTGCCACGTGGGAGAATCCCCATGAGGCTCCCTGAGAAACCAAGGCCATGGTGTCCAACCTTGAAGGGTTAGCCTTGGCATCTTCCAGGGATGGAGGTCACCTCTCGAGCCTCCTCTCCCCTCCAGAACCTCGTGGCCTCTATTTCCCAGTATCTTCTCTCTGTCCCCAGCAGCTGACCCCCAGACCTCTAATGTCACACACAATCTCCTCCTGCCCATCTCTGGCCTTCCCTGTGTCTCAGTGGACTTTCTAGACCTGGGAGATGACTGGTTTGTTTTAGGAACAAACCTTTGGGGTTCCAGTCCTGCCCGGCCCACACCTCCCAGCCTGCCTTTATCACCATTTTCATGCAGCTTCAAGACACACTTGAATTTCAAAAGCCTCTCTTCCAGTTTCCTCACATGCTTGTTAAATCACTAAACTACCTATAAGCCCACTCAAGGAGGAGGTGAGAATAAAAGCACGCTCTCAAATAATGCCATATTTTTAAAGGGACAAAATTCTCCTACAACTAGCTGGCAATTCAAAGACATCTTAAGCTAACACTTGTAGCTACCCACTCCTTCCTTTCTTTCTCTAAGCCAGGGATGAGAAGAGTGGGAATTTTCGTGTTCAGAATACAGGGAGTGATTAGGCAAAAGTTCAGATTGTTTGAGAGGAGAGAGACAAACAGAAGGGAAAGTTCTAGAATGAAAAGGGCAGAGGGATAAGTGATTGACAAGCCTTCCAGAGCTGAAGAGCTCCACTTATGCACTCAGTCAGTAAATATTTATTATAAGCCCTTGGATGCATGGATGCTAATTCACTTCAGTGGTGTCCAACTCTGTGATCCTATGGACTGTAGCCCATCCGGCTCTTCTGTCCATAGGATTCTCCAGGCAAGAATACTGGAGTGGGTTGCCAAGCCCTCCTCCAGGGGATCTTCCTAACCCAGGGATCAAACCTGCGTCTCTTATGTCTCCTGTACTGGCAGATGGGTTCTTTATGACTAGCGCCACCTGGGAAGCCCATAAGCCCTTACTAGGCAGTGAATGCAAAGCAGTCTCGCTGGGGGAGACTGGCGTGTCTCCACGGATTCTCCAGCACAACAAATGAGAGCTGAGGTATAGAGGCAGCATGAAAGCAGCGCGAGGAAGGAAGAAAGGAAAGAAGAAACATCCACTCTGAATGAGGAGTTGAAGGAGGGCTCGCTGGAAGAGGATGGCCTCTGAGTTGAGATGTAGAAGATTAGCTGTATGAGGAAAAGCAGAATACTCAAGCTGGGAGCCAGCTGAGGTGTTAGATGATTAGATGAGAGAAGAGAGGAAAAGATTACTCTCAGAAATCTTCAACAGCTAGGTGATGAAATTTATTGAGATGAGTAGCATTGGAAGAGGAAATGTTTTGCAGGGGGTAAAATAAGGGCTCAGGACTGGCCAGTGGTTGAGAAGTCTGTAGGAGAGTTGAGTGTGGAGGATTGGTCCTCAGAAGGAGGAGTTGGAGATTATAGAAACACTGATGGTAAACGAAATTAGGATTGCCTGGTAGGAGAGTGCAGAGTGAGATGAGATCAAGAACAAAGTCCAGGTTAAAGTCCTTAGGTTCACCAATATTCAAGGGGTGAGCAGGCCAAGAAGGCTAATAACAAAGGGCAACCAGACAGGCGGGAGGAGGACCAGGGGGCACAGGGTCGTAAAGCCAGGGGATCTTGGTGGTTGGAGATGGAAGGAGAAATGGGCAGCCAAACACTGCTGGGGGAGATGAACATCATGGGAGGGAAAGATGCCCACTGGATTCGGGGACAGGGAAGCCATTTCATTCACTGTGAAAAAGAGCCTGGTGAAGAGCAATAGCTAGGCGCATGGGGATAAGGGCTTTGTTTTTGTCTGTTTTCAGGAAGGCACATGAGACAAACAAAATTTCCTATGGATATGGACAAGTCCTACAGTAATAGTGCTCCCATCCTTCACCATATAAGGTGACACGAATCTCTGGATTAGCCCAAAGACTGAACGGCAGGTGGAAAAGGGTTTGTTTTTTTTAATCAAACAATAACTTTCAGGTGAATTTCTGGAATGCAGACAATCCATTTAAAAGCTGGCGACAGCCCGTGCGTCTTCTGTAGCCCCTGCAGTTCTGAGGAATAATGTTGCCAGGGGTCCTAGAGTAGGTGTTTGATAATAACTCATCCATGAGTGGATGAATGGGGTGATCCTGAGGTCCCTCTAATCACTTCTCTATGGAACTTCAATTGTGGCCAGCTCATTCATTCCATCCACTCATTCAACAGACATTATTCAGGGGCTAGCCTGTATCAGAGCCTGGGCCAGCCAGAACTTATACCACTTCACACAGCGAACGTGCGGGAGGCACAAACAAGTCCTTCAAAACACATCCTGCTGCCACCTGAGAAGTGCAAAGCAGGCAGCTCTCCACACTCCTTGGAAAGTAAGGATCCCCAGCGTGTGTTTACTTCCATGCAAAGAGCAAAGGAAATGGGCCAGTACACGCCTCCTCTTGACTCGTCACTATCTTTCACATTTTCCCTGGTGCCTATAAGAAATCTGTCTTGATAAGATGATTCGCAGTGAGTTTAAGGAATGAGAGGGTCTTAAGAAAGTATATATTTTTGCGAAGCTGTGCTGATAGAGAACTCTGGAAATGTTTGACTAAAACATAAGGGCTGGTGTTATCCTGTCTGTGACTCCCAAGCTGATATCTGGAGGCTGCTTTAATTTCAGGGAGCCCAGGCCCTGTAGAGACTGCTTAGAACAAACACAACATTAATGCTATGCGTTTCAGACTAACTAAAAATTACACTGAAATGGAAGGATCAAAAGTCAGACCAAAGCACTAAAAAGACAGATTTCATACTGGGTAGAAAATAGCACATACTTTTCTCCTTGCAATAAAGCCAGCTATAAGCATATATGCTGGTTGACATAATAATAACTAATGTTTATTCAGCCCTAGGGCTTCCCTGGTAGCTCAGATGGTAAAAAATCTGCCTGCAATGCCGGAGACCCCAGTGCGATTCCTGGGTTGGAAAGTTCCCCTGAAGAAGGGATAGGCTACCCACTCCAGTATTCATGGGCTTCCCTGGTGGCTCAGACAGTAAGGAATCCACCTGCAGTGCAGGAGACCTGGGTTCGATCTCTGGGTTGGGAAGATCTCCTGGAGGAGGGCATGGCAACCCACTCCAGTATTCTTGCCTGGAGAATCCCCATGGACAGAAGAGCCTGGTGGGACAGTCCATGGGAACACTGAGTTGGACACAGCTAAGCAACTAAGCACAGCAAAGTACATTCAGCCCTAACCACTATGTTAAGTGTTTACTGCCTTATCCATTTATTCCTTGCAACAACCTCTGAAGGAGGAGCTCTTACAGAGCAGGAAATTAAAGCTCAGAGAAGTAACTTGATCAGGGATATATGACCTTGGGCAAGTGGTCATATATGTGGACTGAATGTGGACTCACAGATGTAAATCCCTGGACACACACACATCACATTTTGTGGATGAGGCACTAGAGGAGGTCATCAAAAGGACAGGACCACCAGGTGACCTTGAAGCCAGATCTGAGCACCTGAAGGCTTCTCAACCCCTCGCCTGTCCTTGCAAGATACACACAGCCTCCTGTTGCCATAGTGGCAGCTGCACCAAGGATGTAGCCTTGAGAGAGTAAGCTGCTGTTGAGACCATCTGGACTGTATATACGACTGAACCCCTACATAAACTTTAAGATTCCGGTGGGTCGGGTGCAGAGATCTACTCATTTTATAGCCACCTAAGACGAGCCTTATAAATAAATTTTTAAATTTATGTTTTGCTTATTAAACCTGTCATCTATCAATTTAGAGTGATATACCTCTTTCAATACTCTCCTTGCCCTCTGTATGTATACAAAGATTAATTTTCAAACCAAAAATTGGTGAGCCAGCCAGGAGACTAAAGAAATGGGTTTAGGAAAGAGGCATCTGTGAAGGAAACCCCACACTGGCCATAAAATTCTAAGTGGGGAGGGGTGCCCTATATGTCAGATGATTGTGGACCCCTGCATGAGTATGAGTACACTCTGAAAATGCCACTGCTTTAATGCATCTGCTTGGAACACTATGCAGAGCACACTGTGGCAAAGAGAAGCGAATGGCTGCCCCAGTAAATGGTCTTTACTATGGGTAGGCCAGTGGCCATCGATGCCCAACTACAGGCTAAAGCCTAGGTTAGGGAGTTGAAAGAAGAGCAGAAATTAGAAAAAAACAAAACAAAACATGCAACTGTCTACTATTTTGCTAGTTTGGGGGCTAGCAGATAAGGTGGGAGAAAAGATTAGTAAATTGGAGACTTTAGTACAAGATTTTGCAAAGCCAGGAGGGCACAAGATGCCACAGATTAATATCTGAGCACGTGTGACAAAGCCTGGTTAGATACTAGAGGTAGAATCCTTGGAGAAGCTGGGATAATGAAGGGGAGGATATTACAGTAATTGACAATAAAACAGACAGAGTGCCCCCACGTAATCCAACTCCTAATACAAAGGAAATTTTAAATAGCAATTACCCTAGACTTCTGATAACAGATAAATACACCCCAAAACTCCTAGGAGCAAACTTGCACTCTTTCTCCATCCCTTGAAATTGTAAATCTTATCATGTCTTTGAAATGTAAACACCCCAAAGAACAACTAAGTCACTGCCTACAAAGACTGAAGGAACAAAAGGAGGAGAAAGGTTTTTTAAAATATAGACTGCTGGGCTTTCTTGGCGGTCCAGTGGTAAAGAATTTGCCTTGCAGGACCGGAGACACCAGTTCAATTCCTGGTTGGGGAAGATCTCACAACTAAGAGCAACTAAGAGAGTAACCCCTGTTCCCTGCAACTATCAGCGCAGTCAAACATAAATAAATATTTCTAAAAATAGAGTGATATAGAAGCTCCCTTGCCCAAAATCTAGTTCACAGCCTCCTTGACAGTATTCAGTTCAGTTCAGTCACTCAGTCGTGTCTGACTCTTTGCAACCCCATGAATTGCAGCACACCAGGCCTCCCTGTCCATCACTAACTCCCAGAGTTCACCCAAACTCATGTGCATCGAGTCAGTGATGCCATCCAACTATTTCATCCTCTGTCGTCCCTTTCTCCTCCTGCCCCCAATCCTTCCCAGCATCAGGGTCTTTTCCAATAAGTCAACTCTTCGCATGAGGTGGCCAAAGTATTGGAGTTTCAGCTTCAGCATCAGTCCTTCCTTCACCCAGGACTGGTCTCCTTTAGGATGGACTGGTTGGATCTCCTTGCAGTCCAAGGGACTCTCAAGAGTCTTCTCCAACACCACAGTTCAAAAGCATCAATTCTTCGGCGCTCAGCTTTCTTCACAGTCCAACTCTCACATCCATACATGACCACTGGAAAAACCATAGCCTTGACTAGATGGACCTTTGTTGTATTAGTCAAATATAAATCTTAAAAGTCTTCCTCACAAATACTGGATAAAAAGCTTTAACCATGTGAACGAGAACCTAATTCATGGCTAAAGTTTTGGAATGAAAGCTATGGGGTCTCTATATGTTTCGGTATCTGTGCATATATATGTTATGCACATGTGATGTTTTTCTATCTCTGGAAAGTATTATCAAAGTTATTTTATTAAAGAGCTCTATCTAATTGGCTTCAAGAAAAAAATAAACTTTAATATCAATAATGGACTTATATAAAACTCAAACTCACTTTTTCTTTCATCTGCTAAAAGGAAGAAGGCTTTTTGGACTACTGGCCTGTTTGTGATATGATTAGAAATGCTTTTCTTTACCTTTTAAGTAATCTGCCTATAAAGCAAAGATTCTGTGTTTTATAAAAAATAATTTCCTGTTCTTTATCAGGTCTTGAGAAAGTGAAATCTTCTCTATTAAAAAAGCTAAGCTTATATATATATATAAAACTATGTTACTCTGCATTTGCCTTTGACGTCTTAGTTGTCACTTTGGTTAAATGGATAACTAAGTGTTGTTTCAAAATGAACTCTGACCCTACTTAATCAAGCGTTTTAAACCTTTTGATATTTTTTACAAACTTAAATTTGGGCAAAATCTTTTAAATCCCCAAATCAAATTCTAAATGAAGTCTTATTGACTTCGAAATTACTTTGGGTTTATATTAGGCTTATTCGATATGCTAAGTTACATGGAAAACAATCAAATGAGAAATGACGCTAAACTTTCTTTAGGTTTTTTTATATAAATATGTGTCATTAATATAAATGTTCCTGAAAAGGTTCTTCAAGGAGATTCACAGAGAAACTAAGATCAATTTGCCTTCATACGGTAGAGACAGCAGTGGAGCTTTCAAGCACTCCCATGAGGCACAGCACCATAATACAGGGTTGGCCAAAAAGGCCACTGGGATTTTTCCCATAAGACATTACAGAAAAACCCAAATAATCTTTTTGGCCAACCCAATATACCCGGAATGGTAACCCGAGACCCGGCCTGTTTTTCTTCCCCACATCAGTAAAATGTGCCTATTAGTGCTGACGTAAGGTTAACATATGAAGACTTGCCTCTGCTGCAGGCCATTCTGCAGGCTGTACTGGAACACCTGTGAGGGAGAAGATTAGAGGTAGACATGTGGAAAATTCAAGGTCCAGGCACTGCCCTAAAGGTTGGGGGAATCATTTGGTTAAAGAAGACGTTTATTGTCCCGGAAGTTGTGATTGATAAGATGCAAGCCTATTAAAACCCCTAAGAGCATGAAAAAGATGCAAGCCTTTGCAAGGATTTGGGATCTGGAGGACTTCTATTCTCCACCTGGCACAGCACTTCCACCCCTGATCTGCCTGGGAAAGAGAAGGCACATGTGGGATTGGGCATCACAGCAAGAAGCCACCTTGAGAAGGCAAAAATTCTAAAGCTCTGGACAACTCCCCAGCAGGGCTACCATTGAGTTAGATATATCTATGACTCTGGAAGGTATGTTTGGGCGCTATGGCAGAGACCAGGGAAGGAGCGAGTACCCCAAGGATTTTGCCCCAGCTTTAAAAGGGGGCACAAACTTGATCCACTCCCATAGAGCAACAGCTCCTAGCAATGTACATAATACTCCTCCAAGTAGAATGCCTCACATATCATGGTAATAACATCCCTTCCTATCAAGGGATAGATTGGAATATGTTCCACTGACCTACCTCTGCCATGGATCCCACTTTGACTCAATAGCATGCTTATTTGATGCAGCCCACTCTCTCTAAAAATGTAGGTGCTACTGAGCCCTGTAAAATATATATATCCTCCAAATGACCTCTATGCCTATAGCAGCCTCTATGGCCAACAGAGAATAGGTGAGTTTCCTGCTGATGCCTGGTATACAGATGCCTAGAAACAGGAATAAACCACACCACCAATAGGCTGAACTCAGAGCAGTTTGGCTGGTGATCACTCATGAGTCCAGGCTGTTAACAACCCAGGAAGCCAAGGGATGGATGATCATAAATAAACCCTTGTGGGGGCAGGATAACTGGAAAGACATTTGGGTTCATCTGCAAGAGCCTGAGGCATTTCTTAACTGCCCTCCACGCACCTGGCACTGACAGCCATAGCAACCAGGAAGTTGATGCCCTAGCTCGGGTATGAGCCCTAGCAACTGACTCTCCAGTTTATACAGCAGATTGGATACACAGAGAAGCTACCACAGCACACATTACCAAGGATGCAAGGCCACCCTTGAAATGACTAGTTTGATGCAGTAACAGCATGTCCTGTGTATTCAAAACTATGCCCAACTCAAGTGCCAAGGAAGTTGGGGTCATCCACAGAATTCCCAACCATCAAGGAACTAGCACACTGATTATACTGGCCACCCCACTCTGAGACAGCATTCTAAATATGCCTTGGTTTGTGTGGACACTGCATCTGCCTTAACCCAAGCTTTTCCCTATTGTCATGCAAATCAGGCTACCATCGCCAAGGAACTCAAGAAACAGTACCACGTACAGATACCCTCATGGAACAGTGATCAGAAGTCACAGTTCAAAGGTCATGATATGCAAGACTGGACAAAAGAACACAGCATTGAATGGAGGTTTCATCTCCCCTATAACCCACAAACAACGGGATTAACAGAAAGAAAATATAAAACATTAAAGCAGCAGCTAAAATTCCTAACAAGTAAAACTATCTTGGCTGAGTAGACTAAAGTGCTCTTCCAGGATTTAATAGATTTGAATGATCAACCAGTAGAGCCTGTCGCCCCATGTGCCAGACTGGGGACACCTACCAATGCATCCAATACTATAAAGGCGTGGAAATTGTAGCAAACGGCCACTGCCCCGACTCTCACCATGGATCAACATACTATGCTGCTGAGAACACCAAGCCTCATCACACTTAGGAAAGAAGTTACCTACTGGAATTTGCAATGAGATATCCCACTGGGATGGGTAAGGTACTTGGCACCCCCAGGTAAGGGATAACTCTAGTGGGATCCTGTTGTCCTACTGCAAGCTGGATCTGTGAAAACACACTACAGCTGGAACGGAACATGCACCATCGAAAGAGGAGAGAAAGTGAGGGTCTTGGTCTGGCATATCCCATTCGTGTCCACCTCCTCACACCTGTCAGTTCTGCCTCCTTCAGCAGACATGTACGGTACATACAACCAGGTCAAGTCCTAAAACTGCCAATCTCTTTCTCCTCAAGGAGGGGACATACTCTGTTTTCCACTGGTATGATCATTTGGCCATCATCTTCGTCCCCTCTATCAGCCTAGAGGACAGTATAAAGTGTCTAGAAGCCTTACAAAATTCTCTGCTGCTGCTGCTAAGTCGCTTCAGTCGTGTCCGACTCTGTGTGATCCCATAGACAGCAGCCCACCAGGCTCCACGGTCCCTGGGATTCTCCAGGCAAGAACGCTGGAGTGGGTTGCCATTTCCTTCTCCAATGCATGAAAGTGAAAAGTGAAAGTGAAGTCACTCAGTCGTGTCCGACCGTCAGCGACCCCATGGACTGCAGCCTTCCAGGCTCCTCCGTCCATGGAATTTTCCAGGCAAGAAGACTACTGGAGTGGGGTGCCACTGCCTTCTCCGACAAAATTCTCTGAGCAAACCTCAAATGATCTAAGCCAACAAAGTGTTTAAGCCTTCAAATAATTTAAGCCTGCCCTTAAATGAACACTGAAATGTCTACAATGAGAAAAGCTGTCCTCCAAAATAGAATTGCCTTGGACATATATCATAAGGAGGCACCCATGCCATTATCGAAACAGAAGGTAGTGTGTTCATACCTGATGAGCTCGCCAATACATCATCACTATTAAATCACATAAAGACACAAATGAATGCCCTGAGTGACCTGACCCCAAGCCTAGGAGACTTCATAAATCAGTGATTCAGATCATATGGCTGTTGGTGAGGGGGAAATTTCCCTCTCTACCCTTCTCAAGTTCTTGTGGCTGGACTAAAAATTTACACAAGACAGATTAACAGGAGAAAAAGAAATTTTAACTCATGTGCACAGAGGTCGTATAGAAGTGGGATCTAAGACGTGGACAAAGCAGGTAGTTTTTACACTTTTTAGACCAAGAAACAGTAAATGTGTATTAGTCACTCAGTCACGTCTGATTCTTTATGATCCCATGGACTGTAGTGCGCCAGGCTCCTCCATCCACGGGATTCTCCAGGCAAGAATACTGGAGTGGGTTGCCATTTCCTTCTCCAGGGAATCCTCCCTAGAGAAACAATAAATGAGGGAGGAATTGACAAAACAAAGAAATTAAGCTTTGGATGCTTAATTAGTGAAGAATCTAAATTGTGTGGGCTTGGGGTAGTAAGTGAAAGCAATAACGAGGCATGTTTACCAGGCTTCTCAGCCCTAAATTCCCAGTCTCTGGCGATAATGGTGTCCTTTCACACTCAGGTGCACAGAGCTCACCTCTGACATGAGAGAAATTTCCTGCTTTGCAGGGAAACAGAGAGGGGTGAAATTGTCCCTCTTGTATCAACCATTTCTTAAGTAACTTAATTTCAAAATAATCAATATGCCATTGAGGCATAGTCTGAGCTCCAAAAGGGCTCTTGATAACACACACACACACACACACACAATGTTATTCAGTTTAGGAATCATTATCTTGATCTGTGTTTTCTCTTGCACTTGTCTAGACTGTGGCATCAGTTTTCAATGCAGCCAGACAGCCTCCCAACAAGCCCCTTCCATGCTGAGGAAAACTCTTGCTGACCACTCAGGGCACATTATGGAAAGGGGGACATACAAGATTGTAAGAGCCGGTTGTGAAGGAGGAAGTGATGGAGGAGATCAACTAGAGGGCGGGACCACCGGCTGACCCTTGAGCTGGCCCAGGGCATCAAGGCTCCTCACCCCCTCCCCTGTCCTCTGCCTGCTGCTCTTGTAGTGGGGCCTGTTCCAAGAGAGAGCAAGGTGTTACTGAGACCCTGTGGACTGAATACATGACTAACCCAGTTAAGGCCTCTATATAAACTTTTAAGATTCTCGGGGTAGGTGTGGAGATCCACTCACACCTTGTCTTCACACAGGACAGCCTTGTAAGTAAGCTCCCTGGCTTATTAGACTTGCCACCTACCAATCTGGAGTGGGCTGCCTTTTTCTTCACTCCCTCCCTGCCCTCCATATACAGGGGCCAGTGTACGAACCAATGCATACTGAACAATCAACACTAGGCAAGAGCCGTGATGTCCACAAGACTCCTGAGAACTGTGCAGAGACTTTGTCGTGACAATCAAAACCACACATGCCTCTCAGCAGTGACTCTTTTTTTCCTCCTTTTGACTTTTCAGTAAAACCAGAGATGGGTCTGGAAACCACAGGTACAGTGATGATATTTTAAATAACTGCAGAGGGAGGTCTCCCAGGCAGTGTCTGTTTGACGCATGATTAACTCACTACTGAAGGTCGTATTTCCCTGAAGATCCAGGGTTTAACACCGCTACAGTCGAAAGAGGCATACAGGACAATACTGCTGAGAATGCTGGAAGAGGGGGAGGTGGAAGGAATTTTAGATTTAGCTAAATTAATTAAGGTTATTTAATGTTACTCTTTCAGTCAAAGCAACTGCTAAAAATCAATGTGGCAGCTGGAAAATCTGAGAAGTTTGGAAACTTAGGATAAAGCTTTCCAGAGTTTTCAAGGTGGTTGCCAGAGCAACCTTAGGGACCAGATACTGGAAGAGTTGAAACATTCTATTTTAAAAACAACCAGTTGTTCATCATAAAGCCAGAAATGATACAACCAAATAATAGGATACACATTGGAAAGTCTTATAAAGATGAGCATTTTCTCAAAACTGAAACTAACTCCATCTGTGAGCAATATTTTGACCCTGGAAGCAAAGAGATTTCGAAGTGACTCCTGAGAGTTTGGATGATCATCTGCTTTTTGCACAAAATATTGAAATTTAAAGCTCCTCTCTCCACTTGAACTTTCTTTCAACTCATGTCTGCATTTCAGGTTCCTCTTGCCCATCAAGTCCCATCTCACTGAAGAAGTCTCTCACATGTGCATGCATGCATTCAAACAACACTGGTTGAGCAATTTATTGAACTACTATGAGTGAGATATCCTGCCAGGTGATCCAAAGGTGAGATGACTCAGTGGCATGGTCCCGACTTTGGGGAGAGTCTAGAGGGGCAAGTCAGATAGATACATAAATACAACACAAGGCAGTGTAAGATCTGATCGTGCGACTGTAGGACCCCAAAAGTCAGTGGTTCCCAAAACTGTTGCACATCAGAATCCTATGGTAGAATGTCACAAAAATGCAGATTTCCAACCCCACTTCACAATCTGGATCTGGATATTTTTTATTTCTAAGAGGATTTTTTAAAAAAACTTTTTATTTTATATTGGAGTATAGCCAATTACCTGGCTAGCTCAGTTGGTAGAGTATGGGACTCTTAATCCCAGGGTCATGGGTTCAAGCCCCATGTTATTTTGGGGCTTCTAAGGTGGCTCAGCGGAGAAGGCAATGGCACCCCACTCCAGTACTCTTGCTTGGAAAATCCCATGGATGGAGAAGCCTGTTAGGCTGCAATCCATGGGGTCGCTAAGAGTCGGACACGACTGAGTGACTTCACTTTCACTTTTCACTTTTATGCATTGGAGAAGGAAATGGCAGCCCACTCCAGTGTTCTTGCCTGGAGAATCCCAGGGACAGGGGAGCCTGGTGGGCTGTCATCTATGGGGTCGCACAGAGTCGGACATGACTGAAGTGACTTAGCATAGCATAGCAAGGTGGCTCAGTGGTAAAGAATCAGCCTGCCAATTCAGGAGTTTTGGGTTCAATTCCTGGGTCAGAAAGATCCCCTAGAGAAGGAATCAGCAACCCACTCTAGTATTCTTGCCTGGAAAATCCCAGAGGAGCCTGGCAGGCTACAGTTCATGGGGCCAAAAAGAGTCAGACACAGCTGAGTAACTAAACAACATAACCGATTAACAATGTTCTGATAGTTCTAGGTGGACAGCAAAGGGGCCCAGTCATACATATACTGTATCTATTCTTCCCCAAACTCCCCTCCCATCTAGGCTGCCATATAATATTGAGCAGAGTTCCCTGTGCTATACAGTAGGTCCTTGTCGGTTATCCATTTTAAATATAGTAGTGTATACATGTTGTGGATCTGGGTTTTAAATGCTATGCATCTGACTCTGATGAGCAACCAGGTCTAGAAACAGCTGCTACTGGTGACAGGTGGAAGAATTTACCCTCAGCCAAAATGATAAAGATTTCACAGAAGTGGATGTGCCTTTAGAGTCTAGGGAAGATATGCACCTAAGAGGAGGGGGGTTACCTGGCTGGCCTGGGTTCAAGCTGGGGAGAAGTAGGACAACAGCCTAGAAAAGGCCCCTGAGAGGGCCAAGAAGACCAGGTGAAGGGGTCGGGACTGGAGGCAACAGGCAATGAGAAACAATCAAAGGCCTCCAAGGATGGGAGGGACACACATATGGCAATGTCAGCGGGAAAAATTTGGCTGTTATGACAGACAGATCAGTCAAAGTTGGCATCTGGTTTTAGAGAAATCTCTGATTATTAACAGTAAAGACATTAAAAAAAAAAAAAACTAAGCTGGTTGCAGTAGGAATGAAAAGAGATGAAGAAACAGTATTTAATGTCAATGTGCTGCTTTATTTCAAAACAGATTTGTTTTTAATTAGTCACGACATATTCATCTCTATAAAGCTATATTTAGTAACCTAGGATCATGCTTCATTTATTTGTTTTTTAAACACTTTTCTCTGGGTTTGTTCTATTTCCTACTTTGGAGAAAATGTGATTTTATCAGCCCATCAATAGAGTGCCTCCTGTGTACCAGGACAGCATAGGACCACAGCCAACTCAAGGGTGAAGAAGACGTAGCACTGGCCCCCAGGAAGACTGCAACCAGGAAAGGAGTCAGATATGTAAATAAGACATCATTATGTAGGAAGACCACTGAAAGAGCCAGTCAGACAGAGAAGGCAGACACTTCTTTAGTGGATTATTAAAGATTTCATGGAAGAGGCCACATTTGAGTTGAAACTGAAAGACAGCATTTTAGCCCACAGAGGACATCCAAGTGATGAAATAGTGTAAGACAAGGCACAAAGAAAGGAAGTCACAGTCTTATCTATCTATGGTACTCAGCACAACCCCCAGAACATAGTAGGTACTCAATAAATGGGGAACAGATAAGTGAAAAGAAGTAGATTTCAATAAGGTTAGAAGAGGGGGTAGGAAATCAAAGAGGGTCTTAAAAGAAATGCTAAGTATTGGTCATTCATTCTCTAAAGTTGGGACCCCAAGAAGACTTTGCTTCCCTGGTGGCTCAGTTGGTAAAGAATCAGCCTGCAATGCAAGAGACTTGGGTTCGATCCCTGGATTGGGAAGATCCCCTGGAGGGTGGCATGGCAATCCACTCCAGTATTCTTGCCTGGAGAATTCCCAAAGACAGAGGAACTTGGCAGGCTACAGTCCATGGGGTCGCAAAGAGTTGGATATGACTAAGCGAAAGCAAGAAGACTTTGGATAAAAAAGTCATATATGGTAAAGATTGGCTTAGATCACTCCAACGATTATGTGCAGAGTGAACTGAGGAGCAGGGCTAGGGAGCAGACCAAAGACCAGAGGGAAAAACCCACCTAGGAGGTTACTGCAATAGTCTAGTAAAAGGAAGGAGAGCCAGAGCTCTCGAGGAAGTGGCCTGGGGAAGGAGAGTTGCAATTCATGAAGCACTTCAGAAATAGAATCCACAGACCAGTAACAGATGTGGTAGTAAACCTGAGTGGCACGAAAGCTAATGTCCCAATTAACTAAGGTGATTAACCAAAAGAGTAGGCTGTAAATCTATAGTAAGTTTATCAATTCAGTCGCTCAGTCGTGTCCAACTCTTTTCGACCCCATAGACTGCAGCACGTTAGGCCCCCCTGTCCATCACCAACTCCCAGAGTTTACTTAAACTCATGTCCATTGAGTCGGTGATGCCATCCAACCATCCTCTGTTGTCCCCTTCTCCTCCTGCCTTCAATCTTTTCAAATGAGTCAGTTCTTCGAATCAGGTGGCCAAAGTATTGGAGTTTCAGTTTCAACATCAGTCCTTCCAGTGAATTATTCAGGACTGATTTCCTTTAGGATGGACTGGTTGGATCTCTTTGCAGTCCAGGGGACTCTCAAAAGTCTTCTCCAACACCACAGTTCAAAAGCATCAATTCAAAAAAAAAAAAAAAGCATCAATTCTTTGGCGATCAGCTTTCTTTATAGTCCAACTCACACCCACACATGACTACTGGAAAAACCATAGCTTGGACTAGATGGATCACTGTTGGCAAAGTAATGTCTTTGCTTTTTAATATGCTGTCTAGATTGGTCATAACTTTTCTTCCAAGGAGCAAGCATCTTTCAATCTCATGGTGGCAGTCACCATCTGCAGTGATTTTGGAGCCCAAAAACATAAAGTCTGTCACTGTTTCCATTGTTTCCCCATCTATTTGCCATGAACTGATGGGACCAGATGTCATGATCTCAGTTTTCCAAATGTTGAGTTTTAAGCCAACTTTTTCACTCTCCTCTCACTTTCATCAAGAGGCTCTTAGTTTTTCTTTGCTTTCTGCCATAAGGGTGGTGTCATCTGCATATCTGAGGTTATTGATATTTCTCCCGGCAATCTTAATTCCAGCTTGTGCTTCTTCCAGCCAAGCGTTTCTCACGATGCACTCTGCATAGAAGTTAAATAAGCAAGGTAACAATATACAGCCTTGACGTACTCCTTTCTCTATTTGCAACCAGTCTGTTGTTCCATGTCCAGTCTTAACTATTGTTTCCTGACCTGTATACAGATTTCTCAGGAGGCAGGTCAGGTGGTCTGGTATTCTCATCTCTTTAAGAATTTCCCAGAGTTTGCTGTGGTCCACACAGTCAAAGGCTTTGGCATAGTCAATAAAGCAGAAGTAGATGTAAGTTTATGGACAGGTGACAAAAGGGAGAATTCTGAGCCTTTCAATTCCTTTCTCTGCCCCAACCCATAAAATAGGAATTCAACCAACAGTTTCCACATCTTAGGGAAGTATTAGGGAGGAAGCATGTGGCCTGGCTTCTCTTGCTTTGGGGACTGCCTGTCCCTAAATTTCATTCATTCTTTTCCTCCACTCCTGCAAACTTGTGGTAGGTTTATGTGGCCAAGGTCTAAAGCCTGCTTAAGTGGCAACACAAGCCTTGAGCCCACCCCTCTTTGGTATTCATTACTGAAGGTGATGGAATGCTACCTTGACCATCCATGGAGCTGGATGGATAGGACACTATTTTCATCCTCATCTAGACTCATGTCTGTTCTCAATTGGTTCAACCCACAGAGGTGGAGAAGTGTGATTCATTAGCACTCCTTGAGGTACAAGAAGTAGAACCAGGTAAAGATGCTCAATAGATGGCTTCAAATGCTTGCCTGGAATTCAAGAGGAAGACAGAGCAGGAGAAAAATGCACTTCCCATCTGAAGGCATCATCACTACCTCACTTCAGCTGATTGTTGCCTTAAGGGGTATGGTTCCAATACTGCCAGGTCCCTTGCAATTATTTTCCCAAAAGAAGCTGAAAATCCAGATTTTTGTATCAAATTTTCAGATTCTTAAAATATTAAAAGGGTCAAACAAAACAAATTGGCAGGCCATATATGACCCATAGACTGCTGACTGCAATTCCTAGTATAGAACAGGAAGAAAACAAGGTCAAAGGCAGAACATGAAAGAACGTCTGCATTTGGAGAGGGAAGAGGAGTCAAAAAGGAGTTAGAGATGAATGGACACAAGACAGAAAGAAAATTAAGAGGGTCTTGTGTCAGGAAGTCAAAAAAAAGGAGTGTCTAGTAATGTCACACTATAGAAAAGTCAAGGGAATAGGAAAGAAGAAGTCAATCTACTGGATTTGTGACATCACTGGTGACCTTCAGAAAATGAAGATCATGGCATCTGGTCCCATCACTTCATGGGAAATAGATGGGGAAACAGTGAAAACAGTGTCAGACTTTATTTTGGGGGGCTCCCAAATCTCTGCAGATGGTGACTGCAGCCATGAAATTAAAAGACGCTTACTCCCTGGAAGGAAAGTTATGTCCAACCTAGATAACATATTCAAAAGCGGAGACATTACTTTGCCAACAAAGGTCCGTCTAGTCAAGGCTATGGTTTTTCCTGTGGTCATGTATGGATGTGAGAGTTGGACTGTGAAGAAGGCTGAGCGCCGAAGAATTGATGCTTTTGAACCGTGGTGTTGGAGAAGACTCTTGAGAGTCCCTTGGACTGCAAGGAGATACAACCAGTCCATTCTGAAGGAGATCAGCTCTGGGCTTTCTTTGGAAGGACTGATGCTAAAGCTTAAACTCCAATACTTTGGCCACCTCATGCAAAGAGTTGTCTCATTGGAAAAGACTCTGATGCTGGGAGGGACTGGGGGCAGGAGGAGAAGGGGATGACAGAGGATGAGATGGCTGGATGGCATCACTGACTCGATGGACATGAGTCTGAGTGAACTCCGGGAGTTGGTGATGGAGAGGGAGGCCTGGCGTGCTGCGATTAATGGGATCGCAAAGAGTCGGACATGACTTAGCGACTGAACTGACTGACTGGTGACCTTCAAGATATCATTTTCAATTGAATGAAAGAAGCATCTGGCAAATTGCAAGGAATTCAGAGACAAGTAGGAATGAGGAAGTGCAAGCAGGGGTGTTGATGACTTCCCAGAATTTGGCAAGAATTGAAAGCAGAAATGTGTGGGCTGGCAATATGAAGGGTTACCAAGGTCAGTGAAATTGTTTAGAATAAGGCAGACTAGTTAAAGATGGAGGGAAAAAGAGCTGTGAGAGAGAAAGAAGGTACTCCGGAAAGAGGGAACTAGTTTGGATATGCTCCAGATTGAGTCAGAAGGAGACTGAGTCAAGGGAACCCATGGAAGCAGCAGAGAGGGGCCTGGAGGTAGAGAAGGCTCTGAGAGACAAAGATGGAAAGCAGAGCAGGAAAGAGACAGGAACCTGGCGCTGATGGGCTCCATCTACTCACGAGCGAAAGTGGTCACTGTTGAGAAACGGCAGAGCAGTTTGGACGCTGAAGGACAGTGGAGAAAGCCACTTGCACCCAATGAGGCAGTGGTGTAGGGATAAGTCAGGGGCCAGCTGCAAGCAGTGAGGACCCCCTGTAGGGAGAGGCCAGCTGGATAATGACTCAGCAGAGGGGAACTGACGAGGTGGGACAGGCAAGTCTTTGGGGCAAGGTGTTCACGCCTGCTGCTCCTTCCTTCAGGGCTACATGGCAGGCGCTCAGAGAATACTGAAGAACAGTGTGGCCAATCAGCTCTGTACCTGACAATCGGGGTCTCAGTTGTGCTGCTCAAAATAATGTGCATCCAGACCCCCTGGAGATCTTGTTAAAACCCAGACCAGGATCCTGTAGATCTGGGTGGGGCCTGGGAGTCTGAATGTACCACAGGCAGCTGTACCACAGCCAGCACTGCTGGACTCCCACTGCTGGTTGGCCAATTGCACAAGGAGAAAGGAGAAAAGAAAAACTGCGTCTGCGAACTTGATGGTGAACTGTCGCTTGTCCACGTCAGTAGAGGGGGTCCCTGTGATGTTCCAAAGAAGCACAGAGCCTTTATTCTAGATTGAGGAGTGGTTTTGTGATTGTTGGTTTTCATCCAACAAATCTACTCTTCTGAGTACATCTGGTTTATACTCGCATTAAAACGGACTTTTCTTTCCCAACGGACTTCTCTTTCCCATGGTCAGAAGGGAGAGATAGCCAACTGGAGTTTAGATACTGAGGTAGACAATAATATGAAGGATTATCCATCTGTGAATGATGGAAAGTCAACAGGACTTGGAAATATGAAGTGAATAAATAACCCAATGAAATAAAGGTGGGTGGAGGGGGAAAGGACTCAGGGTAAAGAGGGGACAGAGTTAGCTTTCACTCTGCCATTTTGGGGGCACTGCATCTCTGTCTTTCTGCACTTTCATTTATCTTCAGGGAAGGAGCTGGACCGGAATTCACAAAGGCCCTTCCCAGCTCTAACATTCTAGGATTCTAACCCAGAAGTCTGTGACTACTGGAGTCTCAGAATTGGGTCCAACTTCCATTACCATTCACTCACTGAGCACTAACTCGGCACCCATACAGTGCAGGCACCATGCTGGGGTCTAGGGAGTTCGATCTACAACAGACTCCGTCCCTGTCCTTCAGCAGCTCATGGTCTAGTCGGGGAGAGGGACATGCAATGCTGCCTGGTAAGCCCTAGGGTAGACATCAGCCCAGGGGCTGTGGAACCCTGCAGAAGGGGCAAGACTCCAACAAAGGGAGGAAGCAAAAGGCTTCCCAGAAATGGTGACAAGAGCTGAATTTTAAAGAATGGGTAGGTTCAGCCAAAAAAAAAAAAAAAAAAGGAAGAATAAGCAGGAAGAGGGAAAGTGAATGGAGCTTAGTTGGGTGTGGTTAGAGCAGGGAAGCAGGCAGCCTAAGAAGAACCACCCCCTCTGTAGAGACTTCTCCACCACCCGCTGCAGCTGCTGAAGGAGAAATCAGACACACCCCTGCCACACCCACTTCGGTGAGGCTGCATCAAGCAATTAGACCCTGAAAATCCAGCACACAAAACACAGAAAGGGCACAGGAGATGCTAGAAGAGAAAGGAAAGGAGGAGATGAGGATGCTGGGCAACCAGAGAAGGTAGTGATCACAGGGGCTGGTGACTCCAGATCAATTAAAAATAAACATCGTGGGGCAGGGCTGTGCTCTGTGCAGCAGGCTGTAAACAGCAAGCAGGGCAGCCGTCTCTGAGGACTGAGAAGCAGGAAGGGGCAGCCTCCACATAAACCTTCCTGTGGGGAAATCACCTCGCATAGTCCTCTGGTGCAAGGCTCCTCAACCCTCCTGCTGCCCATTGGAAATGTCCAGCGAACTTTAAAAAATTACCCATATTCATAGATGCTTCCAAAAAGTCAGTGTCATTAAAAAAAAATGGAGAGTCTCTTTCAGATTAAAGGAGAAAGTGGGAAATATGGCAACTAAATGCTGTGTATGCTACCTGATTGGGTCCTGGATGTTTTTTAAAAACCATAAAGAACTTATTGGGAAAAGAGAGGAAATGTGACTACAGACAACTGTTATTAATAGATAACATTATGATGACAATGGCCTTGGGTGTGATCACGGTAGTGTGGTTATGCTGGAGAGAGTATTCAGGGGTAAAATGTCATAACATGTGCAACTAAACGGTCCAGGAAAAAAAAAAAAGCTACATACCTAGGGGGCGGGGAGAACAGACACAGCAAACATGGTGAGTGATAACTTTTGGTGAAGACTACATTATAGGTATTCATTATACTACTCTTTTGGAGAAGGCAATGGCACCCCACTCCAGTACTCTTGGCTGGAAAATCCCATGGATGGAAGAGCCTGGTAGGCTGCAGTCCATGGGGTCACTAAGAGTTGGACACAACTGAGCAACTTCACTTTCACTTTCCACTTTCATGCATTGGAGAAGGAAATGGCAACCCACTCCAGTGTTCTTGCCTGGAGAATCCCAGGGACGGGGAGCCTGGTGGGCTGCCGTCTATGGGGTCTCACAGAGTCGGACACGACTGAAGCGACTTAGCAGCAGCAGCAGCATACTACTCTTTTAAAAAAAGTTTATTGGAGTATAGTTGCTTTACAGTGTTGCATTAGTTTCTACTGAACAGCAAAGTGAATCAGCTATACACATACCTATATCCCCTCCTTTTTGGATTTCCTTCCCGTCTAGGTCACCACAGAGCACTGAGTAGAGTTCCCTGCGCTCTACAGCAGGTCCTCATTAGTTATCTGTTCTACACATAGTATCAATAGTGTATATGTGCCGGTCCCCATCTCCCAATTCATCCCACTCCCCTTTTCCCCCTTACTACCCATATGTTTGTCCTTTACATCTGTCTCTATTTCTGCTTTGTAAATAAGACCATCTATATGAATTTTTCATTATTTTACTCTTAAAACGTTCCCTTCCATTTGACATTTCTCCCTCCCCCAAGAAAAAAAAAATGTTTGTAAGTTCCTATGTAGCAAATCTCACCACTATATTGGAAACTCAGAGGGTGGGGCCAGGGCCTCAGCATTTTATGAAACGCTGTGGAGAGGGCCTTGGTTCAGGCAGGCATGAAAAGTGCTGCCCTGTTTCTTCTTGGAGCTGGAAACACCTCTGACCTCTAAAAGCCTACGCATCCCAGCAGCTGAAAGGCTTTGCCAACTGTTGGAGGTGCTAGGAGATTTGGGGGGAGCTAAGGACCAGGTAGGTGTCTGTGCACCCCACCCAGCCGTGCATTAGGGAGGGGAGGCGCAGGGTCAAGGAGGAAGTCGGCCCCAAGACCCACTGGGCCACAGCAGCCAGGCCACACGGGGCACTTACATGCAGTAGTGAACCTGAATGCTGAACCCTGCCTGGCAAAGAGTCTCAAACTTGACTGCGTATTATAATCACCCGGGGGGGAGGTTTTAAAAATCCTGACTCCCAGGATTTATGCCAAACCAATTAAGTCAGAATCTCTGGAGATGGAACCCAGGCATCAAAATTTCTTAAAACTCCCCAAGGATTCCAGTGTGCAGCCAAGTTTGAAAAACAGAGTACTTCGCAAACATTAGATATCACGGTTAATAATTATGTGGGCCTGACAAAGGCGGTGGCCAGCTACAGGACTCTACCAGCCCCAACATCGGCCATGGGCTGGGTCAGCACCCCACGGGCATTTCAGCAGAACTAGGTAAGCACCAGGCACACCCACACCCCAGCCCCCTGCCAAACACACACACACCGCTTGTGTATAAAACACCCGAGTCACCGCTGCTCTGAAGCTCCCTACGGCAGCCCGTGGGGCATTCTACCCATTCTGACTCAAGGTGAGCAGTGGATGGCAGTGAAGAGCTGTGTGCCAATCAGGCCACGAAAGGCTGAAGTTGGAGAGCTTTGGCTTTTGCCGGTGGTCGAGTGCGGCCTTGGGCTGCTGTTCTGGAGGCAGCCGTGTGGGTTGCGCCAGTACACATACTGCAGGGGATAAGGGGTGGGATGCAGGTGGAAGAATGGAAGGTCTTAGACTGCAGGATGAAAATGACATCACCTACGTAGCAGGAGGGCAGCACATCCTCGCTTTTCTGGCCCTGAAAGAGAAGTGATGCACAGCCCCTTCTCTCCCAGAGACAGCGTTCCAAATTGGCATGAGCTGGAAGGCTCTCAAAGGTCTTGAAGGCTCTCCAGAGGGGACGTGCTGCAAGCGCTAACGTCAACCCTTCCAACCAGTGTGTTTCTGTGGGACCAGGGCAGTGACTAGAAGGAGGCTGCTGGGGGAAGGATATTACCTGCAGCTTCTGGTGAAAACTCCCCTGACCTGTGAGGAGAGGGCCTTGAGGAGAGAGGAAGGGATGAGGGGAGAGACAGGGAAGTGAGAGGGAAGAAAGGACCCTGGAGTCTGCAAGGATCGCTCTCAGAAGCCCTCCACCCTGGTGGAACATGAGAAGCCCCTGGGCAGCTCTGGCAAACACCACTGCCCGTGCCCCCTTGGCTAATTAAGTGAGACACTCTTATGGGTGGACCTGGAATTTAAAAGCTCTCCAGGAGACTTCAATGTGCTGCCCAGACTGAGAAGCTCAGGTCTGTGAGAACAACTTCCTGACCACAACCTTTTTGGGAAAGTAATCCAGCAAAATTTTAAGAGTACAAATTCATATCCTTTTTAACCTGATAATCTCACTCCTGCGATATAAACACACAAAGGTGTTTATTGCAGAGTTACTGATATAGGCCAAATCAACAAAACTGAAAAGAGACAGAAAGTCCACAAATATGGACATGACTGAACAAACTGGGTGGACTGTGGTAAAGAATCCGCCTGCAATGCAGGAGATCCCAGTTAGATTCCTGGGTTGGGAAGATCCACTGGAGAAGGGATAGGCTACCCCACGCCAGTATTCTTGGGCTTCCCTTGTGGCTCAGCTGGTAAAGAATCTGCCCACAATGCAGGAGACCTGGGTTCAATTCCTGGGTTGGGAAGATCCCCCGGAGAAGGGAAAGGCTATCCACTCCAGCTGGCCTGGAGAATTCCATGGACTGTATAGTCCATAGGGTTGCAAAGAGTCAGACATGACTAAGTGACTTGCACTTTCACTGTGGAATACTATGAGAGTTTGTGATTATTCTTAAAACAGTTAGATCTATAGACTCTACTGATCTAGAGAGTTGTCCATAATAAAATGGTATGTGGGGGAAAAAGTTACAGAAAAAATCTTTTTCAATTATTGGGGAAAAAAGGCAAAAGGCCAACTCTGAGTGAATGTACACATATGTGTGTGTGTGTGCTTATGTGCTTTTGTCTGTGTTTGTGCATGGACGTAGGAGCAGAGACCCAAGCTTTTAACATTAGTTATGTCAGAGAGTCAGGAATAGAGAGGAGTTGGGAGCTTATTAATATTTACTTCGAATTAACTGAGCATCATTTTCTAGTTAAAATAAGGAGATACGACATCTACAATTAAAATCATCAATGAAGAAAACCCACAGAGTATCTGACTCTTTCAGGATCCTGTAGCCCGCCAGACTCCTCTGTAAGGTAAGATTACTGGAGTGGGATGCCATTTCCTTCTCCAGGGCATGTTCTCGACTCAGGGATTGAACTGGAGTCTCCTGCACTGGCAGGTGGATTCTTTACCACTGAGCCCAGGGGAAAGATGACCTAGATTCAAGTCCTGGCTTTGCATGTCCTAGCTTCAGTTCCTTAATCCCTCTGCCCTCAATATGCTCACTGGCAAAAGGGGACCAAAGTGATGCCTACATCAGAATGGCACCCACATCAGAGATGAGCATTAAGTGAGATGACCAGGCAAGCGCTTTGCACGACGACATCTGGCATATTCTAGGCCACATACAGTAATTTAATAAACATTGTTGTCATGGAAAAAATTGTCCCTAAGTCACTAAAGACCAATCTTCAAAGTCTAGGTAAGCTCACCTCCTCCAGCAAAGAAAAAACCCAAGCCCCCTTGTCACTCTCTGCTTTGCTTCAACCTTCCCTAGAGCTGTGCGTATAGTGACTTTTGTGTGCAGCCTGCACTACGGGTGGGCAGTGTTCTTTATGACTTCCTCCAGCTCTGGAACGGGTCACACTGTCCTGCTACCCAGTGACAGCCTCTGGGCAGGGAAGTGCCTGGGATCTCCTGGGAAAAGATGTCCTACAAACAAAAAATAGCTACAATAATTATAAAACTTCAGCCATCCTCAGTAACTGGCCCTTCTGTAAATGCTCACAGTGCATACATGGATTTGGTCCTGACCCTGGGCCCGCTGAGGAGAAAGGAGCCAAAGCTAATTAGAATGATGAACGACCCCAGCCTTGTCCAGCGTGTGCTGAGTCAACTCTCTACGCTTGGATGACTGGCTCCACACGCACCTCCCTGCAAGGGGTGTGACAGTTCGAAGAGGCCAGGCCCTGTTCTTTCTGTTTGGAGCATCTCTCCTGGACAATGATAGGAGCACTTCTTCACAGGCTTTGCTCAGAACAAGCTTGCTTTTTATTCTGATAAACACCCAATAAAATCCAACAGAAAGAATCAGTCTTGCCCTCTCTTTCCCTGGATAACACTTGTGCGTGATAAGAAAACGCTCCAGAAATCTAAACCCAGGGGCTTACCTTTCACTCTGCTATTTGTCAAGGAGCAGAATTCAAGGGAAGGCCAAACACTGCTCCTAACCAAGGGAATGTCGCTGCCATAAAAACTCTTTCCTGGTACCCATATGGATCCTGTGACAGGTTGAATTGTGTTTCCCCCCAAAATTCGTATGTTAAAGTCCTAACACCCAGTAATCAGATCAGAATGTGACTGGATTTGGGGAGGTAAGTCTTTAAATCAATGGGTGTGTGTACGTGTGTGTGCTCAGTTGCTCAGTTGTGTCCAACTCTTTGGGATCGCATGGACTGTAGCCTGCCAGGTTCCTCTGTCCATGGAATTTCCCAGGCAAGAATACTGGGGCAGGTTGCCATTTCCTCCTCCAGGGGATCTTCCCTACTCAGGGATTGAACCCACATCTCCTATGTCTCCTGCATTGGAAAGTAGATTCGTTACTACTGAGCCATCCAGGAAGCCATAGTTAAGGTTAAATCAGGTCACAACAGTGGACCCTGTTCCAATATGATTGGTATCCTTACAAGAAGAAGGCATTAGGACATAGACACACAGAGCGATGACCAGGTGGGGACGCAAAAAGAAGTCAAGCCAAGGAGACAGGCCTCAGGAGAAGCCCACCCCGTTAACACCTTTGCCTCTTTCTTGTAGTCAGACTGGAGAAAGGCAGGGCACACACATGCTTGTGGCTGACAGGGGATCGCCTGAACAGATAAATGCCAGTGGTCAGAGGGCAGTATCCAAGTGTGCTCTGCAAATTCCATGCATGGAACTGTCCTGGGAAAGGCAGAGAAACATGTTTTTAATCCCTAGTGCATGGAGACATAAAACCTACTAGAAAGGGCAGGCGTTTGAAAGTAGAGCTGGATTTGAATCCAGACCCAGCACTCTCCACCTGAGTGATGTAAGCCCTCTGGCCTCAGGTCCCCATCGCCACCTCACAGAGTTGATGAATAAATCCAAGAATAAACCCAAGACTGTGGGTAAAGTACAGAGCATATCCAGCCATTCTGCCAGCAAAGAATTACTGAAAAGGTGCTGTTTTCTAGGTCAGGTGTTAAGCAGGGAACAAGAAACAAGGGCCCCGCCCTCACCAACATTATAGTTGACTAAGGAAAACAAACATTTTACAAAGAATCGTCCTTCTGACTTTGCCCTCCCACACTGCATTCCTTTCACGTTCACAATATTGGGGCTCGAAGTATTTCGTCAATAACTGAATAACTTAAATGTCAAATACTCTAAAACAATCCAATGTCCCTCATTTTTGGTTTTTATTAACAGTTGGCATCAACACTATCAAAAGGCATTTGAAGTAGCACAGTTATACGTTTGTGTGATGGTTAATACAAAGAGGATTATACAGACCCTCACAGGAGAGGCGTTGTTGGATATTTCATCAGTCCATCCTGCTGACGTCATCTGAACAGTGTATACATTCCCGAGAGCGGGGATCTTGCTTAAGTGGCCCCCTTATTCAGTCCCTACCAGGACACCAGTGATACCACTTTATGCTGATGCGCTGAGTGGTAAGGGCAGTGATGTCACCATGAGAAAGGCCACAATAGCAGAGCTGTTTTTGCCGTGTGTTGCCCGCCCACCTCCCTGTGCTATAATCGGGGACCACTGTCTTCCAGAATTTCATCACTGCTCGGACCATGTGGCAGACACAGAAAGGGAACACCATGGCTTTTCTGTCCCTTTGTAATAATGGCTCTTTGCATTTGTATAGCACATTTACCGTATTCAGTGCATCTTCTTGTCTATTGGCTGGTCTTATCCTAATGAAACAAAACCCCATGTGTTTTGTAATTGTCTGTGCCGTAGAGACAGCTTACGAATCAGTCAGTGAAATTGTGCTGGAGGAGGCCCGATGCCCCAAATCGCTTAAAGAATAACAAATCCCACAGAAGTTGCGAATGGAGCCAGCATGATAATGCAGCAATACAGCTATTCCGTGGGGAGCAGATGCATCTGGAGCATGGGAATCAATTCAGCACAAGCCGGGGAGCCCAGAGGAGTTCTCTTCTGAGTCTCAGGGCTCTCCCTGTGGGCCCTGCCTGGGCGGAGGCTGGTACCCGGTTCTAACTGTAGGGAGAGACAGAGACTGGACAGCAACCACAGGGAATCAGAGACCCTTAGGATTTGGTAACACTGGCACATTTTGTGGCCCAGAAACGTGACCCAGAAATGTTTATTGCTTTTTCAGCAGTTTGGAAAGGGCAAGAATGAGTATCTGGAAGGGTGAGCATTTCGGGGGCTGAAAACCAGAATTTTCACTTATCGCATTTTGCAAAAGGCAGCAGCTAGAAGCAAAGCTCACACGGAGAAATGCCTGTTACTTGCAAGGCATCTCCCACTGGGTTGAGCATCTCCCAGGAAGCAGGAAGTTAGGCCCTCACTCCTTTAGTCCACCTGGGCACCTGCTGGTAAATTATTGCTTTTACTCTGGTACCATTTAGAAAATTACGGCTCTCTAAATCATACTCTGGGGGACCAAGCAAGAGAAAATGCCTCCTCACCTGCATTGCTGAAGCCTGGTCTACCCTTCAACTCAGTGAGCTGCAGCCTTGCTACACATTAGAATCACCTAGGGAGCTTTTTCAACACCCCCTCCACCCCTGCCAATGCCCAGGCTGCATTCCAGAACACTGAAACAGAAACGCTGAGGGTGGGATCCAGGAACAGTACTTTTTAAGCTCCCCAGGTGATTCCAGCGTGCAGCCAAGGTTGAGAACCAGCCCGCTAATCATCAGGTTGGCCAATAAGTTCATTTGGGTTTCCTAGCCAATATAATGGAAAAACCTGAACAAACTTTTTGGCCAACCCAAAACATCCATTCTTGTGCTCAGTGGGATGCTCTGACAAGACAAAGCCTGTCACACCTGCCACAGACCTTCCTTTGGTCTCCTTCACTTGCCTTAATCCCGTGCTCAGCAGTGATAATTCTACTGCATACATTAAGAAAATAATAATCCAAGCCATTGTGTGGTTGCTGGGCTCATGCTCACTAATCCATTTAGCTAATTAACATGAATCAGACACCATGCTAGGCAACGCAGCAGACACAAAAATTAGGAGGACATGATCCCTGCCTTCAAGAATCAACCGTGGAAGACAAGGTGTATGAGTGACTGTAATGCGAGGCATTGTGAGATCAGAGGTTTCAGACTCAGGCAGGAAATCAGAGAAAAATTGAGCTGGACTGATGTCTTCACAAGCGACACATCTCACAGATACACACATGTACAAACACTCATCAGCACATAACACAGGACTCCGTACGCAGCAGGTCTAAATGAATTCCTTGAATGAATGAAGAAATTCAGATTGCTCTCACTGGCGCTCATCAAGGCCAATACCCAGGACTCCCTGGCTCCTTTCTCTACCCCCACCATGTCCAGGCTCCTCTAGGTACCACCAGACGTCACCTCAACCTCTAATGCTGAGTCTCTCTGCCCCCGTCCCCAGTCCCCACCTCACACTGCCCTTGGAGTTCCAGGGTGCCGGACACTGGCTGAGTGCCCTGCACTGGCCACTCTGCTGACTGAAATTCTCCCAGAGACCAAGGCAGCTATTCTCCAGCATCCGTTCCCCCTGCTCTCTGAAATAAAATCCCTGATCTGGAGCTAAGCATATAGCCCGCCCCCAACCTGCCCCCCGCTAAGCATATAGCCCGCCCCCAACCTGTTAGAAAAGACCGGATACGGCCATTTGCCTGCGACCTGGCTGGTGAATTCAGTGGAAGTGATGTGCACAGCTTCCAGGTCATGCCCTTCTCTGAAGCGGCCCTTTTCCTGTTACCCACCCACACTGCTGCTTGAAATGACATCATGGTGTGATGCCCTCGTGAACCACATGGACAAGACAATGCCCTAGTGATGGCAGAGCTCCGAAGGCAGGAGGAGCCTGGGTCCCCAGACACCTCTGTGAGGCACGGTCCTCTCCCATCCCACCCTCAGCCCAGATGAGCTCCTCTCAGACAGAGCGGGCTCCCTTGTATCTTTTACTCACAGTCAGACCTGTAAACTGCTTACCTGCCTCCATCACATCCTAAAGTACCTGGAGTTTCTTTGTATATTAAACAAAGGAGAAGGTGTGGCAGAAAACCAAATGACCTCTATCAGTACGGTCAATGACTTGTGACTTCTCATAGCAGAACTACTGAGAATCCATAAGTCTGCTTAGGTCAGCCTTCGAGAATCTGCTTTGCGGATGAATTAAAGAAGTTGACCAACCTCTTTTTTCTGGTCTACGTGGCCCATGGAGACTACAGGGGAAACTAAGTGATGGTCATTCTTGGTGAGTGACTCATAGAGACTGATTCCTGGGGTCAACAGAAGCTCTGTAAAAGGTGAGCAAGGTTACCAGCTCCCATAGACCAAGACAGCAAAATGCAAAGGGAGTGGAACCATGGGCTCTGGAACCAGACCCGTGAGCTAGCTGACCTTGCCATCAATCTACCATATTTCTGAAGGGAAGGAATAAGATATCACTTTACCTGTTAGAATGACTAGCATCAAAAAAGACGAGATAGCAAATGTTAGAGGATGTGGAGAAAAGGGAACCCTTGTGCACTGTTGGTGGGATTGTCAACTGGCACATCTACAATGAAAAACAGTCTGGAGGTTTCTCAAAAAGTTAAAAATGCAGCTATCACATAAGTGAGCTCCAGCAATTCTACTTCTGGGTATGTATCCAAAAGGAAATAAAAACACTATGTTAAAGAGATACCTGCACCCCCATGTTCAGCATTTTTAACAATAGCCAAGACATGGAAACAACCAGAATGTCCACTGACAGATGAACAGATAAAGCACTTGCAGTATATATGTTTATATGTCTAGTCACTCAGTCATGTCTGACTCTTTGCAACCCCATGGACTCTAGCCCACCAGGCTCCTCTGTCCATGCGGATTTTCCAGGCAAGAATATTGGAAAGGGTTGCCATGCCCTCCTCCAGGATATATGTTTATAATGGAATATTCAGTTCAATTCAGTTCAGTCACTCAGTCGTGTCTGATTCTTTGTGACCCCATGGACTGCAGCACACCAGGCCTCCCTGTCCATCACTAACTCCCAGAGTTTACCCAAACGTCTGTCCATTGAGTTGGTGATGCCATCCAGCCATCTCATCCTCTGTCATCCCCTTCTCCTTCTGCCCTCAATCTTTCCCAGCATCAGAGTCTTTTCAAATGAGTCAGCTCTTCGCATAAGGTGGCCAAAGTATTGGAGTTTCAGCTTCAACATCAGTCCTTCCAGTGAACACCCAGGACTGATCTCCTTTAGGATGCACTGGGTGGATCTCCTTGCAGTCCAAGAGACTCTCAAGAGTCTATTCCAACAACACATTTATTCAACCACAAAAAGAAGGAAATTCTGCCACTTGTGACAACATGATGGAACTTGAGGGCACTGTGCTAAGTGAAATAAGTCAAACAGAGAAAGATAAATACTGTATGATCTCATTTTCATGTGTAATCTAAAAACAAACAGTAAGAACAACAACAAAAAACTAATAAAAAGAGATCAGATTTTTGATTATCAGAAGAATGAGAGTGACTTTGATAAAAGTGATCAAAAAAGTATAAACTTCCAGTTTATAAGATAATTAAGTAGTAGGGATGTGATCGGAGAAGGCAATGGCACCCCACTCCAGTACTCTTGCCTGGAAAATTCCATGGACAGAGGAGCCTGGTAGGCTGCAGTCCATGGGGTCGCTAAGAGTCTGACACGACTGAGCGACTTCACTTTCACTTTTCACTTTCGTGGATTGGAGAAGGAAATAGCAACCCACTCCAGTGTTCTTGCCTGGAGAATCCCAGGGATGAGCGAACCTGGTGGGCTGCCGTCTATGGGGTCACACAGAGTTGGACACGACTGAAGCGACTTAGCAGCAGCAGCAGCAAGGACGTGATGGCATTTATGGCACCAATTGGGCTTCCCTGGTGGCACAGACAGTAAAAAAATCTGCCTGCAATGCGAGAGATCCAGTTCCACCCCTGAGTTGGTAAGATTCCCTGGAGGAGGGAATAGCTACCTACTCCAGTATTGGAGAATTCCATGGACAGAGGAGCCTGGTGAGCTACAGTCCATAAGGTTACAACGAGGTCAACATGATTGACTGACTAACACTTTTCACTGTCATGGAACCAATTAATGGCCTCCCTGGATCCACGCTCATTGCCTTGGAACTCTGTAGTCCCTTCCACTGTGACCCTGGGCTTGGACATGTGACTTGCTTTAGCCAATAATAAGACACTAGAAGATCTGATGCAGGCTTCCCAGGTGGCTCAGAGGTAAATAATCCACCTGCCAATGCAGGAGACACAGGAGACATGGGTTTGATTCCTGGGGTCAGGAAGATCCCTTGGAAAAGGAAATGGCAACCTGCTCCAGTGTTCTTGCCTGGAAAATCCCATGGGCAGAGGAGCCTAGCAGACTGCAGTCCATGCAGTCAAAAGAGTTGAACACAACTGAGCACAGGATTTGATGAAAACCAAAGCTTGAAAAAATGCTTGTGTGTTTCCACTTCTCTTGCTTCTCTATGACACCACAAGAATAAGTCTGGAATAGTCTCTGGAAAATGAGATGGGCCACCCCAGCTGAGGGCATCCTAGATTAGCTACCAGCCTGCTGACTGCAGGCAGATATATGAATGAGGCCCAGCCAAGACCAGAAGAACACCTTCTTCTCCCCACAAGCCCAGCCAAGATCAGTGGAACTACCAGATCACTCAAGGACTTACAAAAAATATAAATCATGGTTGACGTGAGCAGCTATCATCATGGCAATGGAGACCTAATAAGGACAGGGCCAACCAGCTCCCCCAGATTAGAGTGAGAAGCCAGGGCCCATGTGGGAAGCCTGGTGTGCTGCGGTCCATGAGGTTGCAAAGAGGCAGACACAACTTAGCAACTGAACAACAAGAGTGTGTAAGGCAGCTGTCGTGAAGTCCTTGGTTTCTCCAGCTGCGGGCTTGGGAGTGGAGTGAAATGAGGACAGAGCTCTTCCTCCAGCTTCTGGTTCAGCAACCCTGTGACAGCACCATTATCTACACAGTGAGTAAAATGTTCCCCCTTTCCCTTTGACTAACAAGGAGTCTGCCACAGAAGGCATCTGAAAATAAATTATACATGAGACACAGTTTCTGAACTAGTTGCAAGTTCTGTTCCAGGATATTTTTACTTTTCTTCAAACATTCCCTCCAGGGGTGAACAATCCCACCAAGAAATTAAATAGAATTAGAAAAGAGCCTTAAAGAGATCCGCTTGGCCCCATCACGGTGAGCTAAGCATATGATAGGGTCCCTGAGGCCCTCTGGAGCTTTGGTATTTGTATCTTCCCTTTAAAATAGCTGAGCAGTATTGCTATAGTGGTGGTCCTTAAGGAGTGTGTTTCAAAGAGAACTGACAATTCCTCCTTCAGTGTGGAGACTGAAACTGTGGACTGTGTCCAAACAGACTTGCCTTCAAATCCCAGTTCTACCAACTTATGACCTAAAACACTCCAGGAAACATGTACTGAAACTCTCTGAGCCTGATTTTCTCACCTGTTAACTGGGGCTGTTAATCGTGGCTACTTCATAGAATTGTTGTGAGGATTAAGAGAGTCAATCCTTTTAAAGGCACACAGTAGTCATTCAAGAAAGGTAAGCAGTATTGTCACATCTTGGACATTCCCCAAGCCACAGAGAATTCTCATCTGGAAAACTTCTGAGCCAAGGATGGTCTCTCCAAGGCATTCCACTCAACTGCCTCTGAGTTTCTGCATCCCTTTTCTCAGTAGTATGTCTCTCCATGAAAATACACCATTCCCTCCAGAGCCCTGCAGGAAGAAATACATTAACAGCTAAAAAGACTGGAAATCAAGCGAATCCCTTGTGGCAGGGAGTGCCAGTGATTACAGAAAAGGCATCACCTTTGCCCTTCTTCCACATAGTTAATGAATGACAAATTTTGTGCTCCAAAGTGACATGAGTCTTTCTCCAAGTTCTGGTATATAAACACATTTAGTAGCCTCCTCTTAGGTCAAAGAAATTGGGACAGAGTTTGAAAGTGTCTATTTATAAATTTGTAGAGTCAGCAAATGGCTGATCTCTGCCACAGAATGAAATCTCTTAAAAAATAAAAAGATTCCCCCCCTACCACCTTATAAAAATGGGAGATGCTTATAGTAGTATCAGCTAGCTACTGTCATAATAATGCTGCATAACAAATCACTCCAAAATTCAGTGGCTTAAAACAACATTTATATTTGTTCATGCGTCTAGAGGTTGACTGGGTGTCACGTCACCTAGTTGGTTTGGCTCTGGGCTACAGGTAGGCTCAGGGCTGTATCTCATGTCTCCCATGCTCCTTGCACCAGTGGGCTGGCCTTGGTGATGTCAGAAGTGCAAGAAAGGAAGAAGAAATGTCCAGTTACTCTTAATGTCTCAGTACACACTCACAAGTCCTCTCTCATTCCAGTGAACACATCCTGTCACATGGCTGAACCCCACATCAGCAGGGAGGGGAAATCTACTCTGCTTCCAGCAGGAAGAACTGCAAAATCATCTGCAAAGGACGCAGGCAGGGCCAGCTTCAGGACGTGCCACCCATGCAGATGCACCTGGGCCCTACCCTCAGGAGGGCCCCGCCTTTGGCTGAACGCTCTGCTGTCAGCTGTGTAAGATTACTAATAAATTTTTGTCATGGATCCCTAAATTTTCATTTTTCCTGGGCCCTGCCAATTATAGAGCCAGACTTGAATATGGGGGAGGATAAAGAATTTGGAACAATAATGGAATCTTCCTACTTAACAAACTGACTTTGGACTACAGAAGTGTCATATTAATTTCCCAACTCCTCCAAGATCCTGCATTCAGCACCACGTGGAAGAATTTCTGCAGTGAACCCAGGTTCACACCATTCGGCTTCAGGTCACACCATGATGCCCTCCCTAAGACAGAGGTGTGGTTCTGACAAGCATGGAACAGGGAGGGGCCCAAGTGGTCACCAGTTGTTACACTTGGGGCCTTACCACCACTTGTTCTTTCCAGAATTAAACTTGGAGCACCTGGCCCCCTGCACCAGACTGGTTATACTTCCCCAGTGAACTGAACCGGAGAAGGCAATGGCACCCCACTCCAGTACTCTTGCCTGGAAAATCCCATGGACAGAGGAGCCTGGTAGGCTCCAGTCCATGGGGTCGCTAAGAGTCGGGCATGACTGAGCGACTTCACTTTCACTTTTCACTTTCATGCATTGGAGAAGGAAATGGCAACCCACTCCAGTATTCTTGCCTGGAATCCCAGGGACAGAGGAGCCTAGTGGGCTGCCGTCTATGGGGTCGCACAGAGTCAGACACGACTGAAGTGACTTAGCAGCAGCAGTAGCAGCAGTGAACTCAACACCCCCACCTACTCCCAACCCCCCCGCCCCACTTATCCTCTTTTTTCACATCCCACTGTGACTGCTCAATGGAAAGAGTAAAATTATCCATCTGTGAGAGCTTTTCACATCCACCACAGTCAGAAAACCTGCAGAGAGACTAGACACAGTCTTGGGGAAATCAGGGGTGTGAAACGGAGAATCAAAGGTTTGTCAAACCAAAGGGACATCCCAAAGCCTCTCAGGCAGGTTCAGTCTAACTCAAAACCATCCCAGACATCAGGCTAACTTCATCTGAGGGAGGTGAACATTTCTTAGTCCCTGAGATGAACAACCCCAAGGTTAGATGACAGCTGCTTATGAACGAAGTTTCTCTTCATTCTATGCCACTCTCAGGCTCTCATTTAAGTTCATTTCCTCTAACCAGTCCCTGAACTTGGAGATGCAACAGGAGGCCCCTAGTCAATCTCCCCCACACGAGAACCCTTCCTGAGAAGAGCCGTCTAACCAACCTCTGCTCTCCATACTCCACCCGGCTCTCTACACTTGACAGTGACCCTCAGAGGCACTGCACGCCTGGTGGGGAGGGCAAGTGGCTCTTGGCACAAGAAGATGAATCATAAGCACAAATTGACACAAGAATCCTGCAGTTCAGACAATTACCCAAAGAACACAGTTTCTGATAATTATAGAGCTAAAAATGGATCCACTCTGAAAATTCCTTCCTTTCTCCCGAGAAAGCTGAGGAGGTGGTTTAACAACAATCAACTGCTGAGATACATCACAGTCCGGGGTACTTGACGAGTTCCAAGAAATTTCTTGGAAGGTACAGTTCCCAGAAGGTGGTGGTGCTAAAGAAACCCATTCACCCTCCCCACCTCCCCCAGCACGTCCTCACAGCTGGGGAATCTGAACTTGGAAGCCCATTCAGAAAGGGAGGGAGGAGGCAGGCCTTCTTGCCCCGTGACTCCGCTTAAATGGCAAGTGACCCTCACCCCTACAAAATGTGAGGGGCTGTGGCCAGTCCCGGGTTACTTCAGCACCGTGGGTATGCTTGGGGATGTTATAAGAAGTTTTAGGCAGCAGCTAAGGGTCAGGATAATAAGAGTAACATTTAGTATGTGCTGAGTATTTATGAGCTAGACGCACATGTATCATCTCATTTAATTCTCACAACTCCATGAGGAGGGTGATGAACTTATCACCCCCACTTCAGAGTCACACTGGGGGTGACACAGAGAATCCAGGCACAGGCGGGAAGTATCAGAAGCCTGCACACTTTGCCACCACCCTACATCATGTGCCCAGTGCCTGTCCAGAACAGGTAGAGAGAATTTATTTGTAAGGTTAAATATAGACTACAAAGAGGGGAGAGGACAGAAACACAGAGGAAAGGAAGGGGATAGAACTTGGAGCTTAGAGACCTTCTGTGTCAATAATGAATACAGTAAAGAGTTAAATTCGATTTTAAAATACAAACCTGATGTAAGTAGCAAATGTGGTAAGATTTAAGTTTTGTGCTCTGTCATGGACACTGCTGAAACGAAGAAATGAAAAGACTATTACAGGATCTAAACAAGCTTCAGAGCTTTTGCACAGCAAAGGAAACCAGCAACAAAATGAAAAGACGACCTATGGAATGGGAGGAAATATGGGCAAATGATATGAACTACAAGGGATTAATGTCCAGAATATACAAACAGCTCACACTACACAGTAGCAAAAAAAAAAAAAAGTTTAAAAATGGGCAGAAGACCGAAATAGGCATTCTTCCAAAGAAGACATACAGATAGCCAACAGGAACACGAAAAAGTGTTCAACATCGCTAATTATTAGAGAAATGCAATCAAAGACACAATGAGATATCACCTTGCATCTGTCAGGTTAACCATCATCAAAAACAGAACTTTCCTACCCTGTTTGGTGGGAATGTAAATTGGTATAGTCACTATGGAGAACAGTAAGGAAGTTCCTTAAAAAACTAAAAATAGAGTTCCCATATGATCCAGCAATCCCACCCTTGGGCATATCTCTGGAGAAAACCATACTTTGAAAAGATACATGCACCCCAATGCTCTCTGCAGCACTATTTACAATGACCGAGACATGGAAGCAACCTAAACGCCCACTGACAGAGGAAAGGATATACAAAGAAGGGGTGTGTGTGTGTGTGTGTATACACACCATGGAATATTACTCAGCCATAAAAAAGGATGAAATAATGTTATTTGCAGCACATGGATGGACCTAGAGATTATCATACTAAGTGAAGTAACTCAGAGAGATAAAGACAAATATCATATGATATAATTTATACGTGGAATCTAAAAAAATGATACAAATGAACTTTCTAAGTCTCAGAAAACAGATTTAGAAAACAAATTTATGGTTACCAAAGGGGAAAGGGGGAAGGAATAAATTAGGAGCTTGGGATTAACATATATATGCTACAGTATTTAAAATAGATAACCAACAAGGGCCTACTATATAGCACAGGGAACTCTACTCAATATTCCGTAATAATCTAAATGGGAAAATAGCTTGAAAAAGAATAGATACATGTATATTCAGTATATTCAGTTATATATATATAACTGAATCACTCTGTTGTATACCGGAAACTAATACATTATAAATCAACTGTTTACTGAGCATGCCTGCTCAGTCGTGCCTGACTGTTTGTGACACTATGGACTGTAGCCCACCAGGCTCCTCTGTCCATGGGATTTCCCAGGCAAGAATACTGGAGTAGATTGCCATTTCCTCCTCCAGGGAATCTTTCCAACTCAAGGTCTGAACCCACGTCTCCTGCATCTTCTGCACTGGCAGGTGGATTCTTTACCACTGAGCTACCTGGGAAGCCCCCCAAATCAATTACATGCCAATATAAACTATTTTTAAATACAATTTCTCTAAAAGAAGCCACAATGAGTTATCACCGCATACCTGTTAGAAAAGTTATCATTAAAAAGTCTATAAGTAATAAATGCTGGAGATGGTAAAAGGAAGAAAAGGGAATCTTCCTACACTGTTGGTGGGAATATGTAAATTGGTGCAGCCACAATGGAAAACAGTATGGAGGTTCCTTAAAAAACTAAAAATAGAGCTATCATGTGATCCAGCAACCCAACTCCTAGGTATATAACCAGGAAAAATGAAAACTCGAATTCAAAATGATACAGGTACCCTAATGTTCACAGCACTATTTATAATAGCCAAGACATGGAGGCAACCTAAGTGCCTATCGATAAACAACTGGCTTAGGAAGATATGGTATATATACATGTATACAATGGAATATTAATTGGTCATAAAAAATGAAATATTGCCATTTGCAGCAACATGGATAGACCTAGAAAATATTATACTTTGGTTGAGTAAGTCAGACAGAGAAAGAAAAATACTGTATGATATGGCTTCTACATAGAATCTAAAAAATAAGACAAATGAACCTATATACAAAACAGAAACAGATTCACAAACATGGAAAACAAATGTATGGTTTCCCAAGGAGAGAGGAAGGAGGGGAAGGACAAATTAGGTGCATGGGATTAACAGATACAAACAACCAAGCATGAAATAGGTGAGTAACGGTTGGCTGTAGAGCACAGGGCCGGAAGATAGGACCTCGGCAGAGGCAGCCACAGGCTACTGCATGCTGTCTGGCTAGAGTCAACGGTCAAGCAACACAAAAAAGTGAGCAAGGCTCAAATGTGACTGATTGAGGTTACTGCTCTGCCAGAGAATTCAGGATGGTACATTTTAAAAGGGTGGCGGGGGGGGACTTGGAGTTGAAAGACCTTGGGTATCAGCCTTAAAAAATAAACTGGAGACTATGGAAGTGACAGCTGGAGAGGATTTTTGGTGTCTAAGACATTCTCTGTGAAAATAATCTACAAATTCATGAATCACCCTTAAAACCAAATGCATGCATGTGTGCTCAGTCGTGTCCAATTCTTTGGACCCTTTGGACTGTAGTCAGCCAGCCTCCTCTGTCCATGGGATTTTTTAGGCAAGAGTACTGGAGTGGGTTGCCATTTCCTCCTCCAGGGGATCTTCCCAAGCCAAGGATCAAATCCATATCTCCTGTGTCTCCTGCATTGGCAGGTGGATTCTTTACCCACTGAGCCATCGGGGAAGCCCCTTAACACCAAATGTCATATGTTATTTTCTTAATCATTCTTTATTCCTTGGATCACTAGTATTTTCATTATCTGAGCTTACTTTCCTGCTCTGTCATAGCAGATGCGGAACCCTGACATACTGAGTTTCTTGAAAAACAGTAAAGGACAAGTAATTAGCTAGAAAAATAACTGACTTCTTGATTAAGCTCTCTCTCCCAATGAAAGGCATCATTATTGAAATATAGGGAAAAAAATCAAAAGCTTGCAAAATTGTTTCCCTTCCATCAATGTTGGCGTGGCATTTGATTTCTCTCCTATTCACATAAAGCTCAAAAACTCCTTTTGGGTGGACGGGTGGCTTTCCTACAGCCTGTAGCCCATCCACTCTGAATAGAGATCAGGGATGTCCCTTGGCTCAAGGTAATGGACACTTAGTTTTACATGCAAGTTGCTATTCTCCACACTTTGCTACAAAAAGTACATGCTTTCCTTACTGGAGAGTGGCAGACTGATCTCTCTGTCACAGGGGTCTCCCAGCTACATCATAGAGCCCTGCTAAATACTAAGCTTAAGCTGTACATGCATACATGAATATGCGTGCACACGTGTGCTTTCTGAATGCGCTGAGGGCAGCTGTGACCTACTGACCATTCATTCAGAGAAACTCTCTGAATGTCTGGCTCCCCCTTTAATAATATCTCCCATCCCACCCCTCCAACACTCCTGATGATGCTGTCAATCAAACTGCAAAGCTGAGTGGCAGGTTGAAACCTCAAATGAAACCCAACAACCAGTTAAAAACTTGGCTGAGCCAGGCGGGAGCATTTCTGAGCCCAGCATCAGACAGGAACAAAGGCTGTGAAGCAGTTATCAGCTGTAAAGGCCATCCATCATCAAGCAAAGATAAAGAACCTCAAAATCCAACCAGAGGGCACTTGCAAATATCCAGTGCGGTCCTGACACTTTGATTGATGGCCACCCCTTTTAATTAGTGCCTCTTGTCTCTGGAGGTTTCCAAAGAACTCACTTGCTCCCACCTCCTTCTCCCCCACCATCATTTGCCTTCGTGGGGAGACAGGGACCGAAGCAGGCGTTCAGCCTCACCAGTCCCTTTCACTGTGTGACCACCCGTGACCATGTGATCATCCACCCTTTGGCATGGGGCACTTGCACTGACCTTTCGCAGAAGGAAGCATATTCGCTCAATGTTCCTCAGCCGTTCCCTCTATCAGGAGGCACAAGAAAGAAAAGAGAGGGGAGGTTAGGTCTTCTGCTGGAAAAACAGGAGAAACCCCTCATTCAGCCCCTAGTGGAGGAGGCAGAGTCCACCACAGACCCTTCCCAGCCATGACCTTCAAGCTCCAACCTTTTGCTAAGAAGAATTTCAGCTCATATAACTCAAGAGCAAAAAAAAAAAAACAAACACCACACAAATAAACCAATTAAAAATGGGCAGAGGATCTGAACAGTTTTCCAAAGACATACAGGTGGCCACCAGGCACATGAAAAGGTGCTCAATCTCACTAATCACCAGGAAAATCCAAATTAAAACCAAAATGAGATATCACCTCACATCGGTTAGAATGACTAGCATCAAAAAGACAAGTGATACCAAGTGCTGGTGAGGCTGTGAGGAAAAAAATGAACCCTCCTACACTGTTGGTGGGAGTGTAAATTGGTACAGTCACTATGGAAAACAGTATGGAGGTTCCTCAAAAAATTAAAAATAGAAGTACCACATGATCCAGCATTCCACTTCTGGATATATCCAAAGGAAACAAAATTACTATACTGAAGAAATATCTGCACCATTATGTTCATAACAGCTTTTTTAGAGTAGCCAAGACATAGAAATAACCTAAGTGTCCATTGACAGATGAATGGATAAATCAGTTGTATATACATAAATAATGGGATATTATTCGGCCATAAAAAGGAAACCTTGCCATTTGTGACAACATAGACAGACCTCAAGGGCACTATGCTAAATGAAACATCAGAGAAAGACAAATACTGTGTGGTCTCATTTATTTCTGTAATCCAAAAACAAAACAATAAGAACAAGACAAACTCACAGAAAAAGAGATCAGATTTGCAGTTACCAGAGGTAGAGAGGGAATTTGATGATGGTGATCAAAAGTTAAAATCTTCCAGTTATAAGGCAAATAATGGGATGTAATGTATAACATAACAAGTATAGCTAAGATGCTATGTGGCATATTTGAAAGTTGCTAAGTGAATAAATCCCCAAAATTTCATCACAAGGAAAATATTTTTCTTTCACGTCTATACGACATGATGGATGCTAACCATTTATTTTGCAATGTTAACCAATTATTTTGCAACATTTGCAAGTCAAGTCATTATGCCATACACCTGAAACTAAATATACTGCTATGTGCCCATTATATCTTAATAAAACTGAAAGAAATAAGAGTTTCAAGCTTTTCTCTACTGACCTTGTCACAGTTATTTGCTCTTAACCCAACTTCCCCAGCAAACAGCATGGGGTTCAGCTTTCTTTTCAGCCCAGCACAGGTTTCTTTATTTTTTTTTCCTACAACCTCCATGTCCCTGTAAGACAATCAAACTAAAGAATAGGGACCACGTGCTCATGAATGTCCTGAAGCCTGGAGTCAGACCCCCTGGAGGGCTTCCCATTCAAGTCTCCAAGAGCATATGTGCCTGATTAGTGTATAAGATGGGGAAGCTCTCTGCCCTTGACTTTATTTTTCTAAAGTGACTGTATTTAGAGGAAGCAATCTTCCCACTCATTAGACACCAGCAGTGCCCCCGGGCTAAGAATTTTCAAGATGGCCGTCTCTAGAGTTTGGCTCACTGCCATGGAAAAATGCCCCAGGGGTGGGCAGGTGATGATGCTAGGCTCACACACTGAACGTTGCCTCCCCTTTCCCGCAGTGACTTTCGCGATCTCTGAAACCACCCTGAACACAGCTGTGGCATCTCCTGGTGCTTCATTACCAAGGCAATTTGGTTGCGGTAGACATGATGATAATGAGGCTCCTCCTGGATCTCGAGAAGACAGGTGGCTGGGCCACTTCAATTTCTCTAATTAAATCACAAATATAGCAATTCCTGTGCATCCTTTAAGCCCAGAGGAAAGAGCCCACACCAGGACAAATTAGCGTCCACGGGGCTAGGAAGACAGACCACATCCTCCTCAACACACGTGTGCTTGCTTGTGTACAAGCAAACGCACGCGCGCACACACACACACACACACACACACACACACACACAGCTGGGCATCGAGGCTGCCTAAACAGAGAACGTGTGAAAAGACGTGAGATCCCAAGGATGAAAGGGGGGCGGAGTTCAGGACACACTCGAGCTCTTTCTCCAGCAAGCCAGATCCTCTGAAGAACAACATTTCTCCTTACTTTACAGTGATGTTAAATGTCCCATTGATAAAAGGAAAGGGAAAGGGTTACCATGAGAAACTCAGAGTAGAAACAAAGCATTCCTCCTCTTCTCACTGGCTGGAAGCGGGGACTGGTGGTCAACCAAAGGGTCCCACAGTATTTAGAGCTTAAATCTAAAGAACCAGTGGACCTCATGTGTGTTCATTTAGAAATACTCCACACCAATCAGCAGCTGTTTGCACAAATTTGTCCAGGACTACAGTTAGCAACCAGTGAAGCAGCTTTGTCAAGCCACCTGAGCCTGAGATGCTGCTGCAGAGGCTCTATGGGGGCCCAGAGAGCTTAAGGATGAGTTAAATTAGGCATCCAAAGTTTAAGTTCCTGCCAGGGAGTAACATCATAAAATCCAGGGGGAATGTGCCTAATACTCTTGCATTAGGGCTTTAAAAAGTATCAGACAGGAGTCCTTTACAAAGCTAAGGGCTTTAGTTTATCTATAAGATGTCTGGCCTTTGGGACCCAGACTCCTTAATTAATTCATTGACTGATTAGATGTGTGGCTTTATTTTTTTAAACTTTTATTGGAGTATAGTTGATTTACAATGCTATGTCAGCTTCAGGTGTACAATAAAGGGAATCAGTTACATACATACATATATCCAGTCTTTTTAAGATTCTTTTCCCACATTACTACAAATATTGAGTCCCCTGTGCTATACAGTAGGTCCTAATAGTTATCTTTTATATATGAACGTGAAAGTCGCTCAGTCGTGTCCGACTCTTTGTGACCCCATGGACTATATAGTCCATGGAATTCTCCAGGCCAGAATATTGGAATGGGTAGCCTTTCCCTTTTCCAGGGGATCTTCCCAACCCAGGAATCGAACTGGGGTCTCCTGCATTGCAGGTGGATTCTTTACCAACTGAGCTATCAGGGAAGCCTATTTTATACACAGTAGTGTATATATGTCGATCCCAACCTCCTAATTTATCCCCCCTCTTTCCCACCCCTGGTAAGCATAAATTTGTTTTCTATATCTGTGAACAAGTGTGGCTTTCATCATAGGAATAAAAAGTTGAGGTTCAGCTTCTCTGCTATGCAACCTCACCCTTTAACAGTCATTCATTCTTTCAGCAACAAAGTTATTAAGCACCTACTGTGTGCAGGTTCTGTCCTTGCACTGACCTTGTGCAGAAGCTTCCCATTGGACATACACTGGTCCTAATTTTCTTTGTTCTGCCCGAACTAAGAAAACTGTCAAGGTAAGATGGAAACGGGCATCACGAACCTGTCTCCTGGTTTCATCAACCCTCTTGCACCTTGGTGTTGAATTCACATGATTGGATTTGAGGGGCAGGACACAAGGAACTCTGGGTGTTCTAAGTGAGCCACTTTCTCATTTGAGCCCAAGCCACCAGAAGGAAGCAAAACAGGCTCTTGACTCCCTGACATTCCAAACAGAAGCACCCTCTCAGCCTAGAGCAGCTCTGTGCACCTGGTCGATATTGACGGGCCAGGTGTGCGATGCTGGTGCCAACCACAAAAACATCCAGAGTGAAAGGAGGCCCGAGGTGCAACCCTTTCAGGTCTGGAGGAGCCAAGTTACCCCTGGGGGGTGGTGAGGCTGGCAGATGGAAACAAAATGAATTTTAAATAATGACAAGTTTCACAAGACAGGTCAGTTTTAAAGTAGATCTTAGGGATTCTTCCAACTTGCCACAAAACTCTGCTTCACACGGTTGACTTAGAAAGGGTAGGCTCTGTTTCACAGAATCAAGGGATTATAAAAACAGGTGTTTAAAGAATCAGATCTATCTCTTTTTCTACAACATAGAGTAAGTGGTAAGAACACAAGCAGACCTGGGTTCCAATTCTGACTTCACTGCGCATGAACTTTGAGTCCTTGGATAAGAGTCTAAATTGGGCAAATGAGGCCTGTCTCACAGAGTTATGAGAATTTTAGGTTTTATGTGTGTGTGTGTGTGTGTGTGTGTGTGTGTGTGTGTGTGTCTATATGGGGCTTCCCTGGTGGCTCAGCAGTAAGGAATCTGCCTGCAATGTAGGAAACACAAGAATAATCCTTGGAGAAGGAAATGGCAACCTACTCCAGTATTCTTGCCTGGAGAATCCCATGGACAGAAGAGCCTGGTGGGCCCCAGTCCATGGGGTCACAAAAGTTGGACATGACTTAGCAACTAAATCACCACTGAATATATATATATATATATATATATATATATATATATATATAGTTTCTTCAGTTCGGTTCAGTTCAGTTGCTCAGTCATGTCAGAATCTGCAACCCCATGGACTGCAGCACACCAGGCCTCCCTGTGCAACACCAACTCCCGGAGTTTACTCAAACTCGTGTCCATTAAGTCAGTGATGCCATCCAACTATCTCATCTTCTGTCATCCCCTTCTCCTCTCGCCTTCAATCTTTCCCAGCATCAGGGTCTTTTCAGATAAGTCAGTTCTTTCCATCAGGTGGCCCAAGTATTGGAGTTTCAGCTTCAGCTTCAGCATGAGTCCTTCCAATGAATATTCAGGACTGATTTCCTTTAGGATGGACTGGTTGGATCTCCTTGCAGTCCAAGGGACTCTCAAGAATCTTCTCCAACACCACAGTTCAAAAGCATCAATTCCTCGGCGCTGAGCTTTCTTTATAGTCCAACTCTCACATCCATACATGACTACTGGAGAAACCATAGCTTTGCCTAGATGGACCTTTGTTGGCAAATTAATGTCTCTGCTTTTTAATATACTGTCTAGGTTGGTCATAACTCTTCATCCAAAGAGCAAGCATGTTTTAATCATGGCTGCAGTCACCATCTGCAGTGATTTTGGAGCCCAAAAGGGTAAAGTCTGTCACTGTTTCCACTGTTTCCCCATCTATTTGCCATGAAATGATGGGACCAGATGCCATGATCTTAGTTTTCTGAATGTTGAGTTTTTTCCCCAGCTTTTTCACTCTCCTCTTTCACTTTCATCAAGAGGCTCTTTAGTTCTTCACTTTCTGCCGTAAGGGTGGTGTTATCTGCATATCTGAGGTTATTGATATTTCACCCTGCAATCTTGTGCTTGTGATCTGGAATCTTGTGATTTCAGTTTGTGCTTCATCTAGTCCAGTATTTCTCATGATGTACTCTGCATATAAGTTAAATAAGCAGGGTGACAATATACAGCCTTGACGTATTCCTTTCCCAATTTGGAACCAGTCTGTCGTTCCAAGTCCAGTTCTAACTGTTGCTTCTTGACCTGCATACAGATTTATCAGGAGGCAGGGAAGGTGGCCTGGTATTCCCATCTCTTGAAGAATTTTCCACAGTTTGTTGTGATCCACACAGTCAAAGGCTTTGGCGTAGTCAATAAAGCAGCAGTAGATGTTTTTCTGGAACTTTCTTGCTTTTCGAAGATCCCACTGATGTTGGCAATTTGATCTCTGGTTCCTCTGGATTTTCTAAATCCAGCTTGAACATCTGAAAGTTCATGGTTCACATACTGCTGAAGCCTGGCTTGGAGAATTTTGAGCATTATTTTGCTAGCGTGTGAGATGAATGCAATTGTGCAGTAGTTTGAACATTCTTTGCATTGCCTTTCTTTGGGATTGGAATGAAAACTGACCTTTTCCAGTCCTATGGCTACTGCTGAGTTTTTCAAATTTGCTAGCCTATTGAGTGCAGCACTTTCACAGCATCATCTTTTAGGATTTGAAATAGCTCAACTGGAATTCCATCACCTCCACTAGCTTAGTTCATAGTGATGCTTCCTAAGGCCCACTTGACTTCACATTCCAGGATGTCTGGCTCTAGGTGAGCGATCACACCATTGTGATTATCTGGGTCACAAAGATCTTTTTTGTATAATTCATCTGTGTCTTCTTGCCACCTCTTCTTAATATCTTCTGCTTCTGTTAGGTTCACACATTTTCTGTCCTTTATTGTGCCTATCTTTGCATGAAATGTTCCCTTGGTATCTCTAATTTTCTTGAAGAGATCTCTAGTCTTTCCCATTCTATGGTTTTCCTCTATTTCTTTGCATGGATCACTGAGGAAGGCTTTCTTATCTCTCCTTGCTCTTCTTTGGAACTCTGCATTCAGATGGGTATATCTTTCCTTTTCTCCTTTGCCTTTTGCTTCTCTTCTTTTCAAAGCTATTTATAAGACCTCCTCAGACAACTATTTTGCTTTTTTGCATTTCTTTTTCTTGGGGATGGTCTTAATCATTGCCTCCTATACAATGTCACAAACCTCCATCCATAGTTCTTTAGGCACTCTGTCTATCAGGTTTAATCCCTTGAATCTATTTCTCACTTCCACTGTATAATCGTAAGGAATTTTATTTAGGTCATATCTGAATGGTCTAGTGTTTTTCCCTACTTTCTTCAATTTAAGTCTGAATTTGGCAATAAGGAGTTCATGATCTGAGCCACAGTCAGCTCCGGGTCTTGTTTCTGCTGACTGTATAGAGCTTCTCCATCATTGGCTGCAAAGAATATAATCAATCTGATTTCAGTATTGGCCATCTGGTGATGTCCATATGTAGAGTCTTCTCTTGTATTGTTGGAATGTAATAAAACCCACCCAAAATTTAACAGTAATAACTGTTAAATAATAATCCAATAATAACCCTGTACTTTACAAGTGGACACCAAAGCCTGTTCCCTTGGTCTTTTAGTACCTCCCGAAGAATACAACTCTCTTCAGGGGGCCCACAGCTAAGGAGAACAGACCTCTTTGTACCTATCACTAGAGAATTATGTCACTAAATGATGCCACTAAAGCCTTCCAGGTTAATACTAATATTCACACAGATATATACTATATATGTGTGTGTGTGTGTGTATATGTATAGTCACACTAGTAAATCCTGGCATTCACTCTACAACTTTTAACTGAAACTATCAATAGAACTATTCAAACAAAAACTTGCCTTAGTCCTGGAAACCAGGGCCTGGAGGGAAGTTCAACACAATGCAGGCTCACTGAGCTTATTAGACTGAGAGACAGACCTGCATGAACTATGAGCTCCATCCTTTGAGTTCTGGTCCAGAAGAATCTGGAAAAGGCTCTGTACAGGCCTGGCTGGTGCCTGGCTCTGGGACGTGGGCTGCACTGAGCCAATGAGTGGATAGCCAGCATCCACCCGACTCTGCAGACACGAGGTCCTTTTCCTCTGCTCGTGTCGAGGCTTCTTCCTACATCCATTCCAGGCACGTGGAAGCAGTGGTCATGGCCTGACAAGCCAGACAGAGCAGCAGGACTCAGGGAGCAGCAGGGGCAGGGGGTTTCTCATATTCTGAACCAGGGCCAGACAACTGGACTACATCAGGTTCCCAGGGGAAGGCGAACCGACCTCAAACCCAGACAGCCTCCCAAGATGAATGCTCCCTGGGTGATGGATACAGTGAAATGAGCTGTGCATGTTAACCCCCTGCAAGTTTCCCTCTGAGAAACCTGGCAAAGTACAGAGTGGGGATGACCACAGTGATGCTCCCACATCCACCAATGTGATGGACAGCCTGGAGCCGCTCTCCCTGCTCAAGACCCACTAACACGGGGCCACGAGGAATCCACAGCCACGGCACACAGAGCTTTCCCACCCAGGTACTGGGACTGCTATACTTGACTTTTCAGGATAAGTTGAGACCTCTGCAGCCTCAGGGACTACCACCCTGAACCAGACATGGAGGTGCAGCCAGGGCCAAGTATGTGCTTCACTCACCCTACTCATCAAAACCTTACCCTCCTTCACAGGCCCTGGGTGGCTTGGAAGGACACCACCCTTCCAGTCACCCACAACTCACCGCGTGAAGAGGGTTGCACTGGTCGATGGGGCTCTTAAAATCCGTTCTTAACTCATCAAAGGCAATTATCTGAAATGGAAAACACAGAGTCAAGATGTTAGTGCAAAGATGAGTCAGTTCACCAAGTGGAAAGCTTCCTATAGATGTGGTCCAAAATAACTCAGGAGGCAGGAGAGGGGTGCCAATGACATGACACTGGCCAGGAATCACTGTCAAAGCTGGTGAGGGGCACTTGGGGTTGACTGTACTCTCCTGTCTACATTGTATATGCCTGAAAATCCCCTACATGGGGAATGAGAAGGATGTTGTTTAAGGGTACATATTTAAAATAGCAAATAAATAAGTCCTGGAGACCTAATACACTGTACAGTGGTAACAGAAAACAAAACTGTATTATAAACATTATACTTGCTAAGAGACTAGATCTTAATTGTTTCAAGTACTAGAAAAAATGGTAACTGTGATGGGCTAGAGGTGTTAGTTAAGGTGAAAGGGGCAAGCATATTGTAACATAAATATACCAAATCCATACACTGTACACCTTAGATGTACTCAATGTTGTATGTCAACTATCTGAATTTTTTAAATCCCCCAAATAAAGGTTTTTTTAAGTTTCCTGTGCTTCATAAAAATGTAGAGAAAACTTTGTTACAGTGAGAGCAGGTTGGGCTTTGGATAAAGGTACACACACACACAAAGTTAAAACTTGAAACCAGCACTTTCCATTTTCTCCTGAAGGAAAAAGTTGTTTATTTTTTACTTTTGTTTATTCTGGCAGAGATGCTGATTAGAAGTTTAATGGATAGAAGTCAGGCAAAAGGGAAAAGAGAAAATTAAGAAAGCAGAGTTGACAATACTAGGAACAATTGAATCTTTAGTCATCCAAAGGCTGGACGATCAGCTCCTGGACAATCAAGGTGTCAAGCTCACTCCATTGGACTTGAGTTCTCAAGGTCATTCTGGACAGAAGCTCAAAGGCCCCCAGAAAGCAATGGTTTCCCTATCTGTCTGGAGGGGAAAATATTAGAGGTGCCCTTCTCCAGTCACAGAATGAGGCACGACCCAGCCACAGAAAGAACTAGGTAAAAGGGACGCTTCCTAACCCCGACCACTTTGTCCCTCAGGTGTCGCCAGGGACTCAATAACAGAACACAGGTGTGTACAGCCAGTAAGGTGTCCTCTCCTAGGGTGCGAAGGTCTCAGGACCTGTCCTGGTCTGCACACAAATGGACAAACCAACTCCCCCAGGAAGGCATATCCCAGGGGTCCCTGAACACTCGGGAGAATTGCTGAATGAAGCTAGTGCCCCTGTCCAAAACAGTCCCTGTTCCAGCAGCAGGGGTTGAGAGCAAGTACCGAGTGAGAGAAAATGACTTGTTTCCCTTAAAAAAGTAGGTATGATTTTAGCTCAGTCACATGTCATTCTGATTTTAATACTCTTACAGAATTAGGGAAGAATTCTAGTGTAAGTAATATTAGAGAGACACATTTCTGTATCATCCCTTGCCAGATAGTTCATTATCCAGCTGATACTTGAAGCTTTAGTAACAAGAAACTCACCAGTTACTGAAGATGTTCCTTCTATCCCTGGCTTACCTCTAATTAATCATTATCTTCCTTAACTGAACTCACATATAACTCCCTAAGGTTTCCACCCACATGCTAAGCCAGTGTGAGCAAACCACAGCCCACAGGTCAAATCTAGCTGGCCACTCATTTCTGCACAACCTGTGTGCTAAGAATGGTTTTTACATCTTTAGAATAACAGAAAAAATTAAAAGAATAATATTTTGTGACACATTAAAATTAGATCATTTCAAATTTCAGTGTTCATCGATAAAGTTTCATTGGAACATAGACACATGCATTCTTTTATACATTCTTTTATACATATCTATTTTCTTGCACCACAATGGCTGAGTTGAGTAGCTGCAACAGAAACCATATGGGCAGCAAAGCTCAAAATAGTTACTATCTTGCTCTTTAATGAAAAAAACTTGCTAACCTCTGTTCTATTCTTTTATTTCTCCTCTGAGCTGCATGTTGTCCAATATGATAGCCACATTTGGCTATTTTAATTTTAATTAGTTAAAATTAAATTTAAAATTCAGTTCCCACATTCTAATTGCTTAAAATCACATCTTTCTAGTAGCTATTAAACAGCATAGATATAACACATTTCCATCATCACAGAAGGTTCTATTGTAATGCACTGCTTTAGAGACACAGAGGATCACTGAATCCCTCTTCCACAAGGAATTCCTATCAGTATTGACAGCTATGGTGAACCCAGCAAATCCTTCTTCAGGCTAAATCTCTCCAACCATTATATATATATATATATATATATATATATATATATGTTTTTGTTTTTTTTTTTAAGTCACTCAGTCGTGTCTGATTCTTTGTGATCCCATGGGCTATACAGTCCATGGAATTCTTCATGCTAGGATACTGGAGTGGGCAGCCGTTATGTTAACTGGCACTAAATTATCTCACCCTTCTGATTGTCCTTCAGTCACATTACAGTTGTAAACGTCTTTACTAAAACATGACTGTCAGAACTAAACACCATACTCAAGGTGAGGTCAGTTGGCTCAGAGAGTAAAAGCACCACTCACCTCCTCTGTTCTGTAAACTGTACCTCTGTTAACGTGACCTGATAGCATTAGCCTTTTTGTAGACACATCATATGCCTGGTTTCATACTGAACTTGCGTTACATAACAGCCCAGGTCTTTTTTATGTGCTTCAGTTAAACTAAACCCATTTCATTCCACACACCCATTATTGGATTATTGGTCCCTAAAAGCTGTAACTGACATTTATCCCTTTTAACTCCTCCTTATTGGTCCAATGTGTTGAGATATGTCTCCAAACTACAAATGTTAATGAACATAATGTGCTCAACATCTACATCTATATCCCCAGATATAAATGCAAACTGAGCAGAACCAAGGGCAGAGCCTGAAGATCGCCCTCCTAGATCCCAGCAGGCTGACATAAGCAAGCATTCCACTCATTATGTACCTAATTATAAAGACAATTCATCAGATTTCATCTAGTCAACTAAAAATCTCTGGATGGCGTTAGAACCCCATTACTGTTGATACAACATATATAAGCTCCCCAAAGAGGCTGGTAGTCCATTCAGAAAAGGGATCAAGCCCCCCACATCACCGCTGTAACTGAAGACACAAACCTGCGTGATTCCCGCCTCCAGCCCGCTCCCTATCTAAGTAAAGGGATGTGAGTCTGGGCTGAAGGGAACAAAGGCAGCTGATGCTTGAAGCAGCTAGACAGGAGCCCCAGGGGGTTTCAAGCTGCTGAGTTGAGTCTGACAGCAGGCAACCACAGCCCATCTCAGGACCCGACTTGAAGGAAGGTGTGAAAAAAGGAAGGCCAGAGTGAAGCTTATGCCTTCAAGCTCCATGAGATAACAATTACTTCATGGGCTTTCTGATAATGGTGATGGTAATGGACAGAAAGGCCTTCAGTATCCCCTCCCTGGCATGCATGCATGCTAAGTCGCTTCAGTCGTGTCTGACTCTGTGCGACCCCATAGACAGCAGCCCACCAGGCTCCGCCGTCCCTGGGATTCTCCAGGCAAGAACAGTGGAGTGGGTTGCCATTTCCTTCTCCAATGCATGGAAGTGAAAAGTGAAAGTGAAGTCGCTCAGTCCTGTCCGATCCTCAGCGACCCCGTGGACTGCAGCCTTCCAGGCTCCTCTGTCCATGGGATTTTCCAGGCAAGAGTACTGGAGTGGGGTGCCATTGCCTTCCGCTAACTACTAACTAAACAATCCATCCATTCACTTGACATTCAGTGAGCACTTCTTACCCACAGGCACTGGGCTAGCCCCTGCAGGTACAAAAATCAACAAAATACAGCTCCTGTCCTCAACAAGTCTAGAAAAGAAGACAAGCATGTAAACAGATCATCATGCTATAATGTGATAAGTACTATTAACAAGACAACTATAATAATATCTACCATTTAGTGCATGCTTACATGTTGGGCTCTAGGCTTCACACTAAACATGCTTTATATCATTTAAGTCTTCAGCCACCCCATAAGATAAGTACTAGTTTTGTCCCTATTTCAGAAATTAAAAAACTGAGACCAGAAGCGATTAAATTACTTGTCCAAGATCACTGCTTTGGGGCCAGGATTTAAACCAAAGCCTCTCCGACACTAAAACCTATACAGTTACCATTAAGTCACCCTACCTCCAGTACACACAGAGAGAAGGAAACACAGTCCAAGGACAGGTGGGATGAGCACCTATCTCTGTGGAACAAAAACAAAGCTTCCCAGAAGCTGTGAGGTTTGGGTTACACTCTGGGGGGAGCCTGGTGGGCTGCCGTCTATGGGGTCGCACAGAGTTGGACACGACTGAAGCGACTTAGCAGCAGCAGCAGCAGCTTCTTAGCACTAGTTCCTAGTTTCCCACTCCCAGACTCCTGGCCAGTATCTGAGAACAGAACACTCAGTACAGGATAGTGGAGCCCTTTGGTGCCACAGATTTCTATCTGGAGCCATGCCATTAGCATCAGTGATGGACTGTGAGAAAAGCATGATGACGATGCCATGATCAAAGGATGACCGGTTTAATTCAGCTGTATCCAAAGGCCAGCTTATCTGAGCCTCTGCTCCCCCGTGCAACCTTGCTACATCATTAGCTTGCTCCTTTTTGTTGCTGAGTAGTATTCCACTAGAGATGACCAAAGTTTGTTTACTCATTCACCTGTTAAAGAACACGTGGTGGACTTCCCTGGTGGTACAATGGCTAAGACTCCAAACTCTCATACAGGGGGCTTGGGTTCGATCCCTGGTCAAGGAACTAGACCCCACGTGCCGAAACTAAGAACTGGAATGCCACAACCAAAGATCCCGCATGCCTCAACAAAGACTGAAGATCCCGCGTGCTGCAACTAAGACCCACCACAGCCAAATAAATAACTTCTTTAAAAAAAAAAGAGAGAACATGTGGGTTTTTCCAGTTTTTTTACAGTTATGAATAAAGCTGCTAGAAACATCTGCGTAACAGTTTTCATGCAAATGTGTTTTCAATTTTCTTGAGTAAATAGGACATGTATTGCTGGTTCATGTGGTAACTAACTGTATGTTTATATAAGAAATGGAGAAACTGTTTTCCAAAGTGGCTGTACCATTTTGTATTCCCACTAGTAACATAAAAGAGTTCCAATCACTCTACATCCTCATCAAAACTTAGTATTGTCAGTTTGGGTTTCTTTTATTTTAGCCATGACAATAGAAGTGTAGAGATATCTCATATCTCCAATAATTAACGATGTTGAGCAATTTTTTGTGGGCTTAATGGTCATATGTATGTCTTTTTTGGTGATGTGTGAAGTGTGTTCAAATCACTTGCCCAACTTTTTAAAAATTGATCTCTTTGTTTTCTTATTGATGGTTTTTGAGAGTTCTCTGTATATTCTGGATACAAATCTTTGTCAGTTATGCAAATTGAAATTTTCAAAAAATTGACGTGTAGTTGATTTACTCTTGCCTGGAGAATCCCATGGATGGAGGAGCCTGGTGGGCTGCAGTCCATGGGGTTGCAAAGAGTCGGACATGACTGAGCAACTTCACTTTCACTTTTCACTTTCATGCATTGGAGAAGGAAATGGCAACCCACTCTAGTGTTCTTGCCTGGAGAATCCCAGGAACGGGGAGCCTGGTGGGCTGCCATCTATGGGGTCGCACAGAGTCAGACAACTGAAGCGACTTAGCAGTAGCAATAGCAGTTGATTTACAATGTTGTTAGTTTCTGGTTTAAGTGATTCAGGTATACATATATAGATATATGCTTTTCCATATTTCTTTCCATTATGGTTTGTTACAAGATATTGAAAATAGTTCCCTATGCTTTACAGGTAGGACATTATTGTTTATCTATTTTATATATAGTAGTTTGCATCTGCTAATCCCAAATTGCTAATTTATCCCTCTCCCCACTTCCCCTTTGGTAACCATAAATTTGTTTTCTATGAGTCTGTCTCTGTTTTGTAAATAAGTTCATTTGTATCATATGCAAATATTTTCTTCTTTTCTGTATCATGTCTTTTCATTCTTAACTGGATGTTTCTCAGAGCAAAAGTTTTTCATTTTAATATTTATCAGTTTATCCAATTTATCAGTTTTTCTTTTATTGATTGTATTTTTGGTGCTGGATCTGAGAACTCCTAAGGCCACAAAGATTTTCTCTTAGGTTTTTTCCTAAAATCTAGGGTTTTCATAAGGGAAAGTTTACACTAAAAATTCAGTTTCTTTAATAGATTTAGGACTATCAGGTTATTTCTTATTACATGAGCTTGGATAGTGTGTGACTTATAACTAGCCAGTTTCATCACAGTTGTCAAACTTATAGGTTGAATTAATATCAGAGCCACCTTCACTGCTTATTTCACTTTCTTGTATAGGGAATCTTCCTTCCTTGTTCTCTTGACAAATTTTTGAGATGGAGCTTTGAGTGAACACAGAAAAGACTAGACAAGGCAGCAGCAGGACAGTGGAGACACAGCAAGACAAGCAGCTCTTCCACCAGCTGCATGACAAACATTTTAGCCAATCAGGTTGCCTACAATCCTGCCTGGGACTGCGCTGTGCAGGGGACACTGCTCAAGAGGGACAGAAAGTCAGATGCCAGCACCTAGCTGTGTGCAGAGTGGAGGCTCCAGGAGATGCAGGGCCAGGGGCCCAAGGAGTCCAGAAAGGGAGGGAGGTCCAAGCAGAGAAACACTCTGGATGTGAAGCTATCTCTGTGAACCTAGAGCTCTGTCCTTGCCACCACTAGGCTTAAGCTAACTCATTCCCAAAGGTCCTGACCCAAACCCTCTGGCTCTTCCCAGCACCATCAGGGCCCAGGATAATGACTCAACAATTCACAGACCTTTGGAAGAATTAATATTGTTAAAATGGCCATACTACCCAAAGCAATCTACTGATTTAATGCGATCCCTATCAAACAACCCATGACATTTTCCAGAGAACTACAACAAATAATCCTAAAATTTATGGAAGCACTAAAGACCCAGAATTGTCAAAGCAATCTTGAGGAAAAAGAACAAAGCTAGAAGCATAACCCACCCAGGCTTCAGATAATACCACAAAGCTACAGTCATCAAAACAGCATGGTACTGGCACAAAAACAGACACATGGGTCCATGGAACAGAATAGAGAGCTCAGAAATGAATCCTCAGGCCTATGGTCAATCACATAAGACCTGCCACCATAAAATTCCCAGAAAAGAACATACACAAAACATTCTCTGAAATAAACCATAGCAATGTTTTCTTAGAATAGTCTCCTAAGGCAAAAGAAATTTTAAAGAAAGAGAGAGAGACCTAATCAAATCAAACTTAAAAGCTTTAGCACAGCAAAGGAAACCATCAACAAAATGAAAAGACAACCCACTGATTGAGAGAAAATATTTGCAAATGATGCAACCAGCAAGGGATTAATTTCCAAAATATACAAAGAGCTGATACAGCTCAACATAAAAAAAATCAAAAAATGGGCAGAAGACCCAAACAGACATTTCTCCAAAGAAGATATACAGATGGTGAACATACACATGAAAAGATGCTCAACATCACTAATTACTAGGGAAATGCAAATCAAAATCATAACTCATACCAGTCAGAATGGCCATCATTAAAAAGTCTTTAACTGCTGGAGAGGATGTGAAGAAAAGGGAACCCTCCTACACTGTGGGTGTGAATGTAAATTGGTGCAGCTACTATGGAAAACAGTATGGAATTTCCTTCAAAAAGGAAAAATAGAACTACCATATGATCCTGCAATCCCACTACTGGACATATATCTGGGAAAGACAAAAACTCCCATTTGAAAAGATACATGAGCTCCAATGTTCATAGCAGCACTATTTATAGTAGCCAAGACAATAAAGCAACCTTAATGTCCATCAACAGATGAATGGATAAATAAAATGTAGCGTGTGTGTGTGTGTAAGAACTGATGATTTCAAGTTGCAGTGCAAGAGAAGACTCTTGAGAGTCCCTTGAGCAGCAAGGAGATCAAACCAGTCAATCTAAAAGGAAACCAACTCTGAATATTCACTGGAAGAACTGATGCTGAAGCTGGAGCTCCAATACTTTGGCCACCTGATGCAAAGAGCCAACCCTTTGGGAAAGACACTAAAGCTGGGAAAGATTGAGGGCAGAAGAGGGTGACAGAGGATGAGATGGTTGGATGGCATCACCAACTCAATGGACATGAGTTTGAGCAAAATCCAGGTGGTGGTGAAGAATAGGGAAGCCTGGCGTGCTGCAGTTCATGGGGTAGCAAACAGTTGGACATGACTGAGCTACTGAACAACAATAAAACTGAAATAGACTCACATAGAAACAAATTTATGGTTACTAAAGGGGAAGAGGGAGGATAAATTAGGAGTTTGGGATTAATATATATACACACTACTATACGTAAAATAGATAAAGAGCCTACTGTATAGCACAGAGAATTAAATTCAGTATCTTTTAATAATCTATACTGGAAAATAATCTGAAAAAGTAAATATATATAAAATCACTTTGCTGCATACCAATACCAGAAACTAACATAACATTGTAAATCAACTATGCTTCAGAAAATTCAAAAATTCACTCTGTGAGGGGCCTCACTATGGACTAGAGCCCTCCTGTAGCCAGGCATGGGTTGGCCCTAACTCTAGATAGCCTCCATTCCATCAGTCCACATCCCCACGTGGGGTGAAGCCTGGCCCCACCTCAAGGGGCTGTTGTCATTGTTCAGTCACTAAGTCATGTCCAACTCTTCAGTGACCCTATGGACTGTAGCCCACCAGGCTCCTCTGTCCATGGAAATTTCCAGGCAAGAATACTGGAGTGGGTTGCCATGTCCTTCTCCAGGGGATCTTCCCAACCCAGGGATTGAACTCACAACTCCTGAATGGGCAGGCGGATTCTTTACTGCTGAGCCACCTGGGAAGCCACCTCAAGGGGCAGGAAATTACAAAGTCCTCTACTAAGCCTCTCAGGAAGCCTTCTTTCTTTAGGCCCACAGCATTTATAATTAGGAGATTAAAAGTTACCTTGCTTGTCTGAAACAGTTATTTTGCTAAAAATAACTGTACTCTACTATGGCAGAAACCTTCCTGGAAGAGTAATAATGAGAGAAAATTCCACCCCCATTAGCTTACAAGTCCCCAGGGCTGCCCCATCAGAGAGTTTCGCGTTTGGAGAAGCCTCTTTTCTATGGAACATTCTCTCCTCTGTGTTCCTTCCACGGTGTCCTCTGGCTTCTGAAAGATCTTCGCGGGCTGAAGCCTCACAGTCGCACATTTATGTCCCATTATTTCCCGGCACCATTTCATCTGCACAAGGACTCCATGCACTGGATGGGGATGTGCCCCTAGTGCAGAGTTGGGGAAACCAAGCCCCAGGCAGAGCGTCTGAATGAAGTGCTGGCCACAGCACAGTGGGCTAGCCACAGCCCACACCAGGACCCAGTTTCTGAATCCTGATCAGCTGATGCTCCATGTAGCACCATGCAGTTGTCTACATACTCCATGTGGTTGTCTCTCTGTGACTTGAAATCCTAAAAAGAAAGTATTGAGTTACTGAAGATGCCCCAAAGACTCTTCACTAAGCACCCACGATGTCCCTGACACTGGTCTTGGCTCTAGGATATAGCAGTGAACCAGAAGACAAGGTCTCTGTCATCACAAACAAGGGCAGAAGACAGAATCAACAAATAAACAAACAAACAAACAAAAATCTGAAAATGCCAGGCTGTGTGAAGAAAGAACAAGGTGATATGGAGACATAAAACTGGGGGGGTGGGGGTGGTCAAGGAAGGCCTCTTGGAGGAGGTACCATCTCAGCTGAGAGACTGAGTAATCAGGAACCAGACACAGAAAGTTTCAAAAGAAGGAAGTTATTATGCTGCAGAGGCCCCAGGGGGGAACAAGGTCATCATGGGTGAGGGGCAGAAAGGCCACAGCAGGTAAAGCCCAGTGACTGAGAGAGACAGCGGGAGGGGATGGGGCCCAGAGCAGGACTAACCAAGAATCCTACCTGTGTGGGACTCAAATAACCCACTCCTCAAAGCAGACCTGAGAGGAGAGACCCCGTTCAGCCCAACTGCTCCTTTGGTGACGTGGCCTCTACGTGACTCTCAGAACTAAGTGCTTTGGCCGCTTGTGGTTCACAATCCAACGAAGGGGTGTGACCAAGAGGGACGATACGAGACAGGTCAGTGTGGGAAAGCAGTGCCGTGTGTGCACACTGGGGAGCAGGTGGCAAGCTGATGATCTTCTGGTTCTTCCTGCGAGGCCGTTAAATCACTCAAATGTAAAGTCAGTGCTCAGAGGCAGTATGAGGAAAGACCAGGAATCCTGGCTAGTCAGACCCAGAAAGCCAGAGGGTGACTTTGGGTTAACCCAACCCAGAGAATGACTGGACACGAGAAGAGCTGTTCAAAGTTTTCTAACGGGAGGGCACATGGCCTGAGACCCCCAGAAGTTCTGTCTACTGACCATCTATCAACAGGGACAGTTCTTTCACCCAGATATGTGTTCAGACTCTTGTCTGCAGTAGGGCCACCTGGGCAGACCTTCTTTTTTGATTTCTCCATGTTGTGGGCTGAACCTCAGAATGTGGCCTTATTTCGTTTTTGTTTGTGTTTTTTTAATTTTGGCCGGGCTGTGTCCCTGCTGTGGCCTGCGGGCTTCTGTAGCTGCAGCACATGGGCTCAGTAGTTGTGGCATTCGGGCTTAGTTGCCCCGTGGCATGCGGGATCTTAGTTCCCCAACCAGGGATCGAACCCACGTTCCCTTCATTGGAAGACATTTTCTTAACCACTGGACCATCAGGGAAGTCCCCGTGGCCTTATTTGAAAATAGAATTGCTGCAGAAATAATCAGTTAAAATGAGGTCATACTAGATTAGAGGCCCTAAACCCAGTGACAGCGTCCTTATAAGACACAGAAAAGGCCACACAGAAATGGCGGGTGGGGATGATGCAGCTACAAACCAAGGAGCACGAGGGATGATCAGGAGCCGGCAGAAGCTGGAAGTCACAGGGAAGGAGCTTGCCTAGAGCTGTCAGAGGGAGCAGGGACATGCCGTGACTTTAGACTTTCAGACTCCTGAACTGTGAAAAAATAAATTCCTACTGAGTCACCGGGTTTGTAGCAATTAGTTAAGGCAGCCCTGGGAAACCAATACACTCTACTTGCAAAATATCTGAAATTGTTGCTGCTGTGACCTAAGATGTTTACCAGAAGAGAAGGGCATGGGGTGCTATCAGTGAAAGTTGGTTAGTGTGAAAGAAGCCAACAGAAGCATTTCCAACCCAAAATATATACCTTCCCTGGGGAAACAGGCATTTACACTCACCACATGCCTTGTAAGTTCCCTAAAGTCATGCTTAGAATATACTTCTAATTTAGAAAGAAGTCAGGTTTTTTTTTTTTTTTTTTAACTTCTTCTCCACGTCTTGTCCCAACAGGAGTAATTCCTTCAAACCACTGCCCAAGCCTTGGGGCCATTTTTGAGAGTCAGGAGTTCAACTGGATGGGAGGGAGAAGGGGGATGGGAACAGCTTTACTGGTTGTAACACAGATGGCTTCAGTTTAGTGTTGGTTTTATGTCTGACGCTGGAGCAGCTGAAGCATCCTAAAGGTTCTATTCACGGATTCTAAATGGCTATGGGCAACAGTTTGCTAAGCCACACCTGAACCCCCAGGAAGAAAGCAGCATCAGCTCCACACTCATGGGTACCACTTCTGCCGGCCCCACAGCCCGCTCCGCACCATTGCTAAGTGAGCCACCATCAACTCCACGCCTCCTGCTGTCTCTTTAGAGGCAAGAAGCCCACACCTGGAGGAGGGCTCAGTGGGGTCTTAACCCTGCAAAGACTAGCTGTGTGACCTTGGGAAAATCTCACTTCACTTCTCCAGACTGTGGTTTCCTTATTCAGAAAATGGAAATAATAACCATCCCTACCTCTACACGGCACCATGAGTGTGAAATGAGGTGCCACAGATCACAGCATCAGAGCAGGAGAGATAAAGATGGGGCTGGATGAGGAGTGAACTGCTGTTACAGAGAAGGCGCCACATGGTAGAATGGTTAAGCCTATGTCTGTGAGTCAGAAAGTCTCAGTTCAAATCCAAACTCCACCTCATCTATTTGTGAGACGGCAGGCAAACTGTTTAACCTTTCCAACCACAGTGTCCTCAAATATAAAGACGGGACAGTAATGGTTCCCACTTCCTATTGTGGCTGTGAGGACTAATGGAAATAATGTCCATAAAAGCACTGGGTACAATGCCTAGTGGCAAGAGTAAATATTGTTATTTTTATTACTGTAGTTATTACCAGCATGCAGATGCTAGGACTCCACTTCCCTGGCCTTGAGCACAGTTATTAACATCACAGTCTGGATCCAGAAAAACCCAGCCACTTTAGGGGAGGAGGATGTAGGTAGGTGTGGAACCATTCTGAGGCTACACATGGATGAGAAAGTGGCAGGGCCCATCCTGTCCCCGGTGGGAGACTGAGCACTGGTATACTGGGAAGGAGGCTGGGATCAGCACATCAGCTGCGAAAGCAGACATCAGCTCCCAGACCAACCCCTGGACCCAAATGACGAGTACACTTGGGGACACAAGGACACAGCCTATTTGCCACTGCCTGTGCCAGTGCAGACACAGTCAGTTTTGACATTGTTTCCCCGGTGCTCATCTAATTAACAAAAAACAAAGACGCCCCAGAGCCAGGTATGTCTGGCATGGGAGCCAAGAGAACAGGAGACCAGGCAGGCACAGCTTCAGCCAGGGGACATTCCAGAAGGGAGGAGGTCAGGAAAAGGCCCCCACGTTCTGCTAACTTGGGGTGGGCGAGGCAGCCCCTCTGAAGAACACACGCAGTGAGGGAAGGGTGGGAGTGGAACAGGGAAGAACAAATCCCACTCCATTCTGAATGTTTCTCTTACTTTAATCTCTGTATTCCACTCTGCTTTCACTACAAGAATGCCGCATGTAGCCTGGGATGTACAGGACAGCCCATCCTCAAGGCTCCGACCTTTAGAGGCATAACCCTTTTTCATTCACACAGAGATAAAAAGTTGCAGAACAGAGAATATCATTTGTCTTGTTGGAGGTTTACCGGAAAGTCATGATCTTTAAACACCTACAGGGACAGTTTCAAGAACAAAAGATTCTTACACAAAGAAGTCTGCAATAACCAGCCATACCCCCTCCTCCATTAGTATAAAAGAAAGCCTGGATTTTAACTTGGGTAAGATGATTCTTTGGGGGACTTCCCTGGTGGTCTATTGGTTAAGACTTCACCTTCGATGCAGGGGCTGTGGGTTCAATCCCTGGTTGGGGAGCTAAGATCCTATATGCCTTGTGGCCAAAAAAACCAAAACATAAAATGGAAACAATATTGTAATAAATTCAATAAAGACTTTTAAAATGGTCCACATCAAAAACAAATCTAAGGGAAAAAAAAGATGATTCTTTGGGACACTAGTCCAACATCTTCTCCGTCTGCTGGCTTTTCAAATAAAGTCGCTATCCCTTTTCCCAAAGACTTGTCTTTGAATTTACTGGCCTGTCACACAGCAAGCAGTACAAGCTCTTCGGTAACAGGAGGGCAGCAGCGGGCAGCATTCTGAGGTCTTCCTGGTCTCACTCAAGCAGGCCACAGGCCCCTGTTCCACTCAGCCCCTAACCCAGCCAGCACCCACAGTACCATAACCTGCTATGTGATGCAAGTTGGGAACCACAGAGTCTAAGTGACTGTTGGCAGCCTCAGGTTCCGCCTTTCTCCTACCACACTTGCACTTGCTCTGCCATCCTTGGTTCTCAAACTTGAGATTTCAGGAGCAATTTCTGGCTTGAAGGGTTTGGTGACCTTCCAGACACCTTTCTGGGTCTTGGCCATCAGCTTCCCACACAGCTCTTGGAATTGCTCCTCCCTTCTGGTTCCAATGTCCTCTGTTTCTTAGGGCAAGCAAGTGCCCCCTCCAGCCCCCAGGCCTGCAGTGCCCCACAGCCAGTGCGCCCAGTTCTGGGGGCGCACATGTCCAAGGGTAAGTGTGAACATGCATCAGGGAGGCTCTAACACCCCGGAGAATCTTCCAGGAAGATCCATCCTTATCACAGCTGTTGTTGTTTAGTAGCTAAATCGTATCCAATTCACTGCAACCCCATGGACTGCAGCCCACCAGGCTCCTCTGTCCATGAGATTCTCTAGGCAAGAATACTGGAGTGGGTTGCCACTTCCTTCTCCAGGGGATCTTCCCAACCCAAGGATGGAACCTGCATCTCCTGCATTGGCAGGCAGATTCTTCACCACCCAGCCAGCAGGGAATCCACCACTCTTCTTCCTTATAAATACTTACTAGGATCTACCATTTGCCAGGCACCATGGTAGGAGTTGGAGATGCCATAAAAGGGAAGGCAGACAAGGCACAGGGCTCTCCCAGTGACCAAGGTCACTTGACCAAGGTCTCCTGAGTCCTCTTCTCAGCCAGGCTTCAGTCCTGGGCTCTGCGTCTATCCTTACCAAGTCTAGTTTTGCTAAGTTGGTTGAGAGAATCCCTACTCTAGATATCTGATCACCCTGGCCTGTCTTCAGTAAGAATGCTAGTAAGTCAGTTTAGTAAACCTCTCCACCCACCCATAAGGTCTCATCTTAGTGATTTTTCATCACCAACCCCTTTACCATGCTTACTGGCTACAAATCCCCATTGTCAGGGATTTCCCTGATGGCCCAGGGGTTAAGAATTTGCCTTGCCTGATTCATGCTGACATTTGGCAGAAACCAACACAATACTGTAAAGCAATTATCCTTCAATTAAAAATCAATGAATTTAATTAGTTTTTTAAAAAAGAATTCACCTTGCAAAACAGGGGATGTGGGTTCCGCCCCTGCTCAGGGAACTAAGATCTCACCTGCCACGGGGTATCTAAGTCTGCACCACAACTACCAAGCCTGTGAGCCACAACTAGAGAGAAACTCACCCACCACAATAAAAGATCCCATGTGCCACAACTAAAGCCCAACACAGCCAAAACTAAAATAAATATTTTTAAAAATCTCTGTTGTCCTTATATTCATAATTGAGCCCACTCTATCTCCCTTATTGCAATAGCCCTGATTAAGCCTCCCTTACCACTTTAACAAGTGCCAGAATAATTTTTTCTTTAGCACTAAATTTATTCATTCTCATGTTAACTTCGAAAAAGCAACAGCCTCAGGGCACAACAGCCTATTAAGCAAAACACTGACTTTTCCAAATGTGAGTGTGAACTCTTTAATCAAATTAAAGGTGGGATATATATAAAGGGATGCAAGACCCCAAGCTCTAGGACAGAACTTAAATTTTTCTAAGTTGGTGGTGGTGGGTTGCTTCTTTTGGCTTGAGATCCTCAGAAGCAGAGGGTGAATTAACCACACTCCTTGGTTCATAACACACTGTCATCATGGATCTGAGCAAGGCCCTCTCTTACTTTACTAATTTATCTATTCGTTTCCTTTTCTCCCATTAGCCTTTCTTTCCATTAGAGGTGGTTATCAGTTTATGTTTAATTGGTATCTTTCTCTTTGTTATATTCTTACAAAATGTGCATATGTTTGTGTACGTGTGTGTGTGTGTTTGCATGTGTGCTGGGTCTTCACTGCTGCACAGGATTTTCCCTAGTTGTTGTGAGCTGGGTCTACTCTTCATTGTGATACAAGGGCTTCTCATTGCAGTGGCTTCTCTTGTGGAGCATGGGCTGTAGGCACTCAGGCTTCAGTAGTTACAGCACACTGGCTAAGTTGCTGCAATTTCCAGGCTCCAGAGCTTGGCTCAGTAGTTGTGGTGCATGGGCTTATTGCTTCACAGCACGTGGGATCTTCCTGGACCAGAAATCGATCGAACCTACATCTCTTACAGTGGCACGCAGACTCTCATCCACTGTGCCAACAGGGAAGTCCCCTGTGTGTGCACATTTTTAATGTACCTAACTGTATCGCATTCTCTTGCTTACCTCTTGCACTTAGCAAAGTAGCTACAGGGCTCCACAGGTATAGCCTCTACCATTTGTCTATCTGTGCTCCCAGGGAGAGACACAGACTAATGACCTTTGCACATCGAATAATGCTCCAAAATCCCCATGCATGTTCCCTTAGGGATTGGTCTGACATTTCCTCTAGCTTTATACCTAGGAATGGGACCTCTGGGCCACGAGGTTTATGGCTTTTTTTAATAGAACTAAGTACTAAGGGGCTGCAGTCCACAGGATCACAAAAAGTCGCCCACCAATGAAGCAACTAAGCACGCACGCACTCTGCCACCACCCTCCTAAGGGGCTGCACCCCGCTGTGGGGTGCTAAGGACTCTTCATCCTACCTGCCTGCCAACACCTAGCAGCATCCAGCTTTCCCCCTTTTGAAGTCTAATAGGTTTTAAGTGATCTTTTTGTTGTTTTAACTTGCTTTCTCCAGATAGAGCCTCTCTCCATATAATGGAGACCTTTTATATTTCTTTTCTGTAAATTGCCTGCTTAGCTGCTAGGCCCATTTTTCTATGTGGTTGTTGCTATTTTTCTTTTTGATTCAAACTTGTTGCTACTGTGCTGTAGATGTGAATCTTCTTTCAGTTTTAGACATATTGAATACCTCCTCTCATCCATCACCTATTAACTGTAGTATCCCTCATTGAGTGGAAATCAAATTTTCCCTTTATGTTCTATATTTTTTGAAGTTTTTTAAAAAAGAAGTTCTTCCTTGTCCCCAAGACACACAGATAGACTCTTAGGTTATTTTCCATTTTCTTTATGAGATTTTAGTTGTCTAGTTAGTCCTTTCCTGTCCTCCCACACCAGTGACTTCACTTGTTGTTAAGTCACATCTGACTCTTTGTGACCCTATGGACTGTAGCCTACCAGGCTCCTCTGTCCATGGGATTTCCCAGGCAAGAATACTGGAGCAGGTTGCCATTTCCATCTCCAGGGGATCTTCCCGACTCAGGGACCAAACCCACATCTCCTTCATTGTCAGGCGAATTCTTTACCACTGAGCTACCAGGAAAGCCCAGTGACTAGGCTATGGAGAGTCAACTAAAAGGGATCAGAGTTATTAATTCATTCACTGAATATTTAATGAGCCCCTACTCTGTGAGGCATTATGCTTGGAGCTGCAGACAGTAGAAAAAACATTGTCCCGGGAGCAGCAGATAGACAATAGGACATTGTCCTTGGACTCAATGACAGGAGTGGAATAGCAACTCCATGTGACATAATAGGAGATGAGAGAAATCCGGGAAGGGCAACCCTAACTTGAAGAGATTAAATTTCAACTTGCAAACTGCCTGGATGAGACTTGTCTCAGAAGGCATGTGTAAATCATATGCAAGTCAGACGAAAATGACTATGCAAATATTTGTATATCCCAAGAATAGCCCAGAGAGGAACATCCTTGGGACTTTAGAATTCCTTTCCCAGTCTAATGTAAATCAGTGCAGCCACCAATGGAGAACAGTATGGAGGTTCCTTAAAAAACTGAAAATAGAGCTATCATGTGATCCTGCAATCCCACTCCTGGGCATATATCCAGAGAAAACCATAATTTGAAAAGATACATGCATCCCATTGTTCACTGCAGCACTAACTACCATAGCCAAAATGTGGAATCAACCTAAATAAATGTCCATTGACTGATGAATAAAGATGTGGTATATAGATAGATAGATAAACACACACATACATATGTATATATTAAGAAGGGCATGGTAACCCACTCCAGTATTCTTCCCTGTAGAATCCCACAGACAGGGGAGCCTGGTGGGCTGAAGTCCATGGGGATACAAAGAGATACAACTGAAGTGACTGAACAGCCACAAATGCGCATGCGCGCGCGCACACACACACACACACACACACACACACACATTATAATATATATATATAAATAATACGGAATAGTACTCATCCATTAAAAAGAGAATGAAATAATGTCATTTGCAGCAACATAGATGGACCTAGAAATTGTCCTACTAAGTAAAGTAAGCCAAAAACAAATACCATATGATATTGTTTATATACAGAATCTAAAAAAAAAAATACAAATGAATTTATACACAAAACATAAATAGACCCATAGACATAGAAAATAAACTTATGGTTACCAAAGAGGAAAGGAGGTGGGAGGGATAAAATTGGAGTTTGGGACTATCATATACACACTACTATATATAAAATAGATAACCAACAAGGATCTACTGTATAGCACAGGATACTTACACTCAATATTTTGTAATAATCTATAAGGAAAAAGAATATATGTACTCTTTTATATATATACATGAAACTATATATATATATATAACTGAATCACTTTGCTGTACACCTGAAACTAACACAATATTGTAAGTCAGTGATACCTCAATTAAAAAAAAACAAAAGCAGAATTCCTTCCCCAATCTAGAAGGATTTGTACCAGGACTAGAATGTTAGGCTTTAACAATCAAGTCCTCAAAACCAAATGTGGAATCAATCATGAAGAAAAAATTGATCAAATGCCCTCAACTCAGCCTCCGTAGTGCACCTAATGGGCAGACTCTTTCCTTGGAAAGCCATTTTCTGGGAGTCATTTCCTCCATAACTACACACACCCATGAATGAGTTCAGCGAAGGAAGGCTTAGCCATAACTCTCTGTGGAAACCTCCAAGGGCTTGCAACAACACTTCAGGTAGCAAATGCCTGCTGGAATGATCTTCTCCTGCAGAGAGACTTCCCCACCAGAGGAATACCTAAACACTTTATTTATTAAGGCTTTCAAAGCAGCACCATCTGCCTTGAGAAGTCTTAAGAGCCAGGCACTACACATTTAATAATTGAAATAATTCAATGGAAGAATAGCAACTACAGTATCAAGTGGGAATGAAACCAAAATGCCCAGGCCATGCCTCTGCTGGCAGTCCTTCCAGAGCAGGGGAGAAGGCGGGTGGATAACCTCACAGCAAGCGTGTATCAATAGCCCACCTCCCCACCCTCAGTACCTGCAGGCACATACAAGATAAACAGCCCAAGCTCAGGGAAAGGGTACCTTCCTGTGTGGGACTCAGGAACTTGAGTTTGGGTCCGGGCTTTGCTCTTGACTATGATGTTGGGTAATCTCTTTGCCTGATCGTGCCTCAGTTTCCTTGTATGCCAAACCAGCACATGGGGGCAGATAGCATTTCTGAACATTGGATAAGAACAGTAAGCATGTCGGCTTTTTATAGGGACATTGTCAAAACACAAGCCCTGCCCTTGATCTGCCAAGTCAAAACAAGGATAGCATGGCCAGAACCACTTGAAAACTACCTTTCTCTCTGTTCTAACGTGCTATGTGAGACTTGGAAAATGTTATCACATCATGTACCTGCAGCATCCCTTGTACAAGAAAAGCCCAGCATATTAGCCTCCTCAGGAACTACAGACATAGTCCTCAACTTTATCACTGTCTTTAACTCTTACCTGTAGATACCATTCCATGGTGTTGAGAAAATGGGAAAAAACCTATAAATCTCTTTGTGAATGTGTGTGTGTGTGTGCTAAGTTGCTTCAGTCATGTCCAACTCTTTGCAACCCTATGGACTGTAGCCCACCAGGCTCCTCTGGCCATGGGATTCTCCAGGCAAGAATACTGAAGTGGGCTGCCAAGCCCTTCTCCAGGGATCTTCCCGACACAGGGATCAAACCCAGGTCTCCTATTTACAGGATCGAACCTGTGTCTCTCATGTCTCCTGCACTGGCAGGCAGATTCTTTACCACTAGCATCACTTAGGATGGGAAGCCCCTCTTTGTGAATACAAACAACCTTAACAAAGTTATTTATTTTTAACCTTGGTTTCTTTTAAATTTATTTTATGTTTTGGCCACACCAAGCGGCATGTGAGACCTTAGTTCCCCGACTAAGGATTGAACCCTCACCTCTTGTAAGGGAAGCACAAAGTCTTAATCACTGGACTGCCAGCGAAGTCCCCTTTAACAGTAGTTTAGATCTATAAACCCTAATTTGAAGACATAGCTTTGATTTCAACAGTGAGCCTCCACACATCCCCCATACAGAAAGAATTCATGCAAAGAACCCCATTGGTTATGAGTGCCTCTGGGATTTCAGGATGAACTGCTCTGTGAGAAGAGACGCTGTTCTGTTCATCATTGCTGTGAGATAATAGAAAGTAAATATATTGGTCTCTGCCCCTGTTCCTGGCACAGAGCTCCTAAAACTCTTATAAATTCCAAAGTGACTGGGAGCAACTTTCATTCTATTGAGGAAATTCTGGGTTGTCTCCTGGATGGGGACTGGCCACCAGAAAGACCAGGTCATGATTAGAAGCTTGGAACTTTCAGCTTCTCATTCTGCAGAGAGGAGTGAGGGGCTGGGAATGAGTAAATGATTAATGATGTCTATGTGAGGAAGCTTCCATAAGATCCGAAGAGTACAGGGTTTGGAGAGCTCACAGATTAGTGAAGACATCCACACTGGGAAAGTGATGCACCCCAACTCCACACGGACAGAAGCACCTGTGCTCGGGGCCCTCCCAGAGCCTGACTTTTGTATCTTTTTATCTGGCTGTTCATCTATATCCTTTATCATGTTCTTTAATAACCTGGTAAATAAAAGAAGTGTTTCCCTGAGTTCTGTGAGCCGCTGGGGCAAATTAATCAAACCTGAGGGGGACGGGGTCATGGGAACCTCCAGTTTGTAGCCAAGTAGAAGGTAATTTACATATAAACTGGGGACCACTACTTGCAGTTGGCATCTGAAATGGCAACCGTCTTGTGGGTTGTTGTTTGGTCGCTAAGTCACCGTGTCTGACTCTTTGCAACTCCATGGACTGTAGCCTGCCAGACTCCTCTGTCCATGGGATTTCTCAGGCAAGGATACTGGAGAGGGTTGGCATTTCCTTCTCCAGGGGATCTTCCCAACCCAGGGATCAAATCCACATCTCCTGCATCTCCTGCATTGGCAGGCAGATTCTTAACCATCTGAGCCACCAGGGAACCTCATCTTGAGAGACTGAGCCTTGAACCTGTGGAATCTGATACTATTCCAGGCAGTCAGTGTTAGAACTGAGTTAAACTGTAGGACACCCAGTTGATTTCTGCAGAGAATTACGTGGGATGTGTGTGGCAGGGGGCTTCCACACACTTGGTGACCAGAAATGAAGTTGTAAAGGAAACACAACAGAAGGAAAAATCTCAGTTTTTCCTTATACAGCTGCCTTCCCACCATTTGGATTAGGGCCAACACAATAGATGTTCAACAAATCTCTACCAAAAGGATAAATGAACAAGTTTACCCATCTTTGTATCCATGGCCCAGTGCTTGCAATAAATGTTAAATGAGCACATGGACAAATAGGAAGCATTTTAAACTTCTCAAGATACCTACATAAATACTTCATTAATTGAGCACAACCACCCCTGGTGGCTCAGATGGTAAAGCGTCTGCCTACAATGCAGGAGACCCGGGTTCAATCCCTGGGTCGGGAAGATCTCCTGGAGAAGGAAATGGCAACCCACTCCAGTATTCTTGCCTGGAAAACCCCACGGACTGAAGAGCCTGGTAGGCTACAGCCCATGGGGTCGCAAAGAGTCCGGACACAACTGAGCGACTTCACTTTCTTTCACTTTCACCCACCCAATGCTTCTTGCAGACAAAGTGAGGGACATCCTTCTCCTACCCTCACATACACTTAAGGAAATATTATCTCTGCACCAAAGATGGAGCCCTAGGGAACTCCAGGATTCAAGAGGTCAGTTTCCTGAGGGCAATCACATGTCCATCCATCATGAGGCAGGTCCCAGGATTCGGAACCTCCGTCTAGACCATTCTCCTCCAGACTCCCTAAGTGATTAACTGAATTTACCCATATTCAAAATGTGATAGAATACTCTACCTTATAGGAAGTTATTTCAGATAGCTTATCAGAACTACCTAAAATAGTTTAAAAAAATGAGAATAAAAGTTAGATCCAGGAAAAAATTCAAATCTGAATGAAAGGTAAAAGTTGAGAGAAGGAAACACACACACACATGTGCACGCACACACACAAACATACACAAACTCTAGGACCCAAAGGAAGCCAAATTAGGGGGCTTGAAAATTTGGATCTAGGCTTCCCCGAAATTAAGATAGGAAGAGAAATCAGCTACGCAGTTCTCGATGTCCAGAAAGAAAAAGGGTTCTTCAGGGGAACCAAACTATCCCCAAGACTCACACCTAAGTTATTTATCGCACATATTTTAAGTCACAGTAGAGGGCATACACAGCAATAGGTAGACTGGCATTGGAGCCACACTCAGTGATGGCTGAGAACTCAACATGAAGTGTGACTCAGTAAAAACAAGTCATACTCTCCAGATTTTGCATGTTCTGCAAATAGTCTTCCATGAATCTATCTCCCACTGAGGCATCTGAACAGATGGAGAACACGTAAGAAGAGGCTGGTTTTCCCAGTAGGGACCCCCACTGCAGGTATCCTGTGGTTCTCCTACTACATGGAGCTCCAGTGGCCACCAGCAACACTGACGATGACTTGTGAAAACTGAGGTTTCTAGCCAGGTTCCTCTCTCCTGCCTGGATGTCCATTTTCCTTCCACCTGAAGGTGAGCTGTGCTGAAAAGTCTCCATCTACCCCTATAGATCCCACTCAGCTCTCCTCCACCCTATGCTCAGTCACTAAGAAATGTACCACCTGGCTCTCCTTGCCCTCTGGCTTCTTATTACTTCAGGCCAATAGGAGGCACTGGCAGGGTACTTATTCCCCGGGTCCCTTCCTGCTGGACCTGCGTTAGGCAGTGTTTCTGCCCCTCCACCTGAGGCCACAGGCCCCTCAGGAGGCACCCTCACCTCCACAATTCTCATGAAGTTCTGGCAACTGCACCCCACTTGTCCCTCCAGACTGGAAGAGGTAAGTTTCCCCTTCTGACTGACCCTGGTGCTTCACTATCCATGTTGGTTTCTTAACCCAACTCCTCTTCTGTAAATTTTAAACCATCCTTAATCACCTCCTCTGAATGTGTCATCTGTCTTCTACTGCAATCCTGACCAATATAGAGCCAACAAGAGACCTGAGGGTTAGGCCAGGTCTAACGTGGTAAAGAATCCGTCTGCAATGCAGGAGATGCAGAAGATTCAGATTGGATCTCTGGGTTGGGAAGATCCCCTGGAGAAGGAAATGGTAACCCACTCCAGTATTCTTGCCTCGAAAATTTCATGGACAGAGAAGCCTGGTGGGCTGCAGTCCATAGGGCTGCAAAGAGTCAAACACGGCTGAGCAACTAAATGCACACGCATACTTCCAAAAATGAAACAAGGAAACACTCTAGTACCAAGACATCTACTTAAACTCTTTCCTCAGTACCATTCCTTCAAATAAAGTAATTTGGCACCAAAACAAACAAATAAATATTCTAGATACATTCCAGCATGTGAATCGATGATTAATCAAGTTCTCAACATTCTGTATGTCATACAGAATAGAATCATTTTGGCCTAGATAAATTTCAAAGCCAGTACTACTAGTTAACTAATTGCTCAGCAGAGGAATTTGTTTGTTTGCTTGTTTGTTTTTTAAATCTCAGTAACACGCCTGTGAAATAGCAGCCTTTGAATAAAACATCTTTCTAATGAATTCTCCAGGATGAGTTATTTGCAAAGTGTGCCCAAAGTAACTAAAGGAAGTGACCCGCTCTATGGCGCTATTGAATGTAACCAATTAAATTTTACAGGACATCTGCTGATGCTGGTTTTAGAACTAGGTTTCACACAATGACTAAAATAAGTGCCTATTGAGGCCACTGTTAGCTTATGACCAAAGTTAAAAAAAGAAAAAACTGTATCATCAGCATACAGAAAATCCTATTGAAAAAAAAAAAAAAAGACAAGCTCCATACCAAGGAGACATGCACCTAGATTATCCAAAAGCAACTTCAAATCTTTGAGCTTAGGTTAAAAAGGAAGAGGGGCTGGAACACAGCTGCCTTACTCTGTTCAAAACAAATATATGACCTAGTAGAAGCCTCTGGGTTCACATTGACTTGCAATAGCGTTAAAAGACAACAGTAACTGAGAGTTTATGTTGAGTTCATACAATTTCACCATCCACAGAGCAAAAGCCTTAGACAGTCTTATATTTTCTTTACCAGCTGCCTTCCTGAGAGAAGTGTTAAAAGTGATCAATAAAAAGATAGAAATATCTGAAACCCAGTTGCTCCCCATGTAAAATACTGGTTTAAGAAATGCAAACCCACAACTTAAGCAAGAAAAACATAAAATGTAAATGAAATGTCTAATAAACTCAGTCACTTCAAATGATGAGGTCTTCCTGGTTTGAAACATGATTAGCCAAAAAATGATTTTGAAGGGAAATGTAACCTAATTAATAAATTACTTTAGCTACAGAAATGTGGCCAGTCACTCAACTGGGTAGGCACGAAATGTTTTCCCTTCCTCATGTTCCTTTCCTCGCCATGAGCAAAGGAAATTTCCAGTGATTCCTGCTTCTGCGTCATTTCCATCACTTCTGTCCTCTCCACCCCTGCACAGCCAGAGCTGCTAAGACCTGCCCAGATAGGTTTGAGTGGAGAACAGAAGCTCAGGTCCTCCTAAGCAATCCTCACCAGGGTCATGAAGCACATCAGCAGCCCCAGCCACATCAGCTGCTGCAACCTGGACTAAGTTTTGCTTCCCTGGGTTTGGTTTCTAAAGGAAGTCCAGAGCTGACTGTGTGGTGCAGCTCTGATGTCTTTCCTGTTCTTTCTTTGGGGACATGGTGTGTACAACAAGGATCCTTCCTCAGCCACCCTGCCCAGTATAGGACTTGCTTGCTGTAACAGGAGTGTGCTTGCCAAGGCCCCAGCACTGCTTAGCCCTTGTCTCCCCCCTCCTAGGGGCTTTAATTCTGTTTCCTTACCCCACACCCTTTCCTCCTATACCAAGCAACTGGCTAGAGTCCAGCTGACTGCAAAAGGACTGATTACCTGGAATGGACACTTGCTCCAACCTCACTTTCAGCAACCTGCCTACAGCTGCTGAACTCATCAAACCTGTTGACTCTTGTGCAGCAGACCCTTGAGGACTGGAGCCACATTATTCCCGATCCCCTGATGTCGAGTCCAGTCCAGGCATTGACCCCAGTCTCCCTTGTTGATCTGCTTCAACACAGACATCATCTGCATGCTCCTATCTGATCAAGCCTCTTGATCAGGGAAGAAAGGTCTGGGTGAGGTCACACACCAGTTTTTTCCCAACCCTACAAAACCCGAAAATTAAAGGTCAAAATTCCATGCAATACTTCTTTGCAGAAATAGCCAACAGGGGCTTCCCTGGTCGTTCAGTGGTAAAAGAATCCACATGCAATGTGGGAGACACGGGTTCGATCTCTGATCTGGGAGGTTACCACATGCCAGGGAGCAACTAAGCCTGTGCTCTAGAACCCATGATCGACAACAAGAGAAATCACTTCAGTGAGAAGGCTGCACACCACAACTAGAGAAAAGCCCACGCAGCAACAAAGACCCAGGACAGCCAAAAATAAATAGATAAATTTTTTTTAATGAAAGCATTCATTAAAAAAAAATCAATACAATATTGTAATTAGCCTCTAATTAAAATAAATAAATTTAATTTTTTTTTAAAATGAAGACAAAATAGCCGACAAGTCAATAGCATTAAAAAAGTTTTTCAACCTCACTGATAAGCAAAGGAATGCAAATGAAGGTAACAGTGAGATATTATTTGACCCCTATCAAACTGAAAAAGAAATTTAACTATGATAAGTAAACTGCTGTTGGGGAAGCAGAGAAAAAGGAACCCCCACCCACTACTGGTGAAAATGTGAACTGACACAGCCTTTGGAAAGCAATCTGATAACATCTACTGTTAATGAAAACAAACACCCCCTTCACCCAGCAATTCTCCTTCTGGGGCTCTAGCTTCTTGAAATCAAGGCACCACTAGGTAAGACTAGATGTCCAAGCACTGTCTGAGATGGCAAAAAAACTGGAAACACAGTGAATGCTTATCAGTAAGAGAATGGCTGCCTAAGCAGTGATGGGTCCAATTCATGGCTTTTGACGCCACCCCAAGCTGGAGCTACACAGATGAACTGAGAACGGCTTCCTTGAGCTGTTACTCAGCAGGAAAAGCAGGATGCAGAAAAACTTCAAACCAAATCCAAGACACTCCCTTAAGGAGTATTTGTGTTTGTATGTGATTACATGACCATGAAGAAATATATGGCAGATGCCCACCAGGCTGCCAACACCAGTGACCTTGAGTATGGGAGGTGACAGTGGTGGGAAGGGAAGGCAAGTGCCCACGGGTGGAAAGAACAGTAGAACAAGAACAGAGGCGAAAAATAGAACTTTCTAAAGTGGAGATGAAAAAAATAGAATATATGATGTAATTTCATATAATTCCTTTTATGTAAAATTATGCTATGTGTGTCCATAAAAAGATACATGAAAGTATAGTCACCAGAACGCTAATACAGGTTATCACTGTGCGGTGGCCTTATACCATGCCTGCATCATCTGCATTTTTATTAAGTATGAATTATTCATATAGTCAGAAAAAATACCCTTCAAAGCTATTTTATGTTAATTTTTTTATTCCCCTGCTTTTCTAATTCTACCATCATGCCACACTCCCTACCTCCAACCAAGTAAACCACATCATAGAGGATCTGCATTGGATTCAATGTTGACCTGCATGTGTGAGAAGAGGGAGAAAGAGAAAGTGTTCTCTCTCTGACTTGGGCCAGAAGACCCCATCACGTTAGTGTCTACACTGAACACAGGCAGGTGGGTCCATATCTACCTAGTCACCTTTGCAGGAAAAGGGAGCCCAGATCTTAAACAAGGCTTGGGGGAGACTTGCCTGAATTCTAGCACCAACAAAGAGCCTCCTCTTCAATCACCATCCCAGGAGTGGGGTTCTAGCAAATCTCCTAACCTCTTACTTCCAAGAAGAGAGTTTATGAGGCCTCTGGGACTTCCCTGGTGGTCCAGTGGTTAAGAATCTGCCTGCCAATCCAGGGGACACAGGTTCAATCTCTGGTCCAGGAAGATCCCACATGCAGTGGGGCAACTTAGCCCCACTCAGTAGCACCACAACTACTGAGCCCAGGCTCTAGAACCCATGTTCTGCAACAAGAAGAGCCACCGCAACCAGAGAAAGCCCAAGTGCAGCAATGAAGTCCCAGCACAGCCTAAAATAAGTCAAATAAATAAGTGAAAATTCTAAGGCCTCTGGAACCTCATGTGAATAGAAAGTTTTTAGGAACAGCATGCCAAGGCTCTAAAAGAATTGTTTTTGTCGTGGCTGTGGGAACAGTCCTTCCCTCCACCACCCACATTTTGCCAACATTACAGTCTAGAGTCCCAGAGCCAAAAACAGGGCTACACACAGGGGCAGCAGGGTCAGGGGCCGCTGTCCAGAGCGAGGCGGCTGGGCCAGGTCATGTGGCTCTGGTGCTTATTTGCAAAAATTTACACGTGGATCTCAAGAGGCCTAATTCTAAGTTTTTAAAATCAAATTGCATAGTTTGTGCAACTTTTTGGAAGTGTGTGTTCAATGAACCGCCCTGCTTGGTCTGGATCCAGGGACACAGCAAGCCTGTTGAAAAGCACTACTTAAGCAGGGAGTGCCTCTTCTACACTCCAGAAAGTCCTCCGGGGGGAGGTTCTCCCACCCTTCCCAGCTCCCCACCTTATCCACCCAGATCCCCTACCCTGAGCCCAACCCAGAAGAGCTCCTTGGCCTCAGAAGCTGGTTGAGGGTGTGGACAGCATGGCCCCAGGCCCTGTGTTGGAGGCTTCACCTTTTTCAGGACACTTAGGTTCTGTGCAAAGCAGAACTTCAGCCGCCACCCAGACACAAGAGCACTTCTGTAGATCATTCCGAGCATCAGCTGCTGGCCTGTGTGAGCATCTTGAGTGCAGGAAGCACATCTGTTCAACAAGCCCTTACCCACTGCTCCTATCTCCTGAGCCAAACGCCCATCTGACTCCACTCACCGCTACACCTCGCTCACTAAATTCCTGCCAATTCCCAGACGACTAAGATTCTGTTAAGCA